>NC_141687.1:1405238105-1405826319 GCF_964263255.1 Lissotriton vulgaris
ATGTACCACATAGAGCCACCCATGTCCTCCTTATGAGTTGCATGTTGCGTTGTCACCTATTACTTTCTGTATTTCCCGTAAGTTTCCTAATTCTTGCGTCTTTGTATTTTCCATCCTCATTTTCCTTCCCCAGGCATATGAGGCTCTAAATTATTAGGTATACATTCTATGTCCTGATGATGATCCACTTATTCCCTTGCTGGATCGATACGTCGTCGACACTTTGAAACACCTTATTCACCAAAAACGTATGTTTCCTGAACTGTAAAGGTGTATTATGCAATTTGTTTTTCTTCTCACTGCTTATTCCTATGTAGAACAAACCGAAAAGCTTTGTCTGAGCCACCTATTTTGTCGTTGACTTACCCCCTTGTTCTGTATTCTATGGGCTAAGTAGGGCACAGGCTTGTGTCCCACTTGATGTATTGTTTCATGATATTTTCTCCAATTCCTAAAAAGTAAATATTAGACCTCTGTCTGGCTGGACATGTCCTCGTAATATAGTAACGACTGAGTGTATATTCATTGCTTGCGTATTTCCCCTTTCCAGGGATCACTGTTGTTTAAAAGCACTTAAAAAGAAGACGGGCCTCAGGAGGATAAATTGCTATACTCAGCTGTACAAAAACCGTATGTTTCCTTGAATAATCTCTGATGTAATTATGGTGGAGTCCGCGAGGCGAGGGGTTCGGAATGTGGGGATTTAATACGGACGGATGGAATCCGCCAATTTAGTGATATCCTGACTGAGTTTGGCCTTGAAAGAAGTAACTTTTTTAAATATCGCAGCTACGAAGGTTTTTTATCAGGAATTTGGGAGGGCTCAATGGCTTTGGCAAAGTTAAAGTTACTGATGCTATCAGAGATGGTAAGAACTGCACTATAAAGATAATGTATGCTGAATTAGTAGTGCTCAAGCAGAATGATCTGGAAAAACATGGGGAAAATAGGCTGAGAAGCTGGTTATAGAACCAGAGAAGTTTCTTGATTCCTTAGAACTGGATTAGACGGTTGTGTGCTCTGCAGGGCTTCAAGCTCAGCATTATAAGACAAGTTTTGCACTTTATTACACCCCAGCAAGCATTGTGCAATGGGGGGGCAGGTAGGAGTTAGATGCCCTCGATGTGACTCGTTGGATGCTGATTTAGCTCATATGTTTGTATCCTGTCCATATCTTGAAACCTTAATAAATTTAATCGAGAAACTTCTTGACCTAACATTGGGCATGAATGCTAAGCTAACCTTGGCTTTAATACTTCTTGGGGTTAGTAGCAATGGAGTGCAAGAATTACCTTATCGCTTCCTCTTACTGGCTATGGTCGTAGTGCAGATATGCATTGCTTCTGCCTGGTTAGATCCAGCAGCCCCACCATTCCAGGAT
Source organism: Lissotriton vulgaris (assembly GCF_964263255.1). Classification (NCBI taxonomy): domain Eukaryota; kingdom Metazoa; phylum Chordata; class Amphibia; order Caudata; family Salamandridae; genus Lissotriton; species Lissotriton vulgaris. The sequence continues at coordinate 1,405,239,487 of NC_141687.1, forward strand.
TGGCTCGTGCGGTTGCTGTCCATGTTTAATTTAAAAAGAGCTGTTTACGGGAGAAAGGTCAAAAGAGGGAGATTGTTGGATAGGTGCATTTGGGCTCCTACTTTGAGCTGGAAGGAGACTCTGGCCTTTAATGTCCCTTGATCTATTTGAATGTGTGGGAGGTGAAATTTATTGTTATTGTTAGTCATATCAAATCCTGCTGTTTGTGAATTTAGTTGGATAATTGTGATTTTTTTTGCCTCTTGATTGTCTTGTGAAACAGGATTAAATCCTTTTTTTCAACAGCTAAGATCTGATTAACCCTCACATTTTAATTTGTCATATAACTCTGTACTGTTTATATTTTTGAAGAGGACACCACCTCCTCTAGCAAACCCCTGGGATGCTGGGTTCCACAGGGCTCACCCCTGAGCCCGACGTTGTTTAACGTTTACATGAGACCGCTGGTTGAGATCGTCCGTCCATATGGTATCAAGATCATCACCTATGCGGACGATACTCAGCTTGCGGTCTCCCTTGCGCAGGGAGACAGCTCACTAGTAAAGGCTGACCTGGCAGGCTGTCTAGAGCAGTGAAAAACTGGATGACCATGACATGTCTCAAGCTCAACGGAGACAAAACAGAGCTTATGCTTCTGGGCCGCTCTGTTCCATCTACAATTAGCTCTATATGGCCCTCCTGTCTAGGCCCGCCACCAGCCCCTAAGGACACTATAAAGAGTCTTGGAATCTGGCTAGACAGGTCCATGACATTTGATAACCAGGCAACCAGGCTATCTGCCACCTGTTTTGGTCTTCTTAGACTCCTCAAGAAGATCCTCCCCCTGCTACCCTTTGAAGCCAAACAAATTGTGATTCAAGGCCTGATTCAATCTCGCCTCGATTTTGGTAATGGTCTGTACTTAGGAGCTCCGGAATATACCTTGCGGAAACTCCAGCTAATCCAAAACTGTGCCACGCGCACACTTCTTCAGCTCCCCTGCAGGCTCTCAGCCAAACCCAGGCTGAGAAGCTTCCACTGGCTCCCTGTCAGGGAGAGAATCAATTTTAAATCTTCGTGCATCGCCCACCAGGCCTTCTGGGAAACAGGACCAGTGATTAATCACCCCATACCACCCAAGCAAACAGCTGCGCTCATCACATGCCTTTCTAGCCACAGTCCCTAAGATCAGGAAATCAAGAGCAGGAGGCCGCTCATTCTCCTTTAATGTAGCCAAGTTGTGGAATACTCTTCCCCTCCACTTGAGATCTAATCCCAATTTGTCTTCTTTTCGTAAACAACTCAAAACGTTTTTGTTTAACAAGTAGAGCTTTTCCCCTGGCCTTTGGGCCTCTTCAGTTTGCACCTCTTTCTTAGCGCTTGGACGCCCCAGGGCAGCTATTTGCGCTTTATAAAATCCATTTTCATTTAATTTAATTTCATTTCATGTTTTAAACCACATAAAAAATATATCTTAAAAAAAGCAAACAGTCCTTCTGTCCCAAGATCCAAGTTATCAGATATCTAAATGGTCTGTCTTCTAGGTTGGGAGTGAACCCACCCACCTAGTTCTCTAAATATGACTGTTAAAAGACAAATGATGTTGTATTGCAAAATTAGGTGGTGCATCTGCATTCTCCTTTGGAATGTCCTTCACTCTTGGGTGCCTGTCTAGACTGATCCGGTAGGTAAGGAGGAGCGTTGAGCTCAGGTTTCGGCTTTCATTCTTACAGGAGACCAGAAGGCCTGCAGATTGCAACACAGAAACTGTATTTTAAAGTCAATGAGAAGGACAGAAGGAAGGTAAGCTTCTTAAGGAGTGCACCAAGGCAAATCAGGCAGATAAAAAAAAACAAGAGCGGGACTCAGAGATTCACTTTTGTCACAAGTGGAACACACAAATGCAAACACACACACAGCAGCATTTCACAAATAAACACACCTCTCTTCATTCAACATAGTTCAGTACTAGGCCCCTGACTCTCGGTTTGCCTTTGATCTATAGGGCATTGCTTCTTGCTTCTACTAGTTGTTGATGAGGTAGTCCTGCAGCTTCTGCCCTAAGTTCTTCCATCCTCCTTCTGACTCTGAGTAACTCCGTTCCAGAACAGTCATCATGACCCGAGCGAGATAGATGTGTAGTACACTACTTTTGAAGAACTAATAAAGAAACAGAAGTACAGTATTTGGCATAGGTTTTTGTTTGTTGACTAAAGTGACTGTTCTGGTCTCAGAAGATCCCGGAAAAGGAGAAGACCCTGCAAGTAAATCTGGCTAAGTGTGAAATCGCCAATTCACATCAGGGAGAAGATGATCCCCCATCACTCAGGCCCCAAACATTGCAAATCAATCATCTCAAACAAGTTCCCACATTACAGTTCCACACCCTTGGTTGCTGTCTGCTACCACATGAATCATCAATTATCACTCACAATCACTCAATAAGGAGATCACTTATTGGTGTAATGGTTACCTGTTCCAATCCAAGGAAGGTGGTAGGTAAACAATCTATGTCCCCTTTGATGCAAGCAAAAGATTGGAATATGGCAGTCTTGTAACTCAAACGATTGTCTGGGGCAGCCATCCTAGATGATGAAAAAAACAGGAGGATCATCGGAGTGGGCAGTACAGGTTAATTGATGTTCGCTCAGTAAGTTTTTAAAGGCCAATCGCCTCCAGGGAAAATATTATCACTCAGCAGTCAGACCCTAAACATTGCAAATTAATCACCTTAAAAAGGTTCCCACATTACAGTTCAACACCCTCCATCATAGTCTGCCAACACATGAATTATCAATCATCATCACTCACACAATCACACACTCACTGCTGCAATAGTTGCAGTTACCTCTTCCATTCCAAGCATGGGCATTATAGGTATTAGGTATTCATCGTTGACATAGGCAACACAATGGAATTTGGTATTGGCACTCTTGTAAACCAACAATTTCCTGGGGCAGACCTGCTAGTGCTAAGAGATGCAAAAAGGGGCAGGCAATAGGCATGCGGGGGGGGGCAGGCATTGTCTCCTATGTCATGAGGAAATTGTGAAGGCTTCTTCCAATCACACTGGTCCATCTGCGACCAGCAATATATGTGACTAAAAATGGTGGGGCAGCATAAACCTGACGTAAAAGTAATAATGTTCCTCTAGCTACTTTTTTTTAAAAGATAGAAGTACACCAAAAAATAATAATTTAAAATTTCTATGGGGCCACTGGCATACTTAGTCCAGGAAGTAGAGTTCATCCTCAGACTCAGGTGGTTCACCTAGAAGTTGGACAGCTAACAAACACACTAGATTCTGACCAATCCTCCTCCTCATCCTGTGCTGTTTCAGGAACAGGGTAATTGTGTGGTATGAAATGTTGTTTCCTTTTGATCTTAGTCAATCTCTCCTCGTTTTGAGGCAAGAGATTGGTCCTTCTCACTGTAACAATCACACTAATGCCACTGAACACACTGTCATCAGACACACTTGCTACAGGACAAGCCAGATCTTTTATTGTCAACCTGCTGAGCTCTGGCCATTGGCACATCTTCCCATATCAATACATCAATGGATTTTGTTCAACATGGCCCACTTTTCAATCATCCAGATACTCCTGGAACATCCTGTGGATGGTCTTTTGTGCTTCCAATTGCTCAACTTCTTTTGCCATCACCTCTGCTCTGCACCTAAGCCCTGCAGATTGAAACCAATACAATGCAGACATTGGGTCCAGTCCTTCTGTTGCTGTTGTTGCCAGTGTTCTGGTTGATTGTGTTGTTGGCTGGTGTGAGACAAGACTGCCCTCTCTTGAAGTTGAAGGCAGCATCCCAGGACTGTGAGGTGTGACTCAAAGTTACAACCATTCCTCTTTCAAGTCTCCGGCTTGCTCTACTATCTACCTCTTGTATTTTAACATATCCCATTCAGAAAAAGAATGAAAGTGGCCAGACATTTTCTGTACAGTAGATAAAGACTACTAACAACTTTTCTTGAAAACAACCAGTTGCTCGACCCCTCACAGACAGGCTTCCGACCCAAGCATGGGACCGAGACCGCGCTGCTGGCGGTTACGGAGGAATCCAGGAAAATCTTAGATCGGGGAGGATCGGTGGCAGTCATCCTCCTCGACCTGAGCGCTGCATTTGATACCGTTAATCACGGTATCCTTCTGCAGCGTCTCCTGGATACTGGAATATCTGGCAGAGCCCTGGAGTGGTTCAGCTCATATTTGAGCAACAGAGCCTTCCAGGTTTATGAGGGCAATGCCACTTCTACCAGTAAGCCTCTGGGTTGTGGAGTTCCGCAGGGATCTTCGTTGAGCCTGACGTTATTCAACGTCTATATGAGACCACTGGCTGAGATCGTCCGCCCGTATGGGATCAAGATCATTACCTATGCGGACGATACTCAGCTGGTGGTCTCTCTGGCCCAATAAGGGGGCTCCTTAGCAGGGGTGGATCTTGCAGGCTGTCTGGAGAGGGTCAAGAGCTGAATGACCAAGTTTTGTCTCAAACTCAATGGAGACAAGACTGAGCTCATGCTACTGGGTCGGCTCGCACCAGCTTCCATCGATGCACTTTGGCCACCCTCTTTGGGCCCTGCTCCGGCACCCAAGGATACCATCAAGAGCCTTGGCATCTGGCTGGATAGGTCTTTGTCATTTGACCATCAGGCAACTAGACTATCTGCCATCTGCTTTGGCATTCTCAGAGTCATCAGAAAGATCCTCCCTCTGCTTACTTTTCAAGCAAAAAAGACCATGATACAGGGCCTGATTCAATCCCGTCTGGATTTTGGGAATGCCCTGTATCTGGGAGCCCCTGATTTCACTCTGCGCAAATGACAAATAATACAAAACTGTGCTGGCCGGACGCTTCTGCAAATCCCTCGTAGATCATCTGTGAAGTCTGGGCTAATAAGGCTACACTGGCTCCCCGTTAGGGAGAGAGTCAGCTTCAAATCCCTTTGTATTTCTCACCAGGCATTCTGGTCCATGGGCCCAGCAATCAATCTACCCCTTATCACTTCCTACCACCCTGCTAGACAGTTGCGCTCAACCCTTGCCACTCTGGCTACAGTTCCCAAAATAAAGAGAACAAGAGCGGGAGGCCTCTCCTTCTCCTATAATGTGGCCAAGATGTGGAGTGCTCTTCCCCAAAATCTAAGGTCCAACCCTGATCTCACTTCATTCCGTAAGCAGCTGAAAACGTTCGTGTTTAATAAACAGTAGTCGGGCTTGATATATTTTCTTAGTAACCACATTCTCCGCTGCAATCTCAGCGCTAGGACGCCTCAGGGCAGCTATGTGCGCTATACAAAAATCATTTTCATTTCATTCATTACAAAGTAGTGTGACACAGATGTACTCTTTAGACATGATGATGTAATGTTGCAGCCTTGTATTACAAGCCAAGTGAAGGATTAAACTTTCAACCTTTTTTCTCATTCACACTAGTGGGACAAACATTTCAGACACCTTCTTTACCTGGTCCTGTATCAGATGCAACAATGTTAAAGCTTAGCTCATCGTACTATCGTCCTTGCCAATGTCTGTGTGACAATCTCAAAAGGGAGTGTCATCTGTGTCAGGCATTTGACTAGGCCCCTTTTGTCCGTATCCATGGTCATAGCTGTCCCAACTGCATCCCTCCTCTTAGAATGACATAGTCATTGATCTGTTTGTACTGATCAAAGAGACGTTGCTACATGTAATAGGTCAAGTTACAATGTGTTGGCACCTCCTTTATCAGGGCTTTCACTATAATATTATGCTGAATAATCTGTAACTGCTTCTGGGCTTTAACAGAATGCAGAAATGTGTGCATATTCTTCTGCAGGTGTTTAGTATGTTGCTGACTATGTCTTCTCTTGTGAGAAAGTCTTGCACCACCAGGTTTGATGCAATGGGTCAAACACAGCAACCTGAAATAGCCTCTTTCTGATATGGCCTTGACTGTGTTACTGTCATTGTCTGTGGCAACAAATCCAATTCTGAGTCCTCTGGGTCACAGCTATTCATACACCTTGCTGTTAAATTTGACCAAGATATTTGCAGCAGTATGTGATTTCTCCATGACGAACATGGCCACTGTTTCATGCCACTAAACACTCTTAAAACTTTCTTCAGGGCCAAGACCTTCAAACATATTTTGCTTTACCCCTGCAACAGAGATTCAGTGTGCAGTGATGCACATGTAATCAGTCACCTGACAACTAGTCCACATGTTTGTTGTTAGGTGAATAGTGTGAACAACACTTTACTGCAAAGCTTGTTCAACCAAATGCAGCACATCGTAAAGCAGCTCTGGAACAGCAACTCTGGTAAAATTGGTCTAACTAGGAACCTTCCATTTCATGGCTCCTACAAATTCTAAGAACCCCACTCCTTCCACAAAAGAAAAAGGGAGGAGTTCCAGTGTTAACATTTTTGCCAGCTTTCCATTGTACAAACATGCAGTTAGGTGGTTCTGCTCACAGGGCCCCTCCTGCCTAAACATGCCTGTAATAGTATCCTGAATTTTCTTCTTTTCTGGGGCCACCGACACAGGCTTATTTCAAGAAGAAGATGGTGGTGGTAGACTTAATGTGATTGTTGGTCATGCAGTCACTGTATGCTGTGCTGCCTCCATCTGACTCTGAGGCTTGTACCATTGTGAAGTTGCAGAGGTGAGTTATTCTGCTGGTGCACTGCTGGGGACAGGGCTGCTTTACGTGAAGATGTCACCCTCTTCTTACTCATCATCACCTCCACCATGATTGGACTTGTAGCTGATGTTCCACATGGTCTCCTCACCACCACAACCACATTCAGCAAATTCTTTAAGGTGCTCCTCCCACGTTATTGTGTCTATTTGTTCATGTGTGTCATTTCGCCTCCAGGACCATAATGTGTACCAGACTTACCTCGACAAACATTTCTGTGGCAAATGCTGCACACTGCAATGTGCTTCCCCTCTTTGCTAATCGTAAAAAAGGACCAAACTGGGGAGAAGTACTTTTTTACTGTGCCACTGCCAATGCCTGAAGAAGAACTGGAGGTAGGTGGGCATGTCAACGATTGCCTCTCTGCTTTTCCTGGGGTATGGGTTGGTGCCAGTCTCAGCGGGGTCTTTGCAAATATGGGAGCTGATGGTGCTTCCAGTGCTGCATCCCTTATAGCAGTTTGAATAGCAATGTCAGACTCCTCTGTGTCACTTTCCACAATGACTGCCTCGTCTTCGTCATTTGCACTGCTGAGGTCCACTCCATGTCCCTATCATCGGAGAAGATGGTGGAGTAGTACCCCTTTTGCTTGTTGGAGATCTGGGAATCAATGATTCTAAAAGAGTAGGTTCTTACCCAGAAGGATTCTCAACCTCCTACTCTGCTCCAACATCAGGAAAATGTACTATTGCTGGCTGCGGCTGCTGTCAACTTTGTTTTGTATCCTGAAACAATTGTATACTACTTTGCAAACGGGACAAATTCAATTCAACATCAGTACTCATCAGTGTTGACATGATTGCAGTGGCTGCCTCATTGACAGACATGGTCCTGGGCTTAGGTTTGCATTGTGCTGTTGATGCAGGAGTGTTGCTTTCAGCTTGCATGGGAGGCCGGTGCAGCTTGAACACAATATAGTGGTTAAAAAAAAGTTGGGGCAGCATGACACTGGTGGAAAGCTGCTTCTTCTCACTGACCACTTTCTTTTTTTTTCTAAATGTTGTTATTATTGTATAAAACATAACAGGCATAAATATATCAGCATTTAGTACATCATATCACAGTTAACACATTGTAGTACTTGTACAATAAGCGTTTAATTTATATTCAGCCATCTGTATTTACTCATTCTATTGTCTCTTTTTGATCTCCATCTCACTAGTAGGGGAAGTACACAGTTCACCCCGGTACATGTTCCACTTGCCCCATTTTTTATTCCATTTCTTGGGACATCCTCTGGATTTAAATATCTCTTTTTCCACAATCATGCATTTATCTAGTTCTCTTGCCCAGCTCCTGGAAGATGGCACCCCAGCTGCACCCCAGTTCATTGTTATCGTGCATTTCATCAGTGTGTAGCCCAATGTGGCCCATTGTTGTTCCACCCTGTAAGGTCTGTTGCCTCCCATATGTTAAGGAGCCCCAGTTGTGGTGTCATTTTATTCGTGTTACCTATGGCTCTTTGCATGTGGCTCTTTCCCAACAGGCCCGTATACCTGGGCATTCCCATATAATATGATAGAAGGTTGCCTCCTCGTGACATTGGCGGAGGCACAGAGCAACTTCTCTGCGCCCTATCTTTGCAAGAGTTACCCCTGTAAAATAGGCTCTATGTAGCACTTTTAGCTGAAGAAGGCAACATTTAAGAGGGATGGGTGCCTCTTTTGGGGACATTAAAGCTGTTTGCCAATAATCATCCTTGATTGGTCTGACATAATTTTGCCACTTTTCTCAGTGGTTTTGGAATGGATTAGATAGGTTATTGCATAACTTCCGATATGTTAGTGATACTGCCATTTTCAGCAAGGGTTCAGAAAGTATTCTGTCCTCTAGGGGAGATGACTCCAGTATATCTTGGTTTGCCCGGAGTGCAGCTTTAAGAGTATGATGGATCTGTAAATATCGGAAGACCTCTCCCTGAGCCAGATCGGATTCTTTTCTTAATTCTGAAAATGTTAGTATTCCCCCCTTTTTCCATAGATGGCCCACCGTAGAGATACCTATGGCATCCCATCTATCAAACCCAGGTTAATTACACAGTGTTCCCAATTTTTGAGCTGACCACAGCTCGAGTCAGGTCATCCAGCTAGCCGAGTCTCCTATCTGCCCGACGCTAGACGTCCAAAGTATGTGCCATTGGGTTGAAGTAGCGACCCCTCCTAGCGTTTGAGTAGAGGGGTCCCATTTGACAGTTATCTAGAAGATAGGCAGGGTCTAACGAGAGCGGTATATCGATTGGTTCACCACCACCAGCTGCAAAGCCCAATAATATAGACGCATATCTTGGAGTGTAATATCTCCATCATACCACCCTCTGGCTAACTTATGCAAAGCAATGCGGGCACTTTTCCATCCCATAGGAGGGTACTGACCTCACTCTTTGGACAGTTTTGAAGGATATATAAAAATTGGGTGAGTGCCAGCAACTTAAAAAGGGCCACTTTGCCCAAGAAGGAGAGGGGGTAGAGTCCTCCAATATTTAACATCATCTCTTTTTCTACCCAGAAGCACGCCAAATTTTGAGTATCGAAAATATTGGAATCAGGAGTTATAAAAATCCTGAGATATCTGAATCCATCTGCCGCTACCTCCACTTCACATCCCAGTGGGAGTTTTGGAATCGGTCCTAGGATCGTAAAGATCACTGACTTAGAACAGTTGATCGAGTATTGATCGAAATATTTGCCGAAGTTAGTAAAAATTTTAGGATTCTATCAACCGACTTTTGCGGCAACGCGAGATATAACAGGATATTGTCGGCATAAAGAGATATCCTGTCTTCCTGACCCTCCGCCCATTTGAACCCTATCAGTAACGGATCTCCCATATTTATGTCGCCAATGGCTTTAGCATCAGTGAAAATATCAGAGGAGACAGGGGACATCCCTGTCAAGTGCCCCTTTTTAGTGGAAACCTGGACAAATGATTATTAATCTTGACCTGGCCTTTGAGATCTGTGTAGAGATGCTTGACCCATCCCAAAAATTTTGGGCAAACCCTAAGCACCGAAGCACCTCAAATAAGTAGGGCCATTCTATTGAATAAAATGCCATTTTGACGTCCAGGGATAGCACTACTGCATCATCTGCTATGAATTGCTTGCGGACCAAAACATTATGAAGGCAGCGGATATTTAGAGCCGTATTTCAGCCAGGCACAAAGCCAGACTGATCCATGTGCACTAGAGAGGCAATTATAGGAGCTAGATGAGAAGCCAAGATTTTTGCAAGGATTTTGGCCTCTACGTTAATTCATGAGATCGGTCTGTAGGAAAAGAAGATGTCAATGGGTTTCCCCTGTTTGCGGATAATGACAATTAAGACCAGTCTTTGGTCCTCCGGTAGGATCCCTTTCTCATAACTTTCAGCGAACATTTCTCTTCAATAGGGTGCGGCATGCAAGCAAGTGGATTTTAGGAATTCAATGGGAACCCCTTTAGGCCTTATTGCTTTCCCCCATTGTATGTTATTTATTGCTGCACAAATTTCATTGTCTGTGATATCTTCCTCTATTGCATCCCTGTCTCCTGAGGACAAAGTAGGCAGGGGTATGGCTGCCAGCAATTGGCAGGAATCCTCTGTTGTAGTATTGACCGAGGGTGTGTAGATCCGCTCCAAGTGATCTGCGAAGGCATCTGCAATTTCTTGTGGGTCAAAGAGAGTCTGCGTGCTATTTACTGTTAGTATGGGGACACAGCGGTCTGCTTGTTTCCTCTTTTCCAACCAAGCGAGCAGTTTGCCTGCTCTATCTCCCAGATCATAAAGCCTATGACTAGTGGTCATGAGCTTGGCTCCAGCTTGCTCTCGGGTTAAGGTTTTATATTCAAGTTGTTTCATCATCAACTTATGCCTATGTTACTGACCACTTTCTTGGAAGTATCTTTATTTGGGGCCATCTTAAAGCTCTCAGTTGACAGTTACACCAAGCTGCAAAAGCGGAAGTGTTTGGAGGACTGACATGTGACTGCACAATCCTTCTGTTTGGCAATTCTGCAGGTGATGTCTCTTCTCCTGTGCACCTAAAAGCAAGCAAGAAACACATTTATTGTATAATGTGGCATTGTTTGTAGTTTGAATTAGTACATAGATAATATTAATGTGGTTATTTTGTTAACTTAGGTAACCACTTCAAAGTCAAACCACACCCACATACCATAATTCCCCATTGGAATAACACACAATATACAGGATGATAGAGAACTTTCCTTTATGTTTATGTTTTCTAAAGGAAACACTTGTGGCCCTCAAGGAACTAAATGGGTGAATGGACTAGTAATCTTTAAAACAAAAAGGAGGTTAGTGTGCACCTATGGCAGGCAGTGTGGTCCAGGGGGGGATGGAATAATAATCATCATAATTATTATACAAATGAATGATGCGAATGTCTCCTACAGCCACATGGTCACCACAATAAGCAGGAGGCACGGAAAACAAAGAACACATGCATGTCTATGGCAAAACAAAGCACACCGAGTGGCTACACAAAATGGGCGCCAGCCTCATAGTCACCACAACAACAGGAGGTCTGGAAAACAAACAAGAACAACCAGCAAGGAGGCATGGCCATAAAAAGAACACATGCAGGCCTATGGTAAAAGCACACTGGCTGCCTTCACAAAAGGGCCACCGGCCACTTGGTCAAACATCAACAAATAGGAGGTATGGAAAATAAAGAACACAGATAGACCTATGGACACTGAGTATACAACAAAATGGCTCCTGGCCACATGGCATGGGGAACAAAGACAAATGGTGGCCTATGGCAAATACACTGACACACTGGCCAGATAAAGGAGGTATGGTAACACAGAGAAAACGGAATTAATTCAGCAATGCCAAAAATGAAAATTAACTTGGGTAAACATTTTCAAAACAACACAAATCCTCTAAAGGTATCAAATATAATTATCCCACCTAAACACTGTTTGTAGAAATAACATGAAATTCCCCCCAAAAACACATTTTGTAATTTAGTAGAATGCCATTAGAAACAGTTATTTCATGCACCCATGACTACTACTGGGCCTACTGACTGGCAGGCCCATTGCCAGACTAGGCCACATAGTCAATTAAACGAATATTGTACATTTAATTATAAAACAGGGAGAAAATGTACTAAACTGTGTAACATTTTTCCTTTACAAAAGAAGAAAAATTACATGCAAAAACATCAGTAAGCCCCTTCTGAAACTGGAGGCCACCCACCACAATGAATTCAAAAAAACGAATAAAAGTACAAATAAATCCTGGTGCATGCCCCCAATCAAGCAAACAACACCCTTATACACCAGCTTTTGAACTTACTTGTGCAATCTCTAATACAAAGTCCTTAATTCCAATAGTATATATGCAACACACAAAAGAGTGATCCTTCCAGCTCAAAATTTCAATGAATAGTGACCAGGAGATGTACAATGCACTGGGAGACGCCTGCTGGACAGGAACTGCAAGTTGGAGACTCTGGAGCACTTCCTTTCTGTTGGAAAAAAAAATATTTAGGAAATAGGATTCTTGCACAAAAAAAACAACTCTAACGTGCAGTTGGAGACGAAAACCACTCGGAAAGCCTCTCAGCTGCTTCTCGAGCACAAAAGCTACTCAAGCAGTGCATTCATGATCGGCACTACATTGGCGCTGTTGTGGTCGGAAGCCACGCAAACAAGCACAAAGTTTTGCACGAGCTCCTAGCGGCCCATGAATATAGTTGCACGATAGAGCAACAAAATAAATCTAGAACACACTAATGGATAAAAAACCACAGCTTCGCACCCAGGAAGGCGGAAATCAGAAACTCCACTCTCCTCTGCGGAGCATGGAGCGTCTGAATTTAACAAACTCTATGAGCAGAGTGGAGTTTTACACACTGGCCTAGTCATAGCTGTGGCATTCACTGATATCCCACACCTCTTGCATTGAAGGGGTCAGCCTCAAGCTTTCAAGGGTGGAAAAACTCTCTCTGCTCCTGACAAAACTTCTCTCTGGAGGGTCCACTAGTTCCTGCCAATTCTGACACATCCTACAGGGATGGAATCCTTACCTCAGAAGTCAGATCCCCACACTCATGTTCAGATTCCTGCTGCACCAATGTAGTTTCTTGGGCTGGCTCACCAGACCCATTGCCCTTTCCCTTCCCATTGGATGCTAAGCTCATTTTTTCAGGTTACAAGTGTCAAGCATTTACCTTTTGGATAGTCTGTGACCTGGTCACGCTCCTTTTTAAAACACTCTGCAACACAGCTCCGTTGCACCTACTGGAGGCACCTGGTGGGCTAGTTGGCCCTCAGGGGACCTCAGGATTGAAGACAAATTAATTCCCCAACTTAAAACGTGCCACAGGGCGTGTTTGCACACATGTCACCTCAGGCCCTGCACCCTCCCTTCACCACTGTGCAAACGCGCTCCGTGGCGCGTTTTAAATTGGGGGATTAACTCCCCTTGAATCCTGAGGGTCCCTGGGGTGCAACTAGCCCATCAGGTACCTCAATTAGGTACCACAGAACTGCGTTCGTTGCAGAGAGGTGTAAAAAGGGGCATGGCCTTTGAACACCTCTCTGCAACGCAGTTCCCTGGCGTATACTGGAGGTTCCCCGTGGGCTAGTTGGCCCACAGTATTCAAGGGGAATTAGTTTCTCATCTGCAAACGTGCATAGTGCTGCAGGAAGGGGGCGGGACTTCGGGGCGATGCCGGTCTTTTTTCAATTCATATTTTGAAGAAGGAGGGCTGTGTGGCCCCCCTTCTTTTCCTATTTTTTTGGCCCTGGGGACCCCATCCCCCAGGGCCTGACTCCTATTTTTTTTTAAAAATAGGAAAGGGCCGCGTGGCCCCCCTCCCGAGGCCATAATCGACCCCAGTGGACCCCATCCCACGGGGCATGGCCATTTTTTTTCCTATAGGAACTTTAGACACAGCTACAACCAAAATGGCTATACCAGACTTGCCATGAAGCTAGATCTTGATACAGAAAGTGTGCCTTTTGTGGTTTTAGTGTAAATCGGTTTAGCAGTCTTTGGAAAAGTAAGGTTCAAAATGTATAGATAACTAGTAACACGGTATCTTTGGTGCCCTTCTGCTCAGAACCACGGCACCATGAGCTGAAAACACATAATGAAATGAATGGCTAGTGCACTACTCCTTTGGTACTGCTGAGGTACCACAAGGTCAAAATAATGAATGACTAGCTACAGCATGAAGAGAAAGTTGCGGCTACAATTTTATTATACGGGTACTGTTTCACTGTGTCGTAGAAAACAAAAATAAGGGGGAAGGATTAGTGAACTTTGACCTCACGGTCTTTGTTGGGGTGGGTCCCAGAAGGACACCCATGGGGGTCAAATGAAAAAGATTTATTTTTCTAAATGCTGCAGTACCAAATAAAGTGCCTGGAGCACCCAAAGCAACCTATGCTGCTGTCCCTGTTATCCCACGTTGATGACCATAGGCCATAATGTGCAATTTTGTAGTGATTTACTCCAGGTAGCCGTGATGAGTTTCAAGAGGATTTATTGAGGAAGGCTATAGGATACATAGATGAGAAGTACAGAAACCTCACCAAGAGCAGCCAGCATGCTGCTCAGCCCACTCAAATGTGACTGCTCTAACAGATTCCCAACATTCCGAACAGCATCATCACAGCAACATTCCACTGGTGGTAAAATAGTAATAGATTTACAGAAGCAGAATACAACATATCCCCCTTTCTTATAAGGAAAAACAAAATTGATAGAAAACTAAAGAAGAGAATCTGAGTAGAGAAGGCAAAATAATTATACAAAGCAACGAGAAGAATGAAGCGAAGAGAACAATAGAGAATATGAAAAATGCAATAAGAATGAAGCGGAGAGACAACAATAGAGAATATGAAAAATACAAACAAGAGAAAACAAGAGAGATGGAGAAACAGACAGGAATAACCCATCCTCCCTTCTACAAAGAAAAAGGAAGAACGCAAAGACACCAATGACAAACTCCCAGGCACACCAGCTCCAATAGATGTGGCAACAGGATACATAGGAGAGCACGCTTGGGCTGGGCTTGTCCGGTGTTTGGACACTGGTGGGGATACGTGGCATGCTGTTCCAGTTATTCTTTTCTGGAGTTTCTTGATGCTTCTTTCAACCATCTTGATTACTTTGCTAATATCTTTCTATGTAGAGAGCGTAGAACGAGGGTAAGTCAACAGATCGTTGTCATAAATTTGTAGTGATTTACTCCAGGTAGTCGGGATGAGTTTCAAGAGAATTTATTGAAGAAGTTCACAGAGTACATAGATTAAAAGTACAGTACCACAGAAACCCCACCAGGAGCAACCAGCAGGCTGCTCAGCCCACTCAACTGTGACTGCTCTACAGATTCCCAACATTCTGAATAGCGTCAAAACAGCAAAATTCCCACTGGTCGTAAAATAGCAATACATTTACAAAAGCAGGATACAACACATTTGAAGATAGAGTGTGGGTTGTACAGGGCATACCAGTGAGGAGTCATTGAGTTGGTGGCAGCAACACTTTGCACTAGGTTTTTTTTGTCTGAAGCCTAACAAGATGTGCAATTGTACAACAACCTCCAAAGATAGAGCTTGTCTGTGAAGTTGTTTGGCTTTGAGGTTTTGTAGAACACATGTTAAGTATTACTTTCGCTAGAAGACAGGGGTGTTGTCTTACTGCAGAAATTATGTGGATTAATTTCTCCTGAATGACTCTGTGGTACTTGACTATATGTATGGCTGCTTGCGGTGGAACCACAATTGGGTCCAGGAGACTGGTGATCAGGGGACTTGCTGCCTTTGATGACAAACAGGACAGTGGCTAAAGTACAGTCTGGCATCATAAGCAGTGCCTGAGGGGCTGTCTAATAGGTCAGCATGTGGGCTGTTTTTTTCTTTTTAGGTTTGTGGGCCTGTTTTATGGTCTGATGGACCAGTTTTTACTATTAATTTCCCTGAAATTACCACACACATTGCCCTAGCAAGCACAAAAGCATGCAATCTCCCATATCTTGCAAAACACCTATACAGTGGGTCATTACAAATTCGATACTGTCTATATTTGCGAATGTGAGCTACTTCTTAGCTATTTGTTTTACTTATGGGGGGCTCTTTTATTCATTCCATTGTCTGCCCAGTCCGATTCTGCTGAGTGGGCTGGGCAGTGCTGTTAAAGTTGTTGGCAGCAAAAAAAGGTGCAGTTGGTACCAGGCTATGGTGGATTTCTTTTTCAGATGGCTCTTCAGTGGCAGGGCAACGTAAATGCAGAATCTAGGGGATATGGCTTAGTGAGTGATGTCATTCATAATCATACTAGACAACAATAACCAGGTCTTCGAAAGAACATTAGGGATGCAAGTTCAAGATCCAAACAGAGATTAAAGAATATTTTAAGAGGGAGAAACCGAACAAAAGAGGTGCACTGTTTGTGTGTCCACTTTTTACAACCTTTCCTCACCTGTATCCCCTCTGTGTGCTTATCACTAGGTAAATATCATCATTTTCCCAGCCATGAACATTTTCCATGGAGGCTTTAGTACGGCTCTGGGACTTATTCAGAGTTTGGTTGTAGGTATGTGCTGTACAAATGTGGTGAATGTCGCGTCTGCAGTATTCCAAGGGGCATATTTACAATAAGCGGCGCATCCCTGGATATCAGCAGGGATGCGCCACTTATTGTGAGCCACGCCTCCGCCACCATGGATGCGCCACATTTACAATGCGGTGCACCATGGGGCAGAAACAGCACAGATGCGTCACGCATCTGTGCCGTAAAAGTGGCACATTGCTGGAGTTGCGTTGCAAGCGCGACGCAGCTCCAGCAATGTTCTGGGGGGCCCAATCTTGTTAATGCTGCATCAATCCTTACGCCTGTTTCAAGCAGGCGCAGGGTTTTGACGCAGCATGGGCCCCAAAGTGACTGAGTGAAATCTTGTAGATTTCACACAGCCATTTTAAGGTGGCGTTCCTGCGCCGGAACGCCCCCCCCTGCACAGGAACGCCTCCTTCTCGTGCAGGGCTTTACAACGTGATGCATCTCCCAGATGCGTCACGTTGTAAATACCCCGCTCTTTTGCGCCGCCGCTGCGTCACAAAAGTGACGCAACAGCGGTGTAAAAGAGGCGCAAGGGGCTTTTAAATCTGCCCCCAAGTGCGTTACAGCCTATGGCACGTGTTAAATGGTGGTCAGGATATCCGTCTTGTTTGTACCGCAGTAACTCAAACACTGAACAAGGCTCTTAATTTGTGCACCCAAAGTAATCTGTGGGGAAGTTTGTACATGAACTCAGGGTGAACTCTTTCGCAACTCCATAAACATTTTAAGGCTGAATTAAACCTTAGTCATAGAATGAGCAATGCTCACAACATGCTTTCCCGCTGTAGCACTAACCCAAAATGTCCTATGTTTGAACTGACAATTAAACATTAACCAAAATATGCTTGCCTGGGTATGTTTAATCCGATTAACTATTTACTGTTATTCTGCTTTCATGAGAGGCATATTAATGGACTAGAACATTTCTAAATGTGGTGTAGTGGGTTAGTTTAGCAGCACATACAACCTTTATCTGTTATCAAACTTCTTGTGTGGTACTTTCAATCGTTATGCCCGTGGGAGCACGAATGGGTAGCTCATAGAGATAAGTCCAGGTTAGAACAGGGCACAGAAGCAACTAGAGGGAAGCATAAAGCATGAAGGGCAGAAGAGATAAATATCAAAACCTATGAAATGTCGGCACATTGAAGCACGACGGTGCATTTCAAAGAAGCGACGTTTGGAGGTCAAAAAGGACAGCGAAAGAAAAGTAGTTGTCAAGTGCAGCCTCACTGACTGCCTGTAAATCTCATTATATGTACTACAGTCTCATTTAATGGGCACAAGTCTACCTTCTTGGAGCACACGCTCACTCATTTCATGTGGGTTCCACTCCTTGTTGTGCAGTGGTCGAAGTGGGGGGAGGTTTGGGGGGGTGGAGTAGGGAAACTGTGGGCGGAGATCGGGGGCGGGAACAACCCCCGAGGATTAGCCCAGAGGGCGGAGTCAGAGATGTGGCCAGAAAGAGCAAATCATTCAAGTTTTTAGTGTTTGTTTGGCATTTCACTACCCAGCTGCAGCTTATTACATTATTTAATTCAGCCAATGGATACACGTTAATTTCAGGTTTAATATGAGTTATTGACATTAAAATACATTCACAAAGTGGGATTTGTTTTCAATCACAGAATGTCCCAAATACGCTTAAATGTGGAATCACAAGCCATTTGTCTCCGAGCCATGGAGTTTCTGTCCTCAGCACTTCTCCCCTTTTCCACAAGTGCAGCTCAAACATGAATGGCAACATATCCTAGTTTGCAAATGTTTTCTATACATTTATGGCTCTGCAATATTTGCCACATAATGCATCACCAGCTGCATAATTTGATGATTTTAACTAATAAATAGTTTGTAGCTCAAACGGATCAAAAGTTACAAACAAACGTGACTTGTGTTTCTGCGAAGTGGGCAGCCCTTTGGAAAGGTTGACTGATCACGCTTTCACTGCTGCATTTGTATGTTGCACTGCTACTAATAAGGCAAAATCTTTGCAGACTGTTAGCATGTGTAAAAGAAAATATACATTATTACGCTGCAGCTTTTTTTGTTGCATAATTTAGTCAACACTGCAGGATAATTTTGTCCTCCATTGCTTCATAATTCCAGTGGTCCCAAAGCAGGCAGCACATGCTTAAAGTGTTTGTGCATGAAGCAGAAAGACCATAAAGTTTGTAAACTAAGTTTGGTGTGCCTGCAAATCCTGCATAGCCAATCCCTGGTGAGTTGCACCTACTACTGCTGAAACAAGGCCAACAGAGGTACCAATGGCTGCAGCGGACTGGTCTCAAGGGAAAGGCCGGCTTTAGCGCTAGTGGAAGTCCTGTGCAACAATGCTTGTTGGTGCCCCCAATGACTCCCTCCGTCAAGGATTCCCTCTCTCAAGTCTCCATAACCACTTTCTCGCTCAGATGCATTTGATTTGATTTACAGCACCACCGATACCAGTGTAGGGTGTCAGAGCACTTTACATCACACACATTACAGAGAGACAATCAATCACATGTGTGTAAATCACTCTCTAGGAAATACATAAGGAAAAGTACTACACGGTGTAGGAGTCACATGACACTATACTAGTAGACAGTATAGTTTAATAGTTGGTCTGGAGAAACACAAACTCTGAATTTAGAATGTAATACCATGGTTGGGAGTTCTCTTTAATAATCAGAATTGATTTATCCATATGAACACCCTTTGCAACATTACGATAATCAAAGACTGGGGAAAAACATAATTCTCTAATTTACAACTTGCAGTTTGATTGCAGCTCTTAGATGACAGTTAATAGCTCACTGTACTATGTTAGGGTTTTGACTTATAAACTGCAAGTAGGAAAAGGATGTCTCTGACAAAAGCAGTGAGCCACTGACCTGTTTACATTATGTGCACTTAGTGATCTGCATGGTACATGTTCTTTGCAGCAGGCACATTAACCCTCTGTGCTACCTTTCCATGAGTCAAAACTTCCCCTTGACAAAACTCTTTCTAGGTAGAACATTAATCACCAGAGTTATCATTACATTTTTATTGTTTCCGAAAATTGCTGGAGGTCAGGAAAGAGGCAGCAAGTGATTTTAGAAACATAATATACTTGCAAACATGACGCCCCCCCATCTGAGTCAGTACCTCCAGGACTGGCGCACTTCCTCACCCATGGAAAACAATGTTGTTCAAAGAAAGACGAGAAAACAAAAGTAGTGCTTCACTGGCAAACTTAGTAAAGTGGCGATAATATGTTTGGGTGATTAAAATCAATCTGCCCATTTTGAGACCACTCTATCTTTTATTGTATTCTAATTGCATTTATGTATCGCGCGTACTACCCCTGACGAGGCCTCAAAGCACTTTTTCGGCAAGTAGCATGGTACTCCGGAACCCATAAAGGATAAGTGGTGAATTAGTATAGTGAAACATGAAAGTAATTTGAGAGGTGGATATGTTAGTCTGTTACACAAATGGGTTGTGGGCGGGAATTCAGTGGTCTGACTGAAAGGAGCGGACATGTTTTTGAGTCTGAGTCTAGCTGGTGGCTCCACACTGCACAGCTCTGGGAAAGGTGTATCACCAACTTACTCCCTCTAGCCACCATAGGCAGATCTACCCCTTCTCCTGCTCGACTAAAGGTTGCCAAGCCCACAAGAAAGTAGTGCAGAGAGCTGGCCCAGCCTTCTCTGTAACCACTGACCAGAGGACACAAAGGGGGTCATTAGGATGGCGGGCGGACTTTGTCCGCCCGCCACCCTAACGGAGATCGGGACCAGCCGCCATCCTGGTGAGGGTCCCGTAGGGGGAATTAGGATGTGCCCGCCACAGTGGCGGGCACATCCTACATGTATATCATTGTGGCGGGCGGAGCACTCAGCACCGCCCGCCACAATGATAAACATGTCAACACGCATTTGCATATGCAAAGCGGCAGGCACCGCGCGGTGCCTGCCGCCTTGCATATGCAAATGTGGGCGGGGTACCATAGGAACCCCCCATGTCCCCCTCCACCTCTGCCAACACCTAGGGGCCCCGCAGGGGGCCACCGCAGCAATCGCCGCCTGCCTTCCCATGGCGGTATTGCCGCCGCGGAAAGGCCACTACATTTTGCCACTGTAATATGGCTGGCGGTGTCCATTGGACACCGCCACCATATTAATCTATTACCGCCGCAGTCGCAAGGCGACCGCGGCGGTAATGCGACGGACGGTCTTTCCGTCCGCCGCTGTCCCCTCCGCCATCCTAATCTGGCGGGGGGGGGGGAATCAGGACATGGATGTCGGGCGGATTGCCTCCGACAGGCCAGCGGTGGCCACCGCCAGCCTGGCAGAGGCAATCCACCCGACATCATAATGGGCCCCATAGTGTCAGTTTTATCTTAGGCATTTAAGTATCCTGGGAGTAGGTGTGGGAGGTCTGGGCTGCAGCACAAGAGCACATGTCAGCTAGGGCCCAACAGAGCTGTGTCTCTGTGCTCCAGCCCTCTGGACAGGCAAACATAGTATTTCCGCTGATTGACATGCAAAAATAAAATGTGCTGCAGTTCACCTCTAGAGCAGGCAAGGAAAACAGGTCTCCTGAATGGACAATATATTTCATATATTTGAAGTGAATGTGAACATTCAGCCAATAATGTCCATATATAATTCATAGAACCTAAAAGTATGTGTTAACTACCCTTTAATTAGCATTAAATACTGCGTTAATTACTTCCCAAAAGTACTCGTTTGATTTCCCTCAGAATAATGAAAACACAAGTTGGCCTGGCAGGGATTCAAATGTATGCTACGGGCACGACATTCCGATGATTACAGCTTGTGCATATCACACTTTGCTTTCTTATCAGTAACAGAACCTATGCCCTAAAGGAGGTCACTAGAGCACTCTGCTAGGATTCAACTTGTGACATTCAGATCACGCACAGTGCATTGCATCAAACCCACTGATCAACTGAGCTATTCCATTAGTTTGAAAGAAACCAGTGACTTTGATTACACACGGATCGGATCGCTGCAGCAAGTCCCTTAAACCACTGAGCTATTTTACAATCTGATTCATCTGGCCCGCATACAAACATTACAATAGCAGAGTGAGTTAATGATTCTATTGAGGAAATCTGTAAAGCAGTTGAAACCCATGGATTCCGGTGCCACTGTGGTCAGCACAGCTTTTCATCCCTCCAAGGTTGATTAAATAAAACAACTGAGATTGGGGAAAAAAAACACAGATTAATTACAGTGTTACATAACAAAATGTCTGGTAGCCAAATACACTATCGGCTTATTTAAAGTTTGACGACGGGATAGTACCTCAAACAAGCATTTGCAATAGAATAATTTCAATAAGTGAGGAGGAGCAAGACATAAAGAGAGGGAGAAAGTGGGTGGGGGCAGCAGCTGGGGGCGGGGGGCAGCTGCCACTGTCAGAGCAGAAGAAGTGCACACTGCATCTCTCTCTCTAGGAAGAACCTTAATCACCTGAGTTATCATTTCATCTTTATTGTTGCCTTCTCCGGGCAGCAGAGGCGCAACTAGAGCCAAATTTTGATGGGGGGGAGGGGGCTACGAAAAAACTCTGTGGGGGGCTGACTCTTCTATTAATATGCAGAGTGGAGATGCAGGGGCTCTAAGAAGGGCTCACAAGCAACAAAGCCTTGTTAGCAAGTTAATGGTCTTTAAAAGACCAGTGAAGTGTTTGTGGTGGCTGTGTGTGTGCGTGCAAAGCTGTCTCAGGCGGGCTGACACACACAGGTGGGGGCGGGGGGCTATGGGCATTGCACGCCTTCTGGGCAGGAAACAGAGTCCTTTTCCTTCTCTGCCAGTCCTGCCTCCCTGACCTGCCACGATCGGCAAGCCTTATCTATATGCTTATGCCATTTCTGACCCTGTTTCAACACCCTCTGCATGCTCCGCAAGATCTACAGATGGATCCCGACAGATACAAGAAAGACAGTCACCCAGGCCATCGTCAGCAGCAGACTTGACTACGGAAACGCCCTCTACGCGGGAGCCCCGACCAAGCTCATCAATCGACTACAACGCATCCAAAACACCTCGGCACGACTGATCCTCGATGTACCACGACACGGCCACATCACCCCCCACCTGAGAAACCTGCACTGGCTCCCCATCAACAAGAGGATAACCTTCAGGCTCCTCATGCACGCACACAAGCCACTCCACAAGACCGGCCCAGCCTACCTCAACAGACGGATCTCCTTCTACACCCCCAACCGCCAGCTACGCTCCGCCGACCTCTCACTCGCCACCGTCCCGTGCATCCGAAGAACAACCACCGGCGGGAGATCCTTCTCCCACATCGCCGCCAGGACATGGAACACCCTCCCACTGAGCCTACGACAGACCCAAGACCTGCTGACCTTCAGTAGGATACTAAAGACCTGGCTGTTCGATCAGTAGTGGTCCCCCCCCCCCCCCCCACCAGCGCCTTGAGACCCTCGTGGGTATGTAGTGCGCTTAACAAAAGACTGATTGATCGATTGATTGTTTAACTAAAAAAGTAGGGGACCAGACTCGGCTAAATGAAAGAAGTAAGGGCATGCCGTGCCCTGCCGATCCCGCCCACTTCTACCACTGGATTTGCCAAGCATCACAGGATGCTGAGCGTGGTTGCCGAGACGAAAACCCAGGTTTCCAGCTTCGAGGACCTCCGCTCTAGCCCTAAGGCTACATTATCTCCCCACCTTGGAGTACAGTCTCACTTGTAGGCAGAAGTCTCTAGGTCTTGGAGTACATTTTATTCCTAAATGTTGTCAGTGGTCTGATTGACATTTTCTGAGTTGTTACCCAAGAATGTTTAGATCAAAAGCACTCCTATGCCACTCCTGCAGGTTCCTGGCATGGAAATCTCCAGGGATGGCGGGCGAGAGGTTTTTCTTTGCCTTGGAAAGGAGTTACAGATTTGAAACACCAGGGGCAGGGTTTCCATAGACACTTCTGCTTGGGGTGTTAAAGCAAATGTGGCATTTCTGCTGAGAAAATATAAGTAACCATGCCATCCCCGGTGCCCTGTTTCAGGGGTTAGAGTTTCGGAATTCAGAAACAGAGGAGAGAATCATGAAGAAAGAGAGCTAGAGAATACAGGGGTTTGGTCTGAATGAGGGGGACCTCCCAAGAACCACTAACCAAAGGCAGCTGTTACATGGTAGCTATTATTGGCAGGAATTGATATGGAGGTCACAGTGTAGGGGAGACTGAGAAATCACCATTCAAGTAATTTTGTGTAATTGCAATTGAAATCCTGCAATTTCGCTATCCCCTAATTTTCATGCTTCTTTGAAACGTAATGAAGTCACATTTTAGTCTAGGATGAGTGTGGAGAGGTTTGTGAAGCACAGAGTCTTAGTTTGTAATAATCTACCACAAAGCATTGCTAACTTTTAAAGCTGGGAAAGCTGACAGAAACTGAGTGTTGTAGTCAGGCAGTGCTATATAGGCAATGAAGAGTGTCTTGAAGTGAATGTAGCCAGTGGCGGGCTCTCTTTGCAGGGTTGATGACATTTAGGCCAAAGACTTTCTGAGCTGAAAGGTTTCAGGTCATTTGGAATTAGTTCAGTTACTTGGAAAGGGGACCCTTGCATATGGCATTGTATGAGACCAGGGGGACGCCATCATGGCTAGGGCCAGACTGACAATGTGAAACTAACGCGGTGGCCCTCAGTTGTAGAATGGTCTTTTATTAGCTCTGTTGATTCAGAAAGGGAAGGAAATATCCTAAATACTGAACAATATGACATTGTGATCCTTCACAACTCTTCTTTTTTAAAGTTCAGTGCTTTGTGGTGGGTTCCTGCTTAAACGCTCATCTGCAAGCAACAGTAGCTCACAATCTAAATGACAAGTACACAGATACCCTGGTTCTGATGCTCATTAGTAGGGATGTGCAAAGTTTTTCCTCATTGAACCTCCCCTAATTCACTTGGGTACAGCCACGACCCGTGCAGGTAAGAGAGGTGGGGCTTGGTTGGGGGGATTTTGACGATGACAAGGGAAAATGTATTATTTATTTAATTTCCAATTATCAATGTCTGTCTAAACCCCTCCTCCTCCCCCACTTGCCCACCGCTCTTACCTGCACTGGCCGCTGCTGCTCGGGTTCTCGGGTTATATAGATGACAAGGATTCACTGTCATATGTCTCCTAGGTAAATTTGTATTTGTGCAAACTACGCCCTACATGCACAGAGTATTTTCAGAGTTCATAGTGGGAGTAAATGTGTGCAAGTGGCATTTTTGTTTGTGTTGGGAATTCATTTTTAGTAAACGCACATTTGTTTGCTAAGTTTATGTTACTGTGTATGTGTGTGGGTGCGTGTGTATGTGTTGGAAATGGGGTTTCTGGTTGTCAGATCATGCACTCTTTACAAACATGAACCACCAGTCTAGTCAGGGCAAGCTAGATACACACTAAAAGGTAACCAGTGATCACCCTCCGGTAGCTTGGTAGAGAGCAGTCAGCCTTATCTAAAGAGGCAATCTGCAAAGTGTTTGGGCAACACACACATACAGTAACCCAATGGAAACACTAAGATCTACTCCACACAGGATTAGAAAATAAATTATATTTTCATGAGTCAAACCAGACCAAAACGGAAAAAAATCAATAATTAGAACCAGTGTTATGAATTTTTAAAGAATAAATCAAAATGTGGTTCTTAGAAACATAAAACACTTAGGGGTTACTTGAGGTCATGCTGGAGTGGGGCAAATTCAAAGTTCAGGTCAACGGTGACGGAGGGCAGGCCAGCTACAAGACTCAAACACAGGTCCAGCTGAAAATGTACCTTGGATGGAGCAAGCATCGATGTCAAAGACTCAGTGCATCGGTTCTGATAAACACAGGCAATGAAGGCTTCGTCATCGAACCCCTTTATTATGCAGGCAATGCTTTTGAGCTGCTCTGACTGTCATCATCAAGCAGCGCATTTCGTTGCAGCGATGTTGCTGATCGGCTCCTGCCCCGAAGGGCAATGCATCAGTTACGAACGGCGTAAAATCATCACTGCATCGATTTTGAAGGTTCTGTACAGCAGAAGTAACATTTCAAGAGTCCAGGACTGGATTGGCACTACTTGGCAGGACAGGACTCACAAATGGCTGATTCCTGGTAATGTTGCAGTGTTAAAGGAACACATTTATTGCCCTGAGGCTTCAGAAGATGTGGATAGCCAGCAGCCAGTGGAGTCATTCTGGGTTCACGTGAGATTGGTCAAGGCCTTGTCCTCAGCAGAGTAGAGATCATCAGGAAACAGGGCAGCACAGCAAAGCAAAAAACTGTTCTTTCGGAGCAGAAGTCAAGAAGATTGGCAATCCTTGGAGCACAGCAGTCTTTACTCCTGGCAGAGTGCTTCTCAGGTCCAGTAGTGTACTGTTTTGGTAGCGCCAGAGCCCCAGTACTTATACGCAGTTGTGCCTTTGAAGTGGGGGGACTTCAAAACAGAACATTGGAGGGTACAGTTCCCCCTTTATTCCCTGCCCTGGTTTCAGACTATCATTAGTGGGTAATCATCCCTTTGTGTGGGAAACATGACACTGCTTCTTCAGGTCTACGCGTCACCTTCCCCCTCTCTTACTGCCCAGGAAAAGATATCGGAATGCAGATGAGTTCTCTGTCACACCCACCCTTCCTGTGTCTGTAGTGGTCTAGAGGAAATACACAAAGTGTAGCTGTCACCCACCCCAGACGTGTATTGGAGACAGACAGAAAGGCAGACAGAGCAGTAGACCAGAGAAATGTCCACTTTCTAAAAGTGGCATTAATAAAATAGTAATGCTAACTCCAACTTTACTAGTAAAGAGGATTTATCATTATCATTTCAATGATATGAAACATGATGCAGCTACTCATTTCTAATCAGGAGTCACAGCTTAAAAGTGTATTAAGGAATTCCCAATGCTATCCTATGAGAGGAGTAGGCCTCACAATAGTGAAAACAAAATGTGAGTGTTTGTCATGACCAGGACATGTGAAACTTTTAAGTACATGTTCCACCTTTTACTTTCAAAGAACCAAGATCTTAGGAGTACTTAGGGCCTACCTTTGGCGTAAAGTATATATAATAAAAGGGGTGTTTAAGGCCTGGCAAGTGCAATGGCAGGCCTGAGACAGGTTTGAAAGGCTACTTGTATGGGTGTCACATTCAGTGCTGCAGGCCCACTAGTAGTATTTAGGTGTCAGGTCCTGGGTATCTGGTATACCACTTTACAAGGGACTGACAAGTAAACTAAATATGTCAATTAGGTATACGCAAATGTCACCATGTTTAGGGGAGAAGCACATGCACTTTAGTACTGGTCAGCAGTGATCCAGAGTCCTAAGGCCAACAAGAAAGTACAGCAAAAAAGAGAAGATATGCAGGCTAAAGGTCTGGGGAAAGATTACCCTAAGGAAGAAAGATCAATCAGTGTGTGTGTGGCTTTCTGTCTGTATGAATGTGATTTATATATGACATACCATAAAAGAGTTCCAGGCAGAGATGGCACAACCAACAAAATAGGCACACTGTTTGGCCTCTTGGAGGCCTTGAGAAGCAGATGAATTCTTCTAAAGACCACCCAGAATTTGTGCATAAACAATTTAACTACCTCTAGGTAATGCTTTCCCTTTCACACCAGTCCCTTAACAGCAACCAATTATTCCGTTAAAGTGGTGAAGAGAGCAGGACTCAATTGCCAGGGATAGGCCCACAAGCTGGTAGGTCAAGTACATCACTCCAGTCTGTCCAGTATGTCAGATATGGCAATTAGTGTGTGCAGCTGGGATCTGGGGGAATGCCTGCCTTTGGTAGAAGTTACCTAGCATTATCCACATAGATAAGTGTGGTGAGATACCATTGTACTCATGGAATGGTTACTCTTTTAATTTAGTGATACCATATCAAAAGGTACTTCATTTTCAAATCGATGGTATTCATTTATCAACAAAATTCATTCAGATACTTGTGGCCCTCATGCACTTTTATTACACTGATTGGACTAAGGTATAGATGGTATTAGTTTGTAGAAGGAAAAACTGGGCAAGAAATTGGGTCTGATGACATTTGGAAAACTGTGACCTTATTTACAGTGCACTCTGCAAATCTAACCATCTCAAGACACTTGTCTATTTCTTGCATCGTGTCCAATTATTAAATTATTCCTATGCGCCACATACTGCATACCTAATATGGAATGCCTGTTTGATATTACATGAGATCTTGTTTTGGAAAGCTTACTTGTCACACAGGCTTGTTTGTTAAATTATAGTTAGAGCTGGCATCCTTGGCATGGTTCCCCCTAACTTTTTGTCTTTAGACTTTCTGTTTTTGCTGAGTTAGTTGAGCAGGCCTTAGGGTTCAGCACACTGTACTTCTGCTATCCAGTGCTAAAGTGCTTATGCTCTTTCCCTAAGACATGACAACACTGTGTGATAACCATTAGCATATTCAATTTACTAATAAGTCCCAAGTAATGTGCTCTACATGTGCCCAGTGCCTATAAATTAATTGGTATTAGTGGGCCTGTAGGACTAGTTGTGCCACCCAGTTATATAGCCTTTTAATCATGTCTCAGGCCTCTCATTGCTACTTATGTATGTGCAGTTTTAACCTGCCACATCAACATGGCAAAATAAACCTTTTGCCAGGCCCAAATCTTATTTAATACATACAATTCACCTCTGAGGTAGGCCCTTGACACCGCCAAGGGCAGGGTGCAGTTTATTTAAAAATCATGCTACATTAAGTAGGGGATGGGTGGAGGTTGCAGAGTTCTGCAACGTGGAATTCCGCAGAGTGAAAAAAAACTTTTTGAACTTTGTCTAACTCCATGTGGATGGGCAGACTTGTGCTCGGCCACGCATTCCCACTGATTGGTGCAAGTATCGCGCTCTGCGTTACAATGTGAGCACTAACTGCACCACGCGGTCGCCCGAGCACATGGTCATCTTGTTTTCTTTATTCTGTGCAGAGAGCTGGGCCTAATTTTCAATCCCTACTATATCTTAACCATCCTTACTTTATTCAATGTACCCTCCCCTGTTTTACATTTATTTCCTTAGTGTATGTATTTGTGTTGGTGAATATTATGTTTTTGGGCTTTTTTGTGACTTGTTCTCCCTTTTTTAGCTTTACCCTATTTCCGTTAGCTTCCTATTTTCTCCCTCTCTATTCCTTCTCTTCCTTCTGTCTTTTGTTATATTCCCCCCAGCACCATGGCAGAGCGTTGGAGAGGTAGTGCTAGTGCAGGGGGTGCAGAGAACTGCACACTGTGTGGGTACTGGCGCACCAAGGGGTGCAGCCTCATGCCATTTATAGCAGATGAAGGTGACTGCACTTGTTTTTTGTCTGTAACACCACTTCTCCTCCATGCTAGCAGCAGGCTGACGCCCAGGGACTGAGTGTTCCTGCGGGAGCGCCTGCTGCTGTGGGGGAGGGTGTGCCATTGTGTTCGCTGAAGCATTGGGGTTCGCGCACCCAACATGCAGAGGATGCACTGCTGAGTTGATATCATGGATCAGGAGAAGGACCTACTCAACCTGCTGGGTGTCCAAGTTGGTGGGCTTGGGGAGAAGTAGCTATTAATCATTACTAATTTTGTTGTGTCATATCCTATATTGCAAATCTTTTTTCCAAATAGCATCCTGCCCACACTCAAAGGTAAGTTAAGTACATGTAAAGTAACATTATGAATATTATATTATCTAATTTGAATGAGCCAGGTGTTCAGTGCTAACTAGTTCTGCACATTGCTGTAGGCGGTTGCCTAGGGTTGATTTTTTAAGAAGTAATGCTGACTCCTCTGTCCTCATGTCTTTAAGATAGTGATACTGTGGTAGTAGTAGTAATATATTATCAGTTAGTTCGCATTTTGTGTCTTTCTTTTTATGTAGCTTGTACAGTCCCATGCAATCTTTCAGAGGTGTAGTATGCAATATGCATCTACGGATTAAAAAGGGAAACTGACAGAATCAACAAATCAAAGGGGGTGCAATTTCCTAGAAGCATTCTCCAGAATCACGAAAGAGGAACTCTTGCTGAAAGAGAAGAGATGGGTACATCGGTTGTATTCTCATACCCAAGGGCTCAATGAGGAAATACCAAGGAGTGCCCTGAGACAGTGATACTTTTGGTTTCTGTTTTTCTCGTTCATCTTTTCCTGCCCATTCTCACTCATGGGGATATTCTTTTTCCCGGATTCACTTATACTGCTATGACTGGCGAGATCAAGATGCTTTAAGGAAGCATTTATCCATTTTTTCAGACACACTCTCTAAAGGATATACATAATCCCTGTGATATTACCATTACCATCACTCCTCACTGGGGTTCTCTAAGAGCCCATTGCAGGCAGTGCCTTGAATAACCTATCTATGGTGCAACTTGATCCTAAATAAAACATAATTAGTTTGGCAAATCTTATCAGTAAAGTACCCTTTTTAAAAAAACATGAGGCACATTTGTTTGTACATTACAATCTAATTTTTCCTTACTCTTGCAAGACATTGATTACCTTATACACCACTGTTACCATGTTAAGATGGCGCCCATTCTTTTTTGTTTTTGAGTCATACACCCAAGATGGCCGCCATCGTAATACACTGTGCTAAGGCAGTCCAGTGTCAATCGAGACGTTTACGCAGCTTTCTGGTTTCCTTTACACAGGGAATGGCGCGCATTTAAGCAGCGCGAACCCGGTGTTTGAATGCTCCCAAACCCGGCAGCGGAGGGTAGGTCACTGGGCATTTAGCAGATTATGCAAATGTGATTACCATTCTTGCCTACTTGTTCCCTACCCTATCCTTAAGTTCAGACTACATGCTTTTTGATTTGAGATGTCATGCTTGCAACAGATATTTGTGCTCATTTTTTATTTTATTTTTATTTTTTATTTAATGCGATTTTTTTATAGCGCGAACATTACACGAAGGTGTCAGAGCGCTTTACATAAGAACCAGTTGCGATACATAAGGACTTAGGATTACATGAGTTACATAAAAGATACAAACAGAAAAAATTGCAAATGTACAAGTTATAAAGTCACACAAGGAAGAGATATTCAAGGAAGGATATACTCTAAGAGTCACATAGGAATGGTAGATAGTACACAGGTCTACTGCATATACTAGTGATTAGAGTTATCTCTATATACATAGGGAAGGGGATATGAATGGATATACTCTAAGAATCACATAGGAATGGTAGAGTACAAAGGTCTTCTGCATATACTAGTGAGTAGAGTTATCTCTATATACATAAGAAAGGGATATGAATGGATATACTCTAAGAGTCACATAGGAATGGTAGAGTACAAAGGTCTACTGCATATACTAGTGATTAGAGTTATCTCTATATACATAGGGAAGGGATATGAATGGATATACTGTAAGGGTCACATAGGAATGGTAGAGAGTACAAAGGTCTGCTGCATATACTAGTGATTAGAGTTATCTCTATATACATATATATACAAATAGTAGATTTTCTCAGGTCAAGAGCCAAAAAACCAGGAGAGCAGAGTTCCATTAAGTGGGGTCGGAGGGGGGACGCAGTCACAACACCAAGGGAGGGTGGGAGGGATACAAGGGTATGGAGAAAAGGCAAATCAGAAAAAGGAAGAAACATTTAAGGATTGTCAAGGGGGAAACGAGGGAAAAGGGGAAAGGACAAGGGAACGGACAAGATGGCGGGTCAGGGCCCAGAGAAAAATGGCCGAGAACAGCAGCAAAATGGCGGGCAGGGCAAAAGAAAAAACGTAAAGAAGTCCATGAGAGTGACCCAGTGAGTGTGAATTAGAGTGCCAGGAGAAGTCCGGGGAGGAGGGCTTGGGGGGGTACATAGTTCAGAGATCAAAGTCAGGAAGGGAGAGGAGGCGTGTAGGCTCGGGTCCACTGGAGTAACTTCGAAGACAATCAGCCGGTCATGGCTCCCTGCCCCCATACCTGGGAAATGTTCACTGGTTCCTCGCTCCTGCCCGGCTGCAGCAGCACTTTGTTTGACTACAACTGAAGTTGTTGGAGAGGGGGAATACAGGCATTTCTGTTGCGAGTTTACATCCACATCAGACAGATACTTTTTTGATGTTAGCCAATATCTGGGGCCAATGGCTGATAAACCAGGAACAGATTTATAATGCCTCTTTCATTGGCGGTTTGGTTTAAGCTTTTGATTAAAATTTACCCCGCATTGATCACTTTACCTGTCTAGTAGCATGACTACTGGTCTACCAATAACTAAATGATAGATCATGTAAAACCGTGCATCCTAGCTTTGAACTGACATCAGAATCATGCTCATAACTATACTGATCATGAAAATTTACCTTCCCAGATTTAATATAATATTCCCCTATGCCCTGTAAACATGTACTATCTTGTGAGTTCCTTGGATACTGTGACTCCTAATTTTTTATCATATGCCTCTCTACCCTTCCTAGTACATGAGGAAGTTCCTTATGTTTTAGCTGCCGGGTATTGATGAAGCATTTAACAAAACCTAAGTAGGGTGAGTCCATTGTGTTTCTGCACTTTTTGTATCACAGGTGCCTGCATTCATGAGATATTGCCCATAAAAATCACATCTTGTGGCACCTGGTTTTTATTTGGTTTTATTTTGTATTATCACCGTTGTATGTTACGAGTCAGTTGCACTGGGGACTGGATAGTCAGTTTCCCTACATTGTATCTCTTTTTCTATTAACAGTCGTGTTACTTTCTCTTCAGCAGGTAGATCCAGTACTACCACACAATAGATGCTTGGGTGGTTAGTAGTGTGATTTTACACCACATCACTTTTATTGCTGTAGATAGATTATTGTACCATTTAGGTCCTGACGAATCGCCCCTAGAGTGGTGATTAGGCGAGAAACATGTTGACCTTGCACACAAAAGAGAGCCTCATCTGAGACATAAAGTCAGCCCCGTGCCTCTTGTTTTTCTTTTACTCAGGGTAGGAGACCCACTGATTACATGTGTTGTTGCTGGTACTCCCAATCCTGTTTTAACTCACATATTACACACCTTTTTTTGTCATCTACACTCACAAGGCTCCTCACCCCTATGGCACCAAACGGCTATTGGAAAAAAGATCTCCGCCAAAGTGCCCCTCATTTTGAGCCCGACATGCATTGCAGCGCAGACCCGACGAAGAGCAGCCCGATGATGAAGAATGACACCCACTTGGTTGTGTGAGGGCCCTAAATTCCAATAAAATGGATTTCCAACTCTGAACCATTCATGGTCGAGTAATCTGTGATTTCCCTTCAACTGACTTTTTTTTTTTACTAATTGGGAACAGCATATCACCTTTTTCTCTGCACTTTGCAAAGCACATATCACTTGTTGCAATGGATTTGTATTCTTAAAATATAGCTTAGGCAATTAGTAATAGGGCTTAGGCAAGGTTTATGAAATTAAGACTAGGTCAACCCAATAATATAGGCAGTCTGATTTAAGGAAGTACAATGTCAATATGTTACTGCCTTTGCCTGTCAAAAAATTTTCTAAAAGATTAACTGTACCACAAATCCATTTTTTTATTTTGTTCATTTATTACACCAGCACCAACGGGCAGTAGAGGGCACAAGAGGGTCAGGCCAAGGAGGGTACCGCCACCAGTGACTCAACATGTTGAAGTTCCACTGCCACCACCAGAGCCATGGCAGATAGCTCTGCTGGCTCCAGTAAGTTTTCATTAATATTTATTACTCTAACTTTTACCTCTCCTCATTAGATTAATGTTTCCTTCTTTCTCTTATATTGTGACTTTTTTTTCAAATTCTCTTCGTTCTATTTAATGTTTATTCTTGTTATCCATCCCTGCATTATCCTTTTTAGGTCACGCCTAAACTGCACTTAAACTGACTCTTTGAGGCGTGCTGTGTTCAAATTATTGGCTTTAAGCGCCATCCATTTCCCACCCATGTTTTCAATTGGCTCTTTTGAGGGTCTTTTGTAAATGCTTCTTTGTCATTGGTTAATTTGTTTACAAGTCCCTTCCTTTCTACTGTTGTAACCTTCCATGAGGACTGCCCCTCTTACATGTGAGGTTACTCTGTTTGTTTTATTTCTACTTGGAGACCACTCTGTTCTTATTGTTGGTCTGCCTCTGCTCGTGTGTGTTTTCTCTACTTCCTGCAGGCTGAAAAGTCCATGGCCGATTCATTTGCCAATGCCTTTTTTGTTTCACAGTGCAATGTTTACGTGGCTCAACACGGTGCCGGCTTCATGGATGCCTGCTTTTACTCATACATCTCTGCAGCACAAGCTTCACGGAAGCTGCGCTTCTTCAAGCGAAGTTAGAAAAATATAATTCACTCAGCATCCCAGCCTGCAGCCATTTGATGACTCCCTTTCTTTCTCCCCCAGTAGTCATGCTTGTTATGAGCATAGTGGATGGCAGACCAAGCTGCACATGCACCTACACTGACGGCAGCAACAGAGTGTTTTTACATGCTGAACAGCTAAGCTCTCGCAACCACAAACAGAATCCCACAAATCAGTATATTGGTAAATAACAAAAAACAAAATAACATAGAAGCAGATCCTTTGGTGTGATTCTTGTCCCAGCAGGGTGGAGTTTTATTGGGTCCAGACTTGAAGAATAACAGTAAGCCGACACGTGTTTCGTCGTGTGCCGTAGAGTCAACACGACTCTTCAGGGCTGATGGTATAAAGCACAAAGTATGTACATTTACTGGTACGTCAACTCACAGGATTACACTGCATGTGGTGACATAAAGTGCATCATACATGCAGTAGTGGTATGCGTATCCACTCACACAGAGAGTGGATGTGATTAGTGATGACGTTCAGAACACTGCGAGTGTCATACTCTGAGGAAGTGAGTGGGTTTCCAAGAGTGATGGTGCCTAAGGTGTGAGGTGGATGGTATTTCAGTGAACAATTGTGGCAAGCGTTCTCGTGCACACGGTGATCCTGCCTGTCTAGGGTTATAGTGTGGTTAAAGTAAGTTTGTGAGGGCAAGCCAAAGTGAAGTGAGCGTTCCGTCTGTGACACGTTCTCACTAACAAGTGGGAAAATCATGTGTGATTACACAAGACTGTGTGTGTTTGAGTCGTTGTTTAGAGTGATCAGTGAGATGCATGCTCTCCCTCTTGTTTTTACATGCTGCATCTCTGCCATCCCCCAGCTACATACTTTTAGGTGCATCATGACTGAAATGCGACAGGCAGCTGAGCCCAGTGTGGGGGCAGCAACTTAGAGCACAGCCCTGGCGCGTTTTGAGCAGCCGACATGCTAGGCGTGGGACACCGTGCACAGCCCTGCTTCCGAGCAGCCAGCCCAGCTGGCAACATGGCTAAAGGTGCTTTTTAGTAAGCCTGGGCGTAGTAGGCGTAGTGGGGCTACGCGAAGTGGGACAGAATTTACGTCCACCCACGCACTTCGCGTAGCCCCACTACGCGCCACCCGCCTCCCTCCCGCCCTCGCTAAATACTACCCGCCTCCCTACCGCCCTCCCTAAATACTTAAATAATGTTTTTAAAAGGAATAAACACAACTTACCTTGTCAGCTGCGTCTCCGGGGCTCCCTCTGGTAACCGCGCCGCCATCTTGGATACTAATGCGCATGCGCAGCCGCCCGCGCATGCGCATTAGTATCCAAGATGGCGGTGCGGTTACCAGAGGGAGCCCCGGAGATGCAGCCGACAAGGTAAGTGGTGTTTATTCCTTTTAAAAACATTATTTAAGTATTTAGGGAGGGCGGGAGGGAGGCGGGTGGTGGGCAACTTCGCTACGCCAACAGAGTGGGCGTAGTGTTGCCTTCTATGCCTACTTCGCAAATGGAGAAGTAGGCAACACTACGTCCATTCCGTGGGCGTAGCGAAGTACTATGCCCAGGGTTACTTTTTAGGGCTCGCCCCTTTTCTATTCCGCAGGAATAGGAAAAAGAGCCCTAATGCAGCTAAACCACAACTTCAGGCCAAGGGCTCTCCTCCAGAGGATTTTGGACAGTTCACGTGAATCACAATCACGTGACCTGCTCTCATGCACGAGCCTTCCCCCTGGCAGCAGCATTTCTCCTTTCACGGCCGCCAGGCCACATCAAAGGGTTCCGCTGCCCCGTCCCCTGCTTCACGGCCATCTGTTCCCCAGCTCCAGCACCTCCCCTCTCTCTCCCTGCACACAGCCTTACTCAGATTTCTCCTCCCCCCTCTCTTTCATCACTGGTCACCCAGGGGCCTCCCATGATTGTGCGACCTCGACCAGCCCTGCACTTCCCACCTTCAGGTAAAGCAGCCATCGGCAGCAGGCTTCCCCCTCCTTCTCTTACATTGGGGCCGTCGCCTGCAGATTTGGCTGTACTGCTTGTTTCAATTCCTGCTCACCTAGGCGCAGAAACATAATCACGGTAAGTGTCCATTTCTGGTCCAAAGTACCCACCACATCAAAAAAGCCCCTACATAGACATATGACAGAAGCACTCCCACGCGTAGGGTAGATACTACTCATCCACAAACATCTTCTGCACCTCGACAAGGGCTTCAAGCACTATATAACCACCTCTAAACACTAACCGTGCCCCAATGTTCATTCTACGTGGCCAGAATGTATTCGTTTCCCATCTCTACCCTTCTGTGGTAATCACTTTAGTTATTCTGTGCTTTGTGTGCATTGCAAGTATTAATGTGTTCCTCACCATTTCACGCATAGATAATAAACCAAGCAGCCGTATATTTTAGCAAGTATTTTTGTTTCGTTTAGAGTATCAAAAGAGAAAGGCTAGCACAGCAATTTGCCTGGGCAATTCTAATAATATTTTTGCCTCCAAATGTTTTAACTCCATGGCTGCTATGCGTTTTCCCCCTCTGTGCTGAAAATTCTTTTTTTACATTGTTTTTTGACGAGCTGGGCTCGTCATCAGTGTTTGAGGAGGCTACACCATGACGAGCCCAGCTCGTCATGAGTGTCGAAGGGGTTAAAAGCTAGCTGTATAATGTATAATCATGGGGCAGGGACCGGGCTGACAATAGTAATTAATTAGGCTATTATGCATTCTGCAGGCAGTGATAATTGATTTGCTGGAAAGTCACTAGCCATGAAAAGTACCCGGCACATAAGCGTAATTCATCAATATGAGCTGCTCCGGCGCAGCTGCGTTTGGAAAGGGGCGACCACTCGGTCCCCCCGAACGTATGGTTGGGTGCCCCGATCCTCCCGGGAAACCATTTTGGGCGGGGGGCGTGTCTCGGCTGGTATGCCCGAAGCGGCGTAGCCGGGGCGCGCCTTGTTCCGCCCAAGAGGGGTTGTCCTAGACACCTACACCGATGGCCACGCCCAGTAGGCGTACCGGCGGAGGGTACACGCCCTCCCGAAGAAGAATAAAGAGAGCGGGAATCCGAAGAAGCGTCCTCTTGTTCCTGTGCTTGGAAGCTGCACCCACTCGTTGCACGTGAGCCCTCGACGGAACAAGGAGCAATTTTGAGAACTTGTAATTCTTGTGTTTCTCTTTCAGTGACTTTACAGAAAAGAGTCCCGGACCGTCTTGATCGACCCGGAGTGGATAATCAAAACCATGTCGGGCAAGAAGGCAGGAAAGGGTTCCGAGACAGACCAGGTCCTTCGCATGTTGGTGAACAGAATGACGAAAATAGAACGAAGCATCGGTCAAGTTCCAGCGCTTGGTCGTGATATGGCTGTCATTAAGAAGCAACTGGCCGCAATGAACGAGCCTGGTAACCCGAAGAAGGTAATAGGCCCGGCATTGCCGGGAGTCGTCCCCGAGGGTAGAGAGAAACGGGTCAAGAGGAGGGCGGCGGCAGGGGAGGTTCCGGTCCCTGAGGTGCCCCCGGTCAGCCCTGCCAGACCAGCTGATGCCCCAGTACCAACCCCAGACGCGGGTCAACCGATTCCGGTTGTGATCACGCCCGCCAACGACGAGGACATGCCTCCCGAATTGGCCACCCAGTTGGCCGCATGGCTCAACAAAAAGGCAGGGGGTGCTACGGCGCCCGGAGAAAACGGCCGAAGAGGCCAAGTTACTAATCCAGCAGTTGCGGCAGTCGCGAGATGCCGCGAAGGCGAATCTCCCTCTTGTCTCCCCACAGGTGACCCCGGAAGGACCGGCGACTGGCATCGAGAAAACGGCGGGAACAACGGCGGAACCGGGTAAGCTCGCTTTGCCAGTGGCGGGGGAGGGCTCATTGCCCTCAAGACGGGAGAGAGTGGTTCAACATATCCCGTTGGCCACGAATGAATTGATATGGGCAGACAAGTATGTTAATATGTTTTCGTTGTTGACTGACCATCGCGAGATGGAGTATGCTAAGACACAGAAAGATTTGTGGCACCCGAGTGTCTGGCGAGCCAAAATGGCAGGATTCAGGGTGGATGAGACGATAACAAATTGGGCCCAGGCCTTTGCAATGTTTACTGCGATTATAGGCGAGCGTAAGCCCGAGGTATTGCCCGAATTGTCTTGTTATCAGGCACGTATAATGGATTTTTATGAAACATATGAGGGGAATGATGGATGGGTTACAACATGAAATTCCGTAAAGCAAAAGAGTATGATTCCTCTCTGACATGGGATTGCCTCGACTCGATTTCTTGGCAGAAGCAGCTCCTGCCTGGCGCGGCGAGGACGTCCTCGCCGGGGGGGAATGGGTCAGGGTTTTCCCGCCAGCAG
This sequence comes from Lissotriton vulgaris, assembly GCF_964263255.1. Lineage (NCBI taxonomy): Eukaryota > Metazoa > Chordata > Amphibia > Caudata > Salamandridae > Lissotriton > Lissotriton vulgaris. The sequence continues at coordinate 1,405,277,365 of NC_141687.1, forward strand.
CCCGCGGTGCCCTTTCGAGCAGGCGCCGGTGGCGATCACCAGCCGAGAACCGGCGGGAATGGTGGAAAGCGGGGGGTCTGTTGGGGCTTCAATAGAGGCAACTGTACCAGACCGCAAGGGGCATGTAAGTTCAAACATGCGTGTGCGGGTTGTGGGAATTCCTCGCACCCGGAAGGTTCATGCAGGTCAAAGAGTAGCGGGTCGGGAGGTAGAGGAGGGTCCAAACAGGACTGAGGGGGATCGTTGTGTACAATTGCCTACCCCTGTTGATATCATGGCTATGACTCCCTGGCTAAACAAATACCCTGATTATGTCTCTGCTGGGGTGTTGAGGAAGGGATTTTTATATGGCTTCCACATTCCGGCAGGGGATTTTCGTGGGGAACCCTTTTGTACAAACCAGCTCTCGGCACAGCATAATCCAGGTGTGGTGGAGAGGAAAATCGCTAAAGAGGTGACCCTAGGCCGAGTCGCTGGCCCGTTTCAGCGCCCGCCAGTAGCGAATTTCATCTGTTCCCCATTAGGGGTGGTCCCCAAAAAAGACCCGGGGGAATTTAGGCTGATCCATAATCTGTCGGCTCCAAGGGGTTTCTCAGTGAACGATGCGATTGACCCAGGAGTCTGTTCGGTGCAGTACGCATCCTTCGATGATGCCGTCACCATGTTGAATCGCCTGGGCCCCGGAGCGCTGATGGCGAAATCAGATATCGAGTCGGCGTTCCGGTTGCTCCCGGTACACCCACAGGATCAGCGTCTGCTAGGTTTTGCATTCCGAGGACGTTACTACATGGATAACTGCATGTCGATGGGTTGCTCCATCTCTTGTACTTATTTCGAAAAATTCAGCTGTTTTTTAGAGTGGGCATTCACCGAGGCCACAGGGCATAAGCATGTTATGCATTACCTAGATGACTTTCTGTTCTTGGGAGCAGCCGGCGACACGAAATGTGCGCAGGCGCTACAGGAATTTTGCATCCTCATGAGGGAGTTTGGAGTGCCATTGGCACCAGGTAAGACGGTCGGACCATCTACTTCACTGGAGTTTCTGGGAATTGAGCTCGATTCTGTGGAGGGATGTTTCCGTTTGCCAGTGGGAAAGGTAGCTAAATTTAGGGCTTCCCTGGAACTGTGCCTTAGTAAGGAGAAAGTGACCCTGCACCAGTTACAGCAAGCAGTGGGCCAGCTTAACTTTGCCTTGAGAGTGACACCAATGGCCCGCCCTTTTTCACGCTCTATTGCACAAGCTATGGTTGGTCTCAAGGAAGGACACCACCGCACGAGACTGTCTGCAGAGGTTCGCCAGGATATGCGCATCTGGTTGGCATTTCTGGCGGACTTCAACGGTTGAGTAGTGTGGAACAAGCCGCCAGCGTCATCGGACGAGCTGGGTTTGTGGACTGACTCGGCGGGGAGCGGGGGATTTGGCGCCATCTTTGGTAATCGATGGTCGGCGCAAGCATGGCCGATGTGGTGGCACACCAGTGGTCTCACAGGTAACATAGGGTTCCTCGAGCTATTCCCTATTTTTGTTGCTCTGATGGCATGGCCGGACGAGTTCAGAGACCGCTCGGTGGTATTTTGGTCTGATAATATGACTGTTGTCGAATGCATTAACAATCAGGCAGCACGCTGCAAATGGATCTTGAGATTGTTGAAGGAAGTTGTGCTGCTTTGCATGAGACTGAATGTACAGTTCAGGGCGAAACATGTGCCGGGTGTACTGAATCATGCGGCTGATGCACTCTCTCGTTCACATATGCAGGCGTTCAGGGGTTATCTACCTACAGCGGACCTAGGCGGCGGCACCATTCCCCGAAGCACTCTGGCTAATCAGTGCCCCGGATTACAAGACCTCGTGGCAGCAAGCTTAGCCCCCAGGACGAGGAAGGCATACGAAGGAGCGTTTTGTTCCTATTGTGCATTTTTGGGTCCGACAGGGAATCAGAACTGGGGTCAGGAGGATTCCTTCCTATGGTTCCTGGTAGCACTGCACAGGGAAGGCCGATCAGCGGCAACGGCCAATAGACACCGGGCGGCCATCTCATTCATGGCGCAGGTGCATGGCATCAAAGACCCAACAGGTTCCTTTTTGGCGAAAAAAGGCCTTCGTGGCTGGCAGAGGCATGAGGGTTGTAAGCAAGACGAGAGGCTCCCGATTGGCCTAGAAAGGTTGTCCCTACTCATGGCGAAACTAGTCACGACATGCTCCTCCCAATTCGAAGCAGTTCTGTTCCGGGCAGCTTTCGCATTAGCGTTCCATGGGGCTATGCGGGTGAGCGAACTGGTCGCAAAGAATAAGAAAGATGTGGAGGGAGGCTTATGCAGGGATCACATCCTGATTAGGGGTGATTCGATGGTAGTCACGATAGCTAGGCCCAAGACTGACCAGGGAGCTATGGGAAACAGTGTTGTTGTCCAGCGCATGCGAGGGTCCCCCACGTGCCCGATAAGGTGCATTGAGGAATACTTGGCACTGAGGGCGGATACATGGGGGGGGAGTTTGCTGAGACACATCGATGCCACCCCACTGACGAGGTTTCAGTTCCAGAGGGTGCTAGCACTGACGATTGCGGCGGCGGGCATGGACCCGTGCGATTTTGGGACCCACTCCTTTAGGATAGGGGCTGCTACTGAGGCTACAGCCAGGGGTCAGAGTGCGGAAGAGGTGAAACAGTTAGGACGATGGTCCTCGAATTGTTTTAAAAGGTATGTGCGATTGCACATGTTGTGAAGTCAAGTTACATGCACTCACGCTTCTTGTCTTCTGTTTGAATTACAGTTTCGCGAGCATATCATGCGGGGCGGAATTTGCAGTCGACCCAGCACCAGGAGACCAGCGGTCACGGATCACCTGCTGAGGAGAGAGTGGTGTGGGTCGTGGGCCACTCATACGTGAGGCGGGCCGGGGACGTATTCAAAGCAGGTGACGTGACTCACGCAGCTGGGGAATACGGGTACAGAGTGGCCTTCCACGGAAGGGGCGGGCTCTGTATTGACCAGTTCGAATCTTTGGTTGAGGGTCTCTTAGGGCGGCAGAGGTCACCGCCATCTGTAATCATAGTACACCTGGGGGGCAATGACATGGTGACACTCGGTAGGCGAGTATTACTCGAGCGAGTTTTGTCTGCCGTTAGCTGGTTGGCAAAGAGAATCCCGGGGTGCACGATTGCCTGGTCCCACATGATTCCCAAAAGGGTTTGGCGGGGGGGCCTTTCAGTGTCGGCTCTGAACCATTCGGTGAAGAAGGTTAACAACAAAATTGGTAGATTGTTTCGCTCTCCGCAGCTGCATAGCATTCCTCATGGGTGTATTCGGGGTGATCACATGTATCTCAATGATGGGGTTCACCTGTCCCGGGAGGGGAATGTCTTACTCATAGGAGACTTCATAGCATGGCTAAGGGGTTTGAGGAAGCATGACCTTTAGGAGGAGTTTGTGGGGGGGCCGGATAGCCGGTCAACTCTCCGGCCTGTGGCGGTAAGGTCATGATCGGTGAGCAGTAATTTCAAGGTCCCTAGAGGGGGGCGCCACCCACTATGGATGGGAGCGCCCGGGGGGAGGCGGCCATTGGCCCCTCCCACTGGGAGGCGGCACCCACTAAGGATGGGTCGCCTAAGGGGAGACGGCACCTTCCAGGGGAGGAGGCGGCTATATGCCCCTCCTACGAATTTCCTGGGGCCCGGATATCCGCGACGGCGGATGTGAGAGAGAGTGTGGGGGTGGGGGGGGAGTCCACCCTGCCTTCCTACAGATACCTCACACGGGTGCTCGGACGACCTTTAAGATGGCGTCGAGCTGAAATGGGGGCCCCCAACAAGACAAGGGAAATTGGAGTTGGCACGGAGGGTACAGTCCTCTGCGCGGCCGCCACTCACACCGTGAGGGCAAGAGTTTTGGTAGTAGGGATCTGACACCGGTTGTGACCTTGCTTTTGGCCCTTAATGCTAGGATGTACAATTTTAATTTAGAATGTATGCATTTGCAGGATGTTAGACTCGGATAGGAAACCTTTGTATTAGAGATATGTTAAGGTTAGCCAATGAACATGTCTTCATCGAAATGTAATAAATGAAAATTGTACATGATATGAAACTTTTATTTAATGTTTTAATTTTGTTTCATATTTTAATAAATACGGCCGGGAGGGTGACTCCCTCCCGCCTTCCAAAAGTTCAGAACTGCGTCCGTCTTCCCATCCATGGGGATTGTGTTGGGAGGGGGTGACGGGCATCCCGGCCATATGGAAAGGGGCGACCACTCGGTCCCCCCGAACGTATGGTTGGGTGCCCCGATCCTCCCGGGAAACCATTTTGGGCGGGGGGCGTGTCTTGGCTGGTATGCCCGAAGCGGCGTAGCCGGGGCGCGCCTTGTTCCGCCCAAGAGGGGTTGTCCTAGACACCTACACCGATGGCCACGCCCAGTAGGCGTACCGGCGGAGGGTACACGCCCTCCCGAAGAAGAATAAAGAGAGCGGGAATCCGAAGAAGCGTCCTCTTGTTCCTGTGCTTGGAAGCTGCACCCACTCGTTGCACGTGAGCCCTCGACGGAACAAGGAGCATTTTTGATCCACCCACCAGCCCCTTATGGCAATGTTAGTTTTGCAATAAAGTTTTGGCTCTGATAACATCTTCTTTCCCTCCGTATAGAAGAAAATGAATGCTAGTTTAAGGATGGAATTTCTGTTTGAAGGTACTGTTTTCCGTAAGAGTAAACAATTGATACAAGTAGACAGGATGATATTTTCTCCCTTAGTAGGTAAACAAATGTTGTATTTATTTTTTGGTCGGGCGGTAAGGTCATGATCGGTGAGCAGTAATTTCAAGGTCCCTAGAGGGGGGCGCCACCCACTATGGATGGGAGCGCCCGGGGGGAGGCGGCCATTGGCCCCTCCCACTGGGAGGCGGCACCCACTAAGGATGGGTCGCCTAAGGGGAGACGGCCATAGGCCCCTTCCAGGGGAGGAGGCAGCTATATGCCCCTCCTACGAATTTCCCGGGCCCAGATATCCGCGACGGCGGATGTGAGAGAGAGTGTGGGGGTGGGGGGGGAGTCCACGCTGCCTTCCTACAGATACCTCACACGGGTGCTCGGACGACCTTTAAGATGGTGTCGAGCTGAAATGGGGGCCCCCAACAAGACAAGGGAAATTGGAGTTGGCACGGAGGGTACAGTCCTCTGCGCGGCCGCCACTCACACCGTGAGGGCGAGAGTTTTGGTAGTAGGGATCTGACACCGGTTGTGACCTTGCTGTTGGCCCTTAATGCTAGGATGTACAATTTTAATTTAGAATGTATGCATTTGCAGGATGTTAGACTCGGCTAGGAAACCTTTGTATTAGAGATATGTTAAGGTTAGCCAATGAACATGTCTTCATCGAAATGTAATAAATGAAAATTGTACATGATATGAAACTTTTATTTAATGTTTTAATTTTGTTTCATATTTTAATAAATACGGCCGGGAGGGTGACTCCCTCCCGCCTTCCAAAAGTTCAGAACTGCGTCCGTCTTCCCATCCTTGGGGATTGGGTTGGGAGGGGGTGACGGGCATCCCGGCCATATGAGTCAGCGTACATTTTAGCAGGAAACAAAAAGAAATTATTGATACATCGATAGATAATCTGGAGGCTGAACACTTGGCATGCTTCAGATCATCAAAGGATTTCATCAAGGCTAGTAAGGACAAGCCTGGCAAAATGGACACCGACAACATGGCAGAGTGGTGGTCTGCGTAAACTGTAGAGCTGGTCCTTCCATTGCATCTCCTTTTAAATAAATGCTCCAGTCATGTTGTTAGTAGGTTCTGTTATTAGTTCATACAGCCTTTCCCTATAGCGATCTTGCTCCATCAGTGTATGTATGAGGTCTGGCATTTGCCAAGACCTTTTGGTTTTACTAAAATTATGTGTGAACTATACTTATTTATTGGTTCTTTGAGCCAGCCCTCTTCATCCATAAGTTTGTTCTTGCACCAGTCACATTTTTCGTCAGCCCACTGCAGGATTTTGCAATGGGGCATGGGTTCAGCACTCCTCAGCCACTGGCTGACTTCACTGTGAGTGAAGGTATTCTGTTGTTTCAAACCCACGCACAAAGTAGTTCCCTAAAGTGCCGGACTATTATGTCAGTGAGTGCTTTTTAGGATCCGCAAAGTATTTTTGCTTTTAGCCAGTGTTTTTTTAGATCGAGGAGGGCCCTGCAGCTTCCTCAAAAATCAGGTTTTTCAAAAACCATAACAAAACAAGCACTGGTAAAGCCAAAAGCTTGTGGTCAGTGGCAGACCTATTGGTTTGCCAATGCTTGTTGTTATACAGGACTAGTGGTTCTTAAAATGGAATTCAAGTGCAAATACAAAAACACCTACTCTATAGTTTTGACTTTCTGTCCCTTTTTGTGTGCATTTGCTGAAGTAGATAAACTGATCTTGGACTGACTACAAAGGGCATCTGCTCCTGACATCACTGTAAGGTGTTCTACCGCTGGAGGGACATCAGTCATTCCAAAAGGGTGCCATACTAAGATGAAGTTGTGACCCTTGGAAGGTGGTGTTCTCCGCCCCCTTTACCCATTACTACTGCTTCATGAAACAAGGTTGTTTACACACTGCTATTGCATAAATAATACAGAATACGCCCCATCTGTGCCCCTTGAATTCTGCCTCCTGTACCCCTTCTCATTCCCCTGTCTCCTCAGACTGTGTCCATTCCACACTAAATCTTTCATAACCCTTCCTGCACGCTTATACCTTGTCCCTGTCGATGTTACCACCCTCCATGCTACACCTCCTGCTGGTTAGCCTCATTACCCTGAATCTTTCTCCCTGACTTTTCTGTGGCTTTTTGCCCCAGCTGCCCAGGTTAGTTATGTGCCTGTTGCTTCCTCATTGCCTATTCCCCACAGTTATTGCTAGTTACCTCTCTCGGCCCCCTCAGCTCAGATCTTTCCTCAAGCTTGACATTTCTGGCCTACGAGTCTCCTTTCCTCCTATCCTTCACTGACACAGTGCCCACTCCTCGCCATTACCCACAACTGTTCTCTTTGTTTAGCTCCGTCCCGGGCGGTCAGCCATGGCGTTCATATCTATGTTGCACCTTTTATCTTCACTCAGGATTCCTAAATGGTTGCTGTCCTCTCTACCTATAAGTGCCGCAACCTCAGCATGCGTTCCTGCCTGACCTTCTCGGACTCCTGGGCAGTGCTTAATTTCAGCTTGTGGTTTCCGCTACTTGGCACCAGCACTTAATTGCCAACCGCAGCATTTACGACAGCTGCCACATGATGGCGCTGTTTGTATAATTTAGAGATGATCAGAGCCGCAATTCTGAATTAATTCAGTATACATTCAAAACAACTAATAGCTGCCTCCCAGGCCATTTTTATAGCTTTGAGGGCGTGGGATAGTCTGAAATGTCACACTTGTATAATTGCGCGGGTTAGTAGTTGTGTAGACACTGTCACTGGCAATGCCGGCAGTGACAATGGGTGGTGCAAGCTGTGGCGGCCTCCTGACACAAGCCCAGGCACTTATATATTTTTTGACAAATCAAGCACTACTCCTGAGCCTCCCTTACTCTAACCATAGCCTAACAAAGTGCTTGCCTTCCATCCCAAATAGTTTTCATGTTGCTTTTCTTCCTACGTACCCATCATTCATGTCCACAGTCTCTCATGTAGATGACTTGGAGTGGCTCCTTGCTCAGTGCTGTCTCCAGACTGGACATGGCTCCACCTCCCTGTCCAGTCTGGCCCAGCAGCCTTCTGGATTCCGTGTCCTCTTCCTCCCAGACAAGGTGCTCCCATCCACACCCAAACAGTTCACATTGCTTTTTAGGTCTCGGCCTATTCCCATTCCGCAGGAATGGAATAGGACGAGTCTATAGCAGTGAAACCAAGACTTAAACTAAGGTCTCCCAAAAAGAGGATTTCCACGAGTGCATGTGCTCATGCACGAGCCCGAGCCTTCTGCCTGCCTCCTAGGTAATCTGCTTCTCCGCCCCCCTGGTGTTTCTGGCTTGCTCTTCAAAAGCTCCCCTTGCCATTTGCTCCTGCCTCCCCGCCCACTGCTTCACACTTCACGGCCGCCAGGCCGTGACTCGCATTTCTGCCCAGCCCCCCTCCCAGCGCTGCCTTGTTTTTTTTTCGGTCTCAGTATCCAGCTGTCTTTTGCAAAGTCCTACCTATCTGATTGCCTCTTCTATGCCTCACACTCTGCCATGCCTCACCTTGTCTTGCACACTCCATTCCGTTTATCTGTCTCTCTTGACTATTTCTGTCATCCTTTCGGTTTCATTGTACTCTTCCTCTTTCTGATCCATCTCTTGTCTTGTCTCTTCCTCTATCGTTGAGCGACACTCAGGCCCTCTTCTGTCTGTTTTACCCCTTCACGCTCTGCATCTCACTCACAGCTTGGTGCTGCCAGCAGCTCTTCCCGCTCCGCCCCCTGGTGCATCAAAGGCTCCCCTAATTATTCACGGCCGCCCGGCCGTACTTTCAGTTTCACGGCCTCCAGGCCGTGTCTCCTTTTATGTGAACTTTTATTTTTATTTTACCCGTTGTTTGTCTTCTGCCAGCCTCCTTTTCTCTTCATTACCCTTTTCTATGTTTTTTCATCTTGTTTTCTCACTGTACTGCCTTTTGCCCATCTCTTTCTACTGTCTCTATCTCTTTTTTGCCCCTTCCCTTCTGTATGATGCATGTCTCTTTTCTGTATCGCACTTTGTCTGTCCTGCCCCACCCAGTCTCTCCCATGGGGGCACTTACATTTCTCTATCATTTATCATTGTCTCTACTCAGTGTCTTTATTGCTCTCTTCCTCTCGTGCGTTGATCTTCGTTTTTCACATCCACATTGCCTGTCTAATGCATGTCTCTTTCCTACTCTGCCCTTAAAATATTGGAATTCCGAGTTTCCCATTCACTCTCCTAGTCTCTTTATTGCTGTCAATCTATCTCTCGTTGCTATATTTCTCCCAGAGTATTCTATCTCTTGCCTGTGTCTGTTTGTGCACCCATGCTTTTATTGTCTGTATAGCTCTCCTCTCTTGGACTCAAACTTTACACTTCCTCTTGCTTCTCTCTGTCACTTTTACCCAATGATGCCCTCTTCCTTCTCTTTCGTTCTCCCAGTGTCTCACTGTACTGCCTTTTACTATCTCTTTTTTTCAACTTGTCCATCTACTACCACTATCTCGTCTGTATCACGTACTTCCCAGTCCCTCATTTGCTAGCCCCATGCATTCATTTTTCCCCAACTTCTTGTTGTCTCCCTCCAGTTTGTCTTACACTTTCTCTCCCTTTCATTCATATTGTCTGCTCTCGTCTTTCTCTCTTGCAATCTCTCTGGCCCACTCGTACCTATTTCAGACTCACTATCTCCTTCTTTCATAGCACCTACAATCTAGCTGCCACTGCCCTTCAGTCTCTCTGTGCCCCTCCTCTCCCCGTGCTCTGCCTGCTCTATGCCTGTGCCTCTCCACGGCTTGACCTGCTCGGTGGATCGTCGTCTTCCATATCTGCCTTTGCCCCTCCTGTTTCTCACCGCATGATCTCTGTCTGCGGCACTCTTCTTCCTCTAAGCCTGCCATCCTTTCTCTCTTACTCCTTCTTTGTGTCTGTTTCTCAGGCAGTTTTTGCCTTCTATCTCCCCTCCTCTCCCTCCTTCCCTCTCGTCCTCCCTCCCTCTCCCTCCCTCTCCCTCCCTCTCCCTCACTCCCCTCACTCTCTCCCTCTCCCTCTCTCCGTCTACCTCTCTCCCTTTCCCTCACTTCCCTCTACCTCTCTCCTCTCTCACCCTCTCCCTCTCTCTCTCCTCTCCCCATCTCTCTCCTCTCATCTTCTTACCCTCCCTCTCTCCCTCTACCCTCTCTCCCTTTCTCTCTCTCCCTTTCCCTCACTTCCCTCTCCCTCTCTCCCTTTGCCTCTCTTCCCTCTCCTCTCTCCCCTTCTCCGTCTCTCTCTCCTCTCTCCCCCTCTCTCTCTCATCTCTCCACCCTCTCTCCTCTCTCTCTCTCTTTACCCTCTCCCTGCTCTCCTTTTTCTCCCCATCTCCCACTCAGCACCACTACAGCATCACTCAGCACCACCACAGCATCACTCAGCACCACCACAGCATCACTCAGCACCACTCAACACCACCACAGCATCACTCAGCATCACTCAGCAGCACCACCACAACATCACTCAGCAGCACCACTCAGCACCACCACAGCACCACTCAGCACCACCACAGCACCACTCAGCACCACCACAGCACCACTCAGCACCACCACAGCACCACTAAGCTGCACCAGCACAGCAACACTAAGCAGCACCACTCAGCACCACCACAGCACCACTCAGCACCACCACAGCACCACTGCAGCACCAATCAGCACCACCACAGCACCACTCAGCACCACCACAGCATCACTCAGCAACACCACAGCATCACTCAGCACCACCACAGCATCACTCAGCAGCACCACCACAGCATCACTCAGCAGCACCACTCAGCACCACCACAGCACCACTCAGCACCACCACAGCATCACTCAGCACAACCACAGCATCACTCAGCACCACCACAGCATCACTCAGCACCACCACAGCATCACTCAGGACCACTGCGCCATCGCAGCATCAATCTGTGCAACCATACAACAACAACTGGTTCAATTATGTTCTCTCAATGTCTCAAGCTTTATTGCAAATGTCACAAAAAGATGTTAATATTTCACTTCTGTTCTTGGATTTTCGTCACAATAAAATACACTGAACATAATCTTCACAAAAGTTATTTACAACAGTTTAAGCTATTGCCATTATAAATTACAATCACTTTTATTTAAGTATTAATTACTTAAAAAAATTAAAAGCCATTTTATTTGTAATATCAATACATCTAAGTCACGTAAATACAAATCATGTTGCATTACAAATGCTATAGCTGTCACATTTGCGAAAGTTATAACTATTGGCATTGTATATGACAAAGCTATTAATTTAGCTATTTTTAAAACCAAAACAGAAATAAAAAAATTGTTTTACAAGACCAATAGCTCAAACTTTCCTAATGCGAGACCTATTGCATTGCAAATGCTTCTTCATTCTTTCCCCCATGGTTTCACAGAGCAGTGTGTTCGTGGCTCAGCACGGCGCCCGCCTCATCGACGCTGCGCTTTCACTTACACATCTCTGCAGCACATGCTTCACCGCACTTCAAGCGAAAGTCATAAAACTTTATTAACTCTGCGTCACTGCTTGGGAGTGATTTTTATTAACCCCTTGACCACGGCGCAAATTCCGCTGCGGTGCTGGGGAAATAATGAGTGGACGGGGTTCGGACTGTCCCCGGCCGTCCTCCGCACACGCCCGCTGTGACGTCGGCCGAAGGGGTTAATGCCTTACTTTAACTGCTGCTTCTGCTGTGTTTCCCAGGAACAATGAGTTAAAGCTGTGCCTTTTCACTATCCAGAATTCTTTAAAATGGCTGTCCATTTACAAGAAACACTGGTACAAAGTGCGAGGCAAATTCCCAACAGGCTAATCCTGTTCTCTCTCGGCTCACCCCCTACAGAAGAAAACACGTCAGGCTGGTTTATTTATTCTTTGTGCTGTAATTTTCATCAAGATCTTTATCTGATATGTATTATTACAAACTCTTGCATCTGTGTATTATCATTATATAGATTCTCGTGCTGACCCCTATAGTCCTTTCTCTAAAGAGAGTTTACAATAGAATTTACGCTGACTGCAGTGCACACACCAGTAATTATTTTAATCTGCCCCAGGTTTTGGATTACAGATAGCCCCTCCCCATTTGCTTCATTTAATATGACCTGTGCAAGAAGGCTGCTAATAATATACAGGAAGTATCCCCTACTGACTTGTAGCACTTCCTGAACAACAAAGTATTCACTTCCCTTTGTGCAACCCAACAAGGAGATTGTTTTTATGTGGTAACATGAAACGCAAGCTTGTAAACTCTTACAAGTATGAGAAAATCTGAAGATGGGTCATCTTTCGATTCTCAGTGCTGTCAACCAAGACTCATATGCTAATGATATTAGAGTTAATAAAAAAACAAGATTTGTTCGTGGTGATTAAAATAACTTCATGTGTGCATGTGATTGTACAGCAGCGCTAATATTTTTACTGGTGGATTGAAGACATGCTGAGAGCCATCAGTTTTTGAAGTACAAATGTTCTTGGATCAACTAAACACATTTTGGAAATATTAGCTGCAGTCTTATGTTTTCCTTAAATGAATATGTACAAACACAGGAGTAGCAAGAAAACAATATGTGTAAATACAGACTGAAATGCCTAAAATACAAGTAAATAACTTGAAAATGGGTTGCCCTTAATACGCTTAAAGGTAGGACTGTTCAGGCTGTATGTTGTGGAAAATATGCTGGCTGTAGCAGAAGTGCATGAATAGCAGGACATGTGCCAAGTTATATAATACTTTATCATGTGGGATTTTAACAAAATGTATAGGCTTGAATTTCTAATGTGCTGTGATGTACAGCCCAAGCATTTTTTCTCAAATTCCCTTTTCCTCTGCCAGCAGCTCGTTGTTTCGTCCCATATTAGTTCCCCCGCTCCTCCAGACTTCCATGACCTTCACTGCTCGTGTCACTGGCAGTTTGACGTCTAGATGCCATTTACAAACGTGGGGGCGGCCACAGCAGGCTTTTGTAGACCCCACATGTGTCCCAACCCAGGCTGACGCCGTTTCCAGGACACGCCCCCCCTCCTCCTCTCCTTGAGCTGCAATGGGATCCATAGGCAGTGTCTGGCATCTTTTCTCAGCCTCCACGGACTTGTTCACAGGTCTTTAAAGACCATTAACATCCTACAGGAATTGGTTAATGAGGCTTTCAAATACATTTGGTGAATACCTGCAGCGGTGGGTTATATTTCGCAGAGGGCCAAGCCTTTTAAAAGAATGCTTCTTTCACGAGGCCTGTTCATGTTGTTACCTTTTGCATGTATCTGCAGTCCCTAATTCACCCTGCCCTGCCTTTGCTGCTCCATCCCTTATGTTGGTTACCCCAGGCCTTCCCCCATCTTTTTCTGCTTCCTTTCCCACAATGCCACACCACCCTACCCCTGTCACCCCCCCACCGTCCTGTTTTATTCACCACCACATCCCTTCCTCCTCCTTTGTGTTGCTTGTTACAGCTGGCACCGTAGTAAACACAGTAACAACTTCGGGAGGATAAAATGCATTTTCGGCCATTCTTTGATTAGAATATGTGCTAGTACACCAACCCGTTAATTGTTCCTACCTTTAATTAAAGAACATTTTTAACATGAAAGCATCAAGCAGAGGATAATGCAAAGTATCTTTTTGCGAGAAACCGAGGCACAGTTATTGAACTGGAGAGCGCTTGGTCAAACTCTCTCAACCCAATCATCTTCCTCCAGCACAGCCAGCCGCTTTGTATTGTGCTTGAAGGCATTTCTGCTGAGTATAGCTATTTTCAGCTCCAATTGCATACTTGCACAGTTACTATCCACATACTTCCACAACACACCATACCACATAATTCCACTTCACACCATACCACATAATTCCACAACAAAAATCCACTCCACACCACGCAATTCCACAACCAACAATACCAATACAACCCACATCATTCCACTACACATCACATACATACACTCCATAACACATGGGTAAAAGATATTGTCAATTACAATGGAATAGCTCTAACTCAAGGAAATGCGAGACCTATTGCATTTCCAATGCTAGTTTTTATATGTCTTGTTTCTGTAATTGTCTTGTTCCTGTATCTGTACTAATCTGTAGCGTAAGCTTTCTTCTGCTTGGTTACGCTGTCCCTCTCCCCTAACTTTATACTTTGTGGACTGTGGACTCGTACAGTAAGACGATGACACTAGATTAGGTAATGTACTGTGAAGATCAAAGAGTTTGCAGACCCAGGCAAGCTCTTATACACTTGTTAGTTGAGACAGCTTTCTATTTCTTGCTACTGCTCAAATGACTAGAGAGAGGCCACAGTTATGGTGACCCCCCAAGGCTGTGGTGTATGTATTACTATTCAGTATCCCAGCAGTTTAGATTACAATGCAGCATGACAGCAAAGAAGTCTGAGGACGGTCCCATTGTATTAGCCAAATAAAACCATATGCCCTTCATTGCCCAAATTATTCTATCCCATCATTGCGCTTCAAATGACTCACAGTCACCCGCATATCTCTGACCCCCCATTGCGGTTGGCTTGACTACTGGCTTTTCTAACATTGTCAACCAGCAGCAAAATGCCCAGAGTGATAATTTAGATGGGAGAGGAGATATTGCAAACTGAACTGCAGTTTTGTAAAAAAAAAAATAAACAAGCATTGGCATAGCCAATAGGTCTCACCTTTGGGACCTTATAAGTATTTAGTTATGCGGCAGGTCCCAATTACGAGACCTATTGGCTATGCCAATGCTTGTTTAGACGTTTGATAATTATATATGGTACACAGGTTTTGATGCATGTTAACCTGGTACTTGTTTATGCACCAAATGTATTTTAGGGCGTAACAGAAGTGCTCATATTCATGCTTTTCTAAGACTTTTCAGCTTAATGTTTCTCTGCTAAACTATATTTGCTAAATTGTCATGTATTTCTACCACTCGTGCTCAATAGACAAAGTAGAATTTTCCATTCACTGCAGCATTTCAGGGAAGCTAGAAATATGCACGCAAGTTGTCCTTGTGCAGGTTCCGTGTCGGAAGAATTATAAGATACAGTGTCAGGCAGACCAGACGGTGGCACGGAACAGGCCTGGTGCTGGAATGTTTGGACTACTGCAACACTGGCTTGAAAGTTTGCAAAAGCAGACAGAACATGCCAAAATCCGACCAGACCACCTAAAACCAGCCCGGAAGGTACACCGGCGAATCCCGGGGAATGTAAGAACCGAGCTTCAAAGTGACGTGCGGTGTACATACGGCTAGCTAGGGTAAAGGGTGATCACACCAGCGCCACACTCGGAACCAAACTCAACACCAAGCACAAGTCAAGCACCTATATACGAGGGGGCACGTCCGGTGGGGAAGGGGGCACGAGGGATAACCGGAATCAGACAATGTCTCGAGCGACACCGTGCAAGTAAACACCTAAAGCCATAAGTCATGTCAGACAGTCCTTAAACCTAAATTCAAGCAAACCCCTAGTCACCATGGAAGTAGGACTACTGCCCGAGAGTGTTTGAGCAAGGGACTCCTTTCCTACTAGGAGTATAGGAAAGAAAAGATGGCAGACCTTATGTTATTGGCCAGAAGAAGGCTGCCCCCGAGGTGGCTAGAGATACTGCTGAATGGAGTGTGAACTCGTACGGTCTGACCCCAGCTACCAGAGAAAACAGAGCTGTGGCAAAGCCTCCTCAGAGCAGAACATTCAGCCCTGTATTCGCTGTCCTTTCCAACCTGGAGCCTGGGGGAAAAAAAGCCTGGGTGTTGTGTGTGTGCATGCTCGCGCGCTGAAAGAAAAAAAAAAGCACACGAGTGGTGTTCGCGTGCGGGCCGGAAAAGTAAAACAAGAAAAGACAAGCGCGCGCGCCTCGCGCTACAAGTTAAACAAGCTTCAGAACATTGGAGAGGTGGAGCAAGGTGCGCGCGCTTGTGCCCGTAAGAGAAAGCTGTTGGCAGCCTTTGGCAGCACTTTAAAAACCCGCTCACTAAATGTCTCGCCAGTCTAGCGCATGTGCTGGCTCTAGCGAGACCTAAAAAGGGAGAGGTGCATCTGGCATTTAAAATGTGTAAGCTTTTTTTCTAGCCACACAGACCACCAGTGCCAAGGCCAGCATCAGTGCACCAGATAAAGCAGCAACTGCTGAAGGGGGAGTCTCTGCCGCAGCAGGGACGGGCGTTGGAAGTCATATTGCTTGAATTTCGATAATTACCAGCATACCTATTGTATTTGTTACGTGAGGCAGATCCCATTCATCATCATCCATGACTTCGTCGCCCAAAGGCCCTTCGCGAGTCATGGCCTTCGAGCAATGATGAACCCACCCAACAGCAGCATGGTTCAATCTGGCCCTGCAGTGTCCGCTGTGCAATATGCATCTGCTTCTGTTAATGTAGCATTTACAAATCTTTCAGTAGTTTCAAACTGAATGAAAACAAGGCGTCTTTCTGATTCCTCCCAGTGCCCACTCAGTCACCTCCTAGTACTGCACTCCTTTATTCGTTCCAAAGTTCTGTCCAAGCCTTCCAAAAAATTAAAAAAATAATTATTTGGCATGTGCCACATGTTACGGGACTCGTGGTTCATATGGCTTCCATAATGGAAATACACCTGCTCAAATTTGACATTCATCAACTTTCAGTTTCAACCACAGTGACTGACTAAGCCTAACCTACATCATCAGTGAACCCTCATTGCCACTATTCTATAGCAAAACCTCTACCGTACCCACCCGGCTTTTTTGCTGTACCTTACCCTGATGCAGCAGACTAAAGGCCTGATTTTTAGAGTTTGGTGGAGGGGGTTACTCTGTCACAAACATGACGTATATTCCATCTGCCGTATTACAAATCATAATGCGGCGGACAGGATATCTGTCACATTTGTGCTGGAGTAGCAGCTGTGCCAAACTCTAGTTTAAATCAGTCCCTAAGTCAAGATTACTTCTCTTACTGCCAAGCAAAAGTATTTGATTTAAATAATTTGTATTTGAGGGTGAGGCCAGGAAGTAAAGTGGGATAACGTTTCTGTGATTTTGTGTTTTTCAGATGGGATACTCTGTGAAAACGTACCCACTAAATTCTATATGTCCCGTTCCTTTCCCTGTACTACAGTGCATCGTTTTTCCCACTGTCTACTTACGGCAACAATGATATCTATTATTCGTGTCAAATTAATCATCTGTCTCTTTGGAGTCTGGGTAGAATTGAAAGAGAGTACCACATTTGTACCCGATATGCTAGCCAGCATGCTTTCAGTCATTTAGCATAACAAGAGTAGAATATTAGTAATCCATAGTGGATGATGCCTTACTTACAGAAATATTTTTCTTTTTTCCAAGCAAAGGGCCTGATTACGAGTCTGGTGGTCTGAGAACAGCTGTACCCGCAGTTGTGGTTCGACCGTAGTATTACGAGATTGTCGGTTTGCTTTTGCAAAGGCCTCCTTCAAACCACCGACACCCTCAGTCATCAACAGGCTGCTGAGGTTGGAGTCAGGGAAGAGCAGCTACCATAGGGCGGTACTGAGAAGTTCACTGCTGACCATATTATGAGTTGGCTTTACAACTAGCCGACCGTGGCAGTGGGACCGCCGGCATCAAACAACAATAACAAAGAATCCGCGAGTCTCGACCAAAGAAGTGCTTTCAAGTTAAGACCGACAAACGAAAGTACACAAAACAGGAGGTAGTCTCAAATGGAAAGAATCTCAATTAAGAGAATAGATTCCCATCAGTCACCGAGGTGATATGCTTCATTATTTGGGGATCTTTCCTCGGCTGCATGTTGGTGCAACCAAGGAGCTAAAACCTCCTTGTTGTCATACAGGAGGGACTCACAGATATATAAAATGAATCTGTAATCAATGAAGCATACCATAGTATGGTGACTGTATAGTGCAGTGCAGTGACAAGTGAATTAAAATTGATTACCAAAGGAAAATTATGTTTAATCAGTATCCTATGGCACCAAGGGTTAAAAAAGGGCAAAAAGGCGCCCTTAACCCCTTCCATGCTCATGACGGAACGGTTCCGTAATGAGCGTCGGTTGAGCTGTGCTCATGACGGAACCGTTCCGTCATGAGCCGATAGGCTCATTAGAACCTTCAGCACAGCGCGAAAATTCGCGCCGCGCTGAAGGGGTTAATAGATGTGTAAGCGCGCTATCAATGCGGTCAACATGTTTCAGCAATTTACAATCACAGCTTTCTTCAGGACCTAGATCTAACTACTGCACCTAAAAGTGATAGATACATTTTAGATTGGACGATACAACCATATACCTGTACTCAACATTTGATGGAACCAGCCATGCCGAGACGCTGAAACTGAACGTCGATCAATACAGTACCGCAATTACCATAAACGAATACGGCCAGGGACGGGTAAAACAGTGGATTACCAGAACCGATCTGTGGTCTAGATAATTTAAGCCCACGAAAACGTGATAAGAGCAGGAAAGATAGATACTGCATAATCTTAAGAAATATGCCGGAGTGAACAAATGAGTGGCACCAAAAAACGAGCGTGATTATAGAAGGAACACCGGAACACAACATACCATAAAGATTTGCAGCGCCCTGAAGAAACTCCTTGGTAGGGAGTGAAACGCGTTGGCTGAACTCGTGATATATTTTATTGATGACGTGTATTTTAAATGGATAAAGACAAATAAAGAACATTTTTCTACTTATTTCTTCTTGGACTTCTACTTTTGGTGCGCCCCCATGAACAGTAAAAAATTGTCTAATTGATCTGGAGAGCACAGCGACGCCAAACAGCAGCTGGTGTCGGGGTTGGCAGCACAAAAAAAAAATATACTTAAAACATTGATTTATTGGAACTGGAGTTTAGGTGCGGCACCTTAAGGTCCGCTGCTGCTTCTTCGTAAAAACACAGAGGCATAGGTGTCGCACTCCTGTTAAAAAGAGATATTGAAAAAATTATCAGTGTAAATTTAAACATGGGTCTAAACAAAAAATATATTCAAACACCACATAAATAAGGATGTGTGTTAAACTAGGCCCTGACATAGACAATGGGTTTCACATTTAAGGAAAAAGATCCTTACCCGAGTCAAATCGGGAGGGTACTCACAGCTCCTGACAACCGCTCAGGGCATGAGGCAAAGCTCTGTTGAAAAAAGGAATAGTTAATAAATCTGATACTAATAATAATGGATAACATATACGTCCATCATAAAGATCAGATAAAAAAGAAATAAATGAAATAAAAACATAAAGCGTAGGTTGCATGCTGAAAAAGATGTATTTAAACTTTGTGGAAAAGGATCGTGCACTGCTGTGTTTTTAAAACGTGATTCCAAATGTCTGCCGTGCTTCAGTGATGCTCTCCCTACCCGGGAGAGTATAAGATATAATTCTGGGGTCGCAGTTCCAAGTGCTCTTGGGCTGTCTCACTGTGCACTGACTTGATGTGCTAAATAAATATTTCTGCACGATTTGTTCTTCTTGTTTGTATCTTTTATTAACAATCGTTTCATATGAGTTTTTTTTAAACTGATCTGGTACTTCTTCCATGATCGTTAACATTCGGTTACAATATCCCATAATGCATTATTCTTATATGTTGTAATCCATATTACATTATTCCCAATGCATTTCGGCTTTATTTGCCTTCATCAAGGGATATCTAAACAAAACAATACATTTATTTTAATGCTGAGGAAAACTTGTCAGTTTATATGCTACCGCCCTAATGCCCATGTTAATACCAAGGTATCAACTCTATTACTCTTTTAAATACAGTATCATGTGTATGTTTTTCTGTGTTTAAGGAGCCACACCAGCACCTTAAAAAATGGTTCCCCAACGTACGGTTTTAAACCCTCTGTTGAGTCGCGCTGATAGGGAATCCTGAGTCTATAATAATGGGCATCGGTCAAATGCGCATTCTACAGTTATGCGCTTATTTCAAACACTCGCGTTACACGCTTCTGTTGTTTTTTATCATTTGCACAGCAACCTGTCATTACTACGTATGTGAGATTTGTGGCAAGCGTGCTTACCGAATTTTCAATCGTGCGGTTCTCTCCGAGTCTCCTTTGTTTCGAGGTCAAATGTCGATGCTGCTACTGTGAAGTGCTACGTTACGCGTGTGACGTATGTTATTTAATTAACTCTCACAGGCCTCATTTAAAGGGGCCATGGGTGAATTTACGCTGCTGTGTATACATAAAGTTGGGTGATACATTGTATAGCGACAACTAGGAAGGTCGTGTATGTATCTCTCTGTCTCTAGAGTACTTCCGTGTGTGTTAAATGTGTACCTCCCAAAAAGGGGGACATCTATGGGAAACTGTGCGGCGCCTACATATGCAAATATCTTCATGCATGACTTTGAGGAGACCCACATTTTATCAAATGAGAGATGGAAAGAACACATAATCTTATATGTACGATTTATCGATGACATCTTCACCATCTAGCAAGGCACGAAAGAAGAATTGGCTATCCAAATTGAAAAACTCAACCAAATAGATGAAAGAATTCAATTTACCTCAGAAATACAAGATAAAACAATTCATTTTTTGGATGTTGAAATAACCAGACAACCCACAATATTTACAGTATTTACAACAAATCTGTATAAAAAGCAAACAGTCAGAAATAATATTTTAAGGTACAAAAGTTACCATCCCAACCCACTCAAACTTCACCTACCATACTTTCAATTTTTGAGGGTAAAAAGGATTGTCTCGGATCCTAAGGAGCTTTCTACACAGAACACAATAATGATAACACGCTTTAAACAACGTGGATACCCTGACAAAGTTATACAAAAGGCGATCGAAAGAACCATGAAGAAATCCAGAGAGGATCTATTTGCAGAAAAAACAGTGAAGGATGACAAGAGAATCACGTGCTTGACCAACGGCTCAAACATGAGCCAACAATATAGAAAGATCATTAAAAGGCATTGGGAGATCTTAAGAGTGGAACCAGATTTTAATAACATTTTTGCACAGGACCCACTGTTTGTTTATACAAGATCAAAGGATATTGGAGAAATTTTAAAAACAAAAAGTGAAGAAGATAACACCAAGTACATGGGAACAAAACCATGTTGGAATTGTAGCAATTGCCACAACATAATTATAGGAAATACAATAACACACCCAATGAAAGGACTCAAAATCCAATTGAGAGTGAATGCGACATGTGACACTGTGAATACCATCTACATGTTGAATTGCCCATGTGGAAAGGCATACATTGGACAGACAGAGCGAAAATTGAAAACAAGACTATACGAGCATAAAAGTAACATAAGAACAAAAATGATGAAATCGACAATAGCCATGCATTTTCACGAAGCAAAACATTAGATAAGCCAACTAAAAGCCTGCTTTCTGGAGGTAATTATAAGAACTGAAGGAAAAGATAACAAAAAGACTCTTTTGAAAAGGGAGAATCATTGGATATATCATTAGAACACCCTACAACCGTACGGGTTGACTGAAAGGGTGGAACTTTTATGCTATCTGTAATTCATTGAGTAAGCATTAACTGTAATCCAACACCGTATATTTTGTTCTGTTATTATCCTTGTCTAACTTATGTGTATGTCGCTATTGATATTACAAGCAACATTAGGCAATTACACATTTAACACACACGGAAGTACTCTAGAGACAGAGAGATACATACACGACCTTCCTAGTTGTCGCTATACAATGTATCACCCAACTTTATGTATACACAGCAGCGTAAATTCACCCACGGCCCCTTTAAATGAGGCCCGCGAGAGTTAATTAAATAACATACGTCACACGCGTAACGTAGCACTTCACAGTAGCAGCATCGACATTTGACCGCGAAACAAAGGAGACTCGGAGAGAGCGGCACGATTGAATATTCGGTAAGCACGCTTGCCACAAATCTCACATACGTAGTAATGACAGGTTGCTGGGCAAATGATAAAATACAACAGAAGCGTGTAACGCAAGAGTTTGAAATAAGCGCATAACTGTAGAAAGCGCATTTGACCGATGGCCATTAACATAGACTCAGGATTCCCTATCAGCGCGACTCAACAGAGGCTTTAAACCCATACGTTGGGGAACCATTTTTTAAGGTGCAAGTGTGGCTCCTTAAACACAGAAAAACATACACATGACACTGTATTTAAATGAGTAATAGAGTTAATATGTTGGTATTAACATGGGCATTAGGGCGGTAGCATGTAAACCGACAATTTTTCCTCAGCATTAAAAGAAATGTATTTTTTTGTTTAGATATCCCCTGATGAAGGCAAATAAAGCCGAAATGCATTGGGAATAATGTAATACGGATTACAACATATGAGAATAATGCATTATGGGACTTTGTAACAGAATGCTAACGATCATTGAAGAAGTTCCAGATCAGTGTGAAAAAAGGACCATATGAAACGATTGTTAATAAAAGATACAAACAAGAGGAACAAATTGTGCAGAAATATTTTTTTAGCACATCAAGTCAGTGCACAGTGAGACAGCCCAAGAGCACTTGGAACTGCGACCCCAGAATTATACTGAAAGAGATGCAAAATAGCTTCATAATCAAACGTCCTCCTATTAGGACAGGGTCTGCGCCTGGTACTATTCAAATTTGAAAAATACTTCTTTAGAAAAATAATATTAATACTAAACCAAGCGGGATTTATTCACGCAGGTCTGTAAATATCCCTTGGATCCTCTTTTCCTACCTGATATGGTATTATTACCGCAAGCATCAAGTCAGCAGAATCTAAGGATTTTCTGTTCTTCATTTCAGAGTTCAATGTGGATCTCTTTTTCCAGGTTCCCCTTCATAGCAGCATCTTCATACCAAAGAATACGACCCTGTTTTCAGCGATATACAGGTAAGTCAGTTTTGCACCATATACTTATTGACTGGACTGCCCATATATGAGTCAGACTCTGGCAGTGGGTAGGTGATATTTTTCCAAATGTATAATGCATATGTGTACTTTCGACACATCTGCAGTCGAAATATACACACAGGCCTTGATAAATGTGGGAAACCATTAACCATCTCCAGGAAGACCACCGCTGTCCCCGCGGTCAACTCGCGATACGGCGGTCGGAAGACTGTTGGCACTGTGGTCTTACTAGAGGCCATGGCGTTTAAGTGGTCGGACTGCCGAGCTCATAATCAGGCCCAAAGTGTCTGTGTGGTTTAATTTTTTCAGGAGATCCTTTACAAGAAAAACAAATCACTCTGTTTTGTTAATCTTATGCTTTCTCCTTTAAGCCAGTCCGTGCTTTTATATGAGACATGTGTTGTTAAAATAATGTCCCTATGACTGACTTACTCATATCAAAAATTCCAGTGTCCCTAGTAGGCCAGCAATGTACATGAATGAATGAATGAAGCCTGATTTATATAGCGCTACTTAGCCCAACGGGCGTCAAGGCGCCTAACCAAAGGAGTATAAGGTCCGACAGCATGCTTACTGATATGCCTTAGTGAAACACCATGTTTTTAGGGCTTTTTTGAAGAGGGCCCGAGAAGGTTGGGTTTTAATCTCAAGAGGCAGGACGTTCCACAATTTAGGGGCAACAGCAGACAAAGCCCTTCCGCCCCATCTGACCTTGTTTGTCCGGGGGACGGAAAGAAGGTTCTTACTAGCAGAACGAAGACATCTGCTGGTAGAGTAGGGATTCAAGAGAGAGCTTATGGCTTCAGAGCAACCAGCAGATAAAGCACTGAATACCAGGCATAGTATTTTGAAGGTGATCCTTGACTGGATCCGGAGCCAGTGGAGACTCTTTCTAGCAAGAGAGGCAGAGGCGGTGTTGGGGACGTCCAATATAAATCTGGCAGCCGCGTTCTGGACGGTCTGCAGGCGTTGGATAAGGCCTTTATTGATGTCAGCATATAATGCGTTACAATAATCAAGCTGAGATGTCACTAGGGCGACCACTGTCTGCTTGCGAGCTTGAGGGGAGAGATAGTGATAGATCTTCCTGAGTACCCTAATAACTCCCCAACAGGTGGACACAGTCCTGTTAACCTGTTGAGTCATATCCAATGACGTGTCAATGATCACGCCGAGATTCCGGGCGGAATTTGATGGCACAGGGCAGGCACCCAGAGAAGGAGGCCACCAGTCATTAGACCATATGCCTTGGTCTTTACCGAAGATCAAGACCTCGGTTTTCTCTCCGTTCAGCTTCAGGGCGTTGGAGATCATCCATTCGGAGACTGCTTGCATGCAGTTCCTGAAGCTGAGCACGGAGATACTCACCGGATGGGAGAGGGACACCATGATCTGGGTGTCATCAGCGTATGACACCACCTCCATCCCGTGAGATCTTACTAACCTGGCAAGTGGGGCCACGTAAATGTTAAAGAGGGTCGGACTCAAGGCCGACCCCTGTGGAACCCCACACTGCACAGGTTTAGCAGGGGAGAGGAACTATCCAATCTTGACCCTCTGTTCTCTCTGATCTAAGAAAAAGGACAGGAGACTCAGTGCAGGGCCTTCTACCCCTATCTCCCTAAGACGAGCTGTTAAAGTCGAGGGAGACAGGGTATCAAAGGCTGCAGTCAGGTCTAGTAAGACCAAGAGGGTGGTCTGGCCTCGATCAACCTTTGAACGAATATTGTCTAATACCACTGTGAGCGCCGACTCGGTGCTGTGGTATTTTTGGAAGCCATGCTGGGACTGGTCCAGGAACCCAGAGGCATCAAGGAAAGCAGTCAAGTGTTGATTGAGATGTGTTTCTAGCATTTTAGCGGGGGCAGGCAATAAGGAAATCGGACGGAAGTTTTTAAGGGTCTATGGATCTAGAGTGGGTTTTTTAAGTAATGGCTTAACTATGACCTTTTTCCAGGGTGCTGGGAATAGGCCCTGGGTTAACGCCTGGTTCATCACCTTCAAGAGGGGGGGGAAACAGAGTTTCCCTACAGTCCTTTATGACTTTCAGAGGGCAGGAGTCCAGAGGCGAACCTGATTTCGTCCTATTTAAAAGAGAGTCCAGTTGATCGAGGGTAAGGGGCGGGAAGTTGGTCAGGTTCTTGGCAGGGTCTTTATTCCAGCATTCTAAAGGTTGGGTCAGGGGAGGGTGGGGGCAAATTAAGTTTTTCTGTGTTTCCAAGGAGAGAAAGATGTCCGCGATTTTGGTATGGAAGAACTGTGCGATCTTGTCGCATAGCTCTTGGGAACCTATAATAGGGTCAGGAATTTGAAAAGAGCACAGAGAGTCAACAATCTTGAATAGTTCCCTAGAAGAAGTAAGGGACACCGTGAGCCTGGAGTAATAGTCCTGCTTCTCTTTAACAACCCTAGACTTGTATTCTCCAAGCAGAGACTTATGAGATTGTCTATCAATGGGGTTCCAAGTTTTCCGCCATTTCCTCTCTTCTCTCCTACATCTCTGCCTCAGAAGTCTAGACGGCTCTGTAAACCAAGGAGCGGAGGGTTTCCGCCTAGCTGAGTAACGCAGGGAGGTAGGGGCCAGAAGATCTACAGCTTTCGAAATAGTGAAGGCAAGCTCCTGTGCTGCATCACTGGCATCCTTCAGAGAGGAGATAGGGGTATGTGCAAAAAGGGGGGCAAGAGATTCATTAGTAATACTCTTATAGTTCCGTTTAGAGATCATGTTACTGGAACCCTGTGGAATACTGTGCCACTAAAAAAAAGTATTTGCGCAAAGCATTCTTTACAATTTGTCTTTTTTATTTCTTGATGTAGTTACTCCTGCTGATCTACCAACACCACTGACCCTGCAGGAGATTGCGGCATGGCTCTGGTGGCAGAGGCTGGAAGCCACCAGGGAACACTACCAGTGACAGGCGGATTAGGAAAGCCAGATACATGTCCCTGCTTTTGGGCACAGTTCCAGCAGCCAACCACCTGCTCCTTCAGCCTCCAGGTCACACCAGCACTGCTCGCAGCTTGGAGCTGCACAGGCCCGTCCCCGAGCTACCCCCTTTTCAGACTGGCTCCACCATCGCCACATGCTGGCGCACTTGGGCCGAAGGATGGCAAGCCTTGAGCCCTGGATTGAACACCAGGAGACTCTCATAGACAATGCCCTCTACTAGCCTTTTCTAAATTTCTTGTTTTGGTGGGTGGTAGTTGTGGTGGGTGGAGAGAATGGGATTTTGGGCTGGGCATTTTTCTACTTTATGGTCAAGTACTCATAGACATATTTGTTTTGGACATTGGTTGGGGATGTGGTAGAGGTGGTGGGCCTGTTGTGGATGAAGAGGGCGAGTTTTATATTTTTAATTGTTAGTACAGGGGAAATCTTTATAATGCACTTTATGTCTGAAGTATGGTTGTGATTTACTTTAACTTTGCACTGATGCTATTTATCGCTGCCTGTCTTTTTAATCTGTTTGTCAAAGTGTTAGCCAATTATCAGGGTAGGCTGCCATTCCCTAAATTGCCTACAGAAACAGTGATAAACAATTACTTAACTCCTCTGAAGTGGAAGTTAGCTACGTATTTCCCTTCACCCCATAGTTATCTTACCCACATAGATGAAGTGATGGCTGGCCGCTGCTCCCTCTGTCAATCTTCCAACACCATACATGATCGCTTCCCAAGGTGCCTTCCTCATTGCAGGGGTAGTGCGCTAACAGGGAAGGCATCGCAGTGAGGTACAACTCCCACCTAGCTGATCTTCAACTGTAGGATTAATCAAAAGGATCACAAATAGCTAAATTAAAGGAAAAAACAAGAGCTAGTAGGTTACACATATACATTTATATTTATATTATAGGTAGAAAGACTGAATACAGACTACTACCACCACGACACATCAACGAATACCACATATTATAACAAAAAATAACAAAAGTAAAATATTCTGAGCAATGGTGAGCATGGAATTTGAAAACCAAAGTTATGAAATCCTCAAGTCAGGAAACATTTACTCAAAGTCTGTACTCTGTAGTCAACAAGGTTAAACATTTAATTTACGCATAACAAAGGCATGAATGATTATGCTTGGATGAGTGGGTGGGACTGATGTGGGCTTTTGCTTGGGTGATAGAAGATCCTGCAGTGAGTTGGCATCACATTTACCCTTATCTGATCCACCAAGTGTGTGATCTATTTGGTATAAATTAAGACACACCTCCCACAAAATCACACAGCCTGGGTTAAGATGGCTAGGGGTTTGATTAATGGATGGGAAAGGGGATTTGGGGAAAGGTGTGACAAAGACAAACACAAAACAAGAGCAATATGCATCAGGACAATGAGCAGCACAACATCATCATCAATCTGTTGTGAAAGGAAACAAAGGAATGATTATTGCAAAGTTCAGTTAAATGCAATGCAAACAGTCCTTCTGTCCCAGATACCTGAGTTATTAAATATCAAAATATTTTGTCTTCTAGATTTGAAAAAATCTAATTATGGAGGAGTGAATTGCACCCACCCAGTTCTAAACATATGACTGTTGAAAGAAAAATGATAATGTATTGCCAAATTGGCAGGTCATCTTCATTCTCCTTGTGAATGTCTGTCACTCTTGGGTGCCAGTTTGAACCGGTCCGGAAGGTAACCAGGAGTGTTTAGCTCAGATTGTGCCTTTCATTCCTGCAGGAGAAGAAAAAGACTGCGGATTATAAAACAGAAACTGTATTCTAGAGTCAAGGAGAAAGACAGAAGGAAGGTAAGCTTCAGGTGAAGTGTGCCAAGAAGTCTCAGAGGTAGAACAAAAAACAAGCGGACTTGGAGTTTCAATTTTTCCAACAGTGGAATACACACACTCAGCAGCATTTCCCAAATAAGCACACTCTTTCCATTTCACATAGCTGAGGCCTGGGACTCAGAGTCATGGTTTCCCTTTGAAGGTGATAACTTCCTTCTTCTAGCTGTTGATGAGGTAGTCCCAACCTGAGTCCTTCCATCTTCCTCCTGACTCCGAGTAACTCCATCCCAATCCTGACCTGAGCAAAATAGACGTTTAGTGTACTGCTGTTAAAGAACAAGTAGAGAAACAAAATTGCAGTATTTTATATAGATTTGTGTTAAGTAATGTGACTGGTCTAGTCTCTGAAGAACCCGAAAAAAGGAGTGGACCATACAGGTACATTTTTGCTAAGTAAGTTTGTTCAGGAAAAATGATCACCCATCAAGCACCAAACATTGCAAATCATCAAAATTAAGTTTACTATTAATTGAACAACCTTCCCTTACTTTCAGCCACCAATCATCACTCACAATCACTCATTCACTTTTTCAATAGTTGTAGTTACCTCTTGCAATCCAAGCATGGGTAGGTTAGGTACACAATTCTATGTCTGATGTAGGCAACACATTGGAATTTGGTATTGGCACTCTAGTAAATCAATCATCTTCTAGATCTACTGGGGCAGTCCTGCTAAGTGATACAAAAAAGGATGGGCATGCGAGGGAGGCAGGCATTGTCTTTAATATCATGAAGGAATTTTGGAGGCTTCTTCATTGCACACTGGTTCAACTCCCATCCTGCCATTTATGCAGCTAAAAATGGTGGGACAGCATAAATCTGACACAACATAATGTTCCACTAGCCACTTTTTTTTTTTACAAATACAGATATTCAACAAGAAATAATTAAAAAATTCTATGGTGGTACTGGCATACTCATTCCGGGAAGTAGAGTTCATCTTCAAATTTAGGTGGTTCACCCAGAAGCTACTCAGCCAGTAATCTTGATTCTGACCAATCAGGCTACCCAGCCTCCTGTGCTGTTTCAGGAATGGTATAATCCTATGGTATGAAATGTCATCTTATTTTGATCATGGTCAATCTCTCCACATTTTGAGGTTAGAGACTGGTCCTTCTTACTGTGAATACTGCTCCATCTGCACTGAACACACACTCAGCAGAAACACCTGTTACAGGATAAGCCAAATACTTTATTGCCAGCCTGCTGAGCTCTGGCCATTGACAGATCGTCCCATATTTTTTGCATTTAATAACAGTGCCATGTAGCAGACATACATGCCCTTAGGGCATGTATGTGTGCACCCATGCACAATTCAGGGCTGCAACAGGGTGTCAAAGTGACACCCTGCCACACTTGAATTTTTCCCCCCTTTTACCGAATCAGTAAATACCGATTCAGAAAATTCCTATTCATTCCTATGGGCCTACAGGCCCATAGGAATTAATGGGAATTATCGAATCCTAACGATTCGGTAATACTTACAGAGTATTTACCTACATAGCATTTATCGATTCTAAAATACCGAATCAGTAAAATTCGGTATTTTAGATTCTGTAAATGTAGTTTACCTACATCTAGCCCTAAGCTCTCAAACAAAGCATGCACTACTGGGTTTTCATTCACACCTGCAAGGGAAAACCTCTCAGACACCTTCTTTAGCTAGTCTTGTAGCAGATCCAACAATGGGATAGCTTGGCCCATCTTGTACTGTCCTCCCTGCTAACTTCCCATATGAAAAACTAAAAAGGGAGTAGCATCTGTGTCAGGCATTTGACTAGGCCTCATTTGTCCATATCCATCGTCCTAGCTACTGCAATCGCAACCCCTTCCTCTTTGAACAACATACTCCACTAAAACGCTGAATACTCTGCAACTGCTTCACAGCTTTAAAAGACTTACAGATTCTTCTGCAGAGGTCAGTATGTTGCTGACTGCGTCTTCTTTTGTGAGAAAGTCTTGCACAACCAGGTTGATGCAATACACCAAGCACAGGACCCTAAAATAACATCTGTCTGCCATGGTCTTGACAATGTTACTGATATTGTCCATGGCAACAAATGCAACTCGAAGACCTCTGGGTCGCAACCATTTCGACAACTTGCTGTTACATTTTTCCAAGATGTTTGTAGCTGTATGTGATTTCTCCATGTCGAATATGGCTACTGTAGCATGCCAACAAACACCCCTAAAACTTTCTTCAGGGCAAGGACGTGTAGATAGCTTTTGCTCTACCTCCGTGAAAGAGATCCCTTGTGCAGCGATGCACATGTAATCAGTTACCTGACAACTGGTCCACACTTTGTGAAAAGAATGTTCAATCAACTGTTGCACATTGTAATGCACTGCTGGAACAGAAAAAGGGGCGACTTGTAACCATCCATTTCGGGCAGATGGCTGCCACAAATTCGAAGAATCCCACTCCTTCGACAAAACAAAAAGGGAGGAGGTCCAGATTTAGCATTTTTGCCAACTCCCCATTCTACAAACTTGCTATTGGGTGGTTGCAGCTGTTGGGCCCCTCCTGCCTAAACATGCCCAATACAGTAGCCTGGATTTTCTACTTTTCTGCAGCCACTGAAGCAGGTGACTTGTGAAAAGTAGTTGGTGGAAGACTCAATGTGGGGCAATCACTATATGACGTGGTGTCTCCAAATGACTCTGAGTCTTCTTATGCCATTGTGAGGTCACTGAGGTGGGTGATTCTGGAGCACTGCTGATGACAGGGCTGCTTTGCGTGAGAATGTCACCCTCTTCTTTCTCATCACCCCCCACTGTGATTGGACTTCCCAGATCTCCTCACCTTTACCACTACAACCACTCAGCATTTGTTTTACAGTGCTCCTCTCATTGGAATGCATGATGTTTTTTCATATGGCTTCCAGTGCAATCATGTGAACAAGGCTCACCTCAACTTACACTTGTGTGGCAAATGCAGCATATTGCAATGTCTCTTCCTGTTTGCTAACCATAAAAAAGTCCCAAACTGGGTAGAAGTACTTTTTTCCTGGCCCACTGCCAATGCCTGAAGAAGAACTGGAGGTAGGTTGATGTGTCATCGATTGCCTCTCTGCAATGCATAATTTTACAGAGGCAGTGGTTGCTGAGTCGCATCCCTTGGAGCAGTTTGAATAGTAATGTCGGACTCATCTGTACCAGATTCAACAATTACTAGCTCATCGTCATCCTCAGCATCATCCCCTTCCATAACTCTAAGGAATTCAGGAAATGTTCTTTTCCTTTGGCTCTCATGGTGTCTTCCAGACTCTTATTAGAAACCAACAAAGGAGCGTCAAACACTAGTTCAAGGGAAGACTACCAGTGAAAGCAACAAGAAGCCATTACACTCTGTTGTTTGAAAGGGAAAAAAAACGTTATTAGGTTTTTTTGAAAGCCCTCACTCACCGACCTAGTCGGTGACATGTTTCATCATCGGGCCCCACCAGGAATGGCATAATGCCATCCCGGTGTACTTCAACGCCAGTGTTACTGCGGAGCTGGTTTTGTGATTGTGCAGTGAAGAATTTAAAATGGCCAATTTGATCGAAAAAAATCTTTTATTAGTTTCGCCAAATGGACAGATAAAAAATGTGAAGGATAACGGACACAGATTAAAGGTCCACTGTTACCCCAAGTGAAGAAACGGTCAACATGTTTCAGCCTATGTGATAGGGTCTGTCAGTCATTCGTCAGGACCAGGTGAGTGTGAATATATTTACAGTGCTGTGTGTAAAGCCTCAGTGGTATGGACTCGCTAAGGCCCACCCAACCAGAGGACTGTTATGTTAAAAATACAAAAAATTGTATTGCATTTATTTCCATTAGGATTGGAACCGAGTTTATTCTGTTTGTGGTGCGAAACATATAAAACAGAACAAAAAACAAACAACAAGAAAGAGAGAACGACAAAGATTAAAATGGCATCCTCATCAGTACATAGCAAATCGCCAATATACTCTGTGAGAAGTGCTTCAATAGAAGTTGCTAGTGGTAGAATCAGTGTGCGTGTAACCAAAATGATCTCTCCGTGCACATTACTTTTGTTTAAAAATAGGTCCACTCATACAAAGACTTCATGCTGCCGGTGAATTTTGATTGTTGGTCGTGCAGAGGCCTATCAATGAGGAACTCAATATTATGTGGTATATCTAAGGGCGAAATAGGAGTGATAGACGCAAGCCTACGTCTGCAAACCAACCACCCACACACGACTATGGTGTCTGGATATACATGAACAAACGGTGATAGCTGATAAGCGAGCCACCCTCATGCGTGTGAGAATTCAGGGCAAAGAAAGACGGAAAGGCTGTAATCCTTACAAAAGTGCTAAGTTTTGGCACTTCATATGTCACAGGAGGGGGTGATAGCTATTCGGCACACACTATACAAGGAAACAAAAAAAGGGGGTAGTGATTAGAAAGAGGTCCGCATTTCCTACTGATATGTGGGAAGCGGCATCGCTGAATCACAAGGCGCGGTGTACTCACACTTCCAGACTCTGCCAGAATCTACTCCATGTCCCTATCAGCATCATCAGAAGTAGTGCTTGGAGAAGATGGTGGAGTAGTGCCTTTACTTTTCCTTGCTGGAGATGTGGGAGTCAATGTTTCTAAAAGAGGAGGTTCTTGGTCAGCAGGAAGCTCAACCTCCTGTTCTGCTCCAACTTCAGGAAGATGTACTATTGCTGGCTACGCTTGCTGTCCACGCTGCTCTGTATCCTGAAACAATTTGGTACTACTTTGCAAAAGGGATGAATAAAATTGTGTTTCACTGGGTGTTGGGGCCACCATGATTGCAGTGTCTGCCTCACTGACAGCCATGACCATGACCTTGGGCTTAGGTTGGGGTGATGCTGTTGATGTGGAAGTGCGGCTCATAGGATCCTCCCGGGAGGCCAGTCTGGCAAGCACACATCTCCCGTAAAAAGCTGCTGTTGGCATGCCACTGGTGGAAAGTTGCTTCTTCTCACTGACCTCTTTCTTGGGAGCAAGTGTGATCATCTCAAAGCTCTTAGTTGGCAGTAGCACTGAGTTGCACAAACAGAAGAGATTGGAGGACTGACATAACTGTACAGTCGTTCTGTTTTGGCAGAACTGAAGGCTATGTCTCTTCTTCTCTTGTTCACCTAAAAGTAAACAAGCAAGAAAAACATGTAGGGAAACATGGCATTGTTGCAGTTTGCATTAGTACAGACAAAGGCTACATTAGTGTGTCTGTTTACTTAGATCGTAATAAATCAACCAATTTAAAATCAAACAACTCCACCATACCATGCAATTTAATTTTCAAACAGGAAAACGCAATGTACAGCTATAACTCTTTGCTTTATGTCCAGAAATTCTAAAGGAGACACCTGTGGCACTCAGGAAAGTACATGGATAAATGGAATCAACTTAAAAAAAATTAAGGTTGCTGTGCACCTATAAGGCCAATGTGGTTCAGGGGGAAATGAAATAATGAGCATGCTTATGGTGGATGGATGAACGGATCAAGGCAACATGCAAAATGAAAACTAAATAATTAAATTATATATACTTTTAAAAAGCAACATTAAAGAAGATTCAAAAATCCCCCAAAATGTAAAATATATATATAAAAAACCTAAATTAAAAAAGACAAAATTAAAACAAAATATTAAAATTAGAAAATCGATCAATATTTGCTGATGTTTGTGTGGGAGTATGAGAAGAAACCTATTGTAAGGCAAGGAGGTGCAAAATAAAAATGCAAAAAAAAGCATATAATATAAGCACTTTTCATCAAAATCATATTTTTATTATACATATGCTACAATGATCTTCAAACATATTATTAAATCGATATCACATCCATCCATGAAAACCTATTTAAAGGGCACACTGGCTGGATGCACAAAATGGCTTCCAGCCACATGGTCAAAATCAACAACAGCGAGCATGGAGGCATGGGGAATAAAGAACATATGCAAGCCTATGGCTAAAGCACACTGGCTGGATGCTCAAAATGACCTCAAGCAACATGGTCAAACAAAACAGTGAGCAAGGAGGCATAGGGAACAAATAACACATGCAAATCATTTGGCAAAGGCACGTTGGCTAGATGCAAAAATGGCCACTGGCCACATGGTCAAACAACAACAGCCAGCAAGGAGGGATGGAAAACCAAGAACACATGCAGGCTTGTGGCAATGGCAAAAACACACTGGCTGGATGAACAAATTGGCCGCCAGCCACATGGTCAAACAACAACAGTGAGCAAAGAGGCATGGGGAACAAAAAACACATGCAAGCCTTTGGTAAAAATGCACTGGCTGGTTGCACAAAATAGCCACCAGCTACATGCTCGAACAACAACAACGAGCAAGGAGATATAGGGAACAAAGAACACATGCACGCCTATGGCAAAAGAACACTGACTGGATGCACAAAATGGCCGCCAGCCACATGGTCAAACAACAACAGCAAACAAGGAGGCATGGGGAACAAAGAACACATGCAAGCCTCAGGCAAAAACAGATTGGCTGGATGAACAAATTGACCACCAGCCACATGGTCAATCAACAACAGTGAGCAAAGAGGAACACAGAACACATGCAAGCCTACGGCAAAAACGCACTTGCTGGATGCACAAAATGGCCACCAGCAACAACGAGCAAGGAGGCATAGGGAGCAAAGAAGACATTCAAGCCTATGGCAAAAGAACACCGTCTGAATGCAAAAAGTGTCTGTCAGCCACATGGTCAAACAACAACAGCAAGCAAGGAGGTGCAGGGAACAAAGAACACAGGCAAGTTTATGTTAAAGGCACACTGGCTGGATGCACAAAATGGAAGCCAGCCATATGGTAAAACAACAGTGATCAAGGAGGCACAGGGAGCAAAGAACACATTCAGGCCTATGGACACGGACTACACCAAATGGCCTCTAGCAACTTGGCATAAAGAATAAAGACAATTGATGTCCTATGGCAAACACATTCACTGTCCAGACAAAGGAGGCATTGTGACACTGAAGACACCACAACCATTAATTCAGCAAAGCCAAGAACAAAAATGAACTGATCTATAAAAATGTACACGTCTCCACACACCCTCCCATGATATCAAAATACACACAAAAAATATGAAATACAAGAAAAACAATTTTTTTTTATTTAATCCAATGCCATCCCGGCCTTATAGATGTTTTAAAACAACATATACCACAGAAACAATTATTTCATGCACCCATAATTAGAACTGGCCTGGCCTACTGACTAGATGGCCCGTTGGCAGACTTGGCCACATACTAAATGGATATTGTAAATCTAACAAACATGGAGAAATGGTACTGAACTGCGCAACATTTTCCTTTGCGAAAGATGACAAATGAAATACAAAAAATACAACTAGGTCCCTATTTACACTCCAGGCCACCCACCACAATGATATTTACAAATCAAATGAAAGTACAAAGAAATACTGGTGCATGCCCTAGCAAACAAATAATACCCTTATAAAATAGTTTTTTAACTTACTTGTGTGATATAACAAAAACAAAGTTCCTAAATTCAAAAGTATATATTCAGCAGATTAAGAGAGTAATCCTTCTACCTTGAAATCCAAGTGAAAAGTGACCAGGAGATGGACAAAGCACTGGGAGGAGCCTGCTGGACAGGAACAGGAAGTTGGAGTCTCTGGGGCACTCCCTTCCTGTTGGGAAAAAAGTAAAAAGAAAAAAAAAGCTTCTCGCACCATAAAACAACTTGTAGAAGAAAATTCACTCGAAAACCTCTTTTGGAGTAGATTTAGCTGCTTCTCTAGTATAGAATTTACACAAGGTGTGTTTGTGCTCGCAAGCACCACTATATTGGCGTTGGCGTAGTTAGAAGCCATGTGAGTGGGTGTGAAGTCTCACGCACACTCACAAGCGGCCTGAGAATATCATTGTGTGAACGAGCATCAAAAACAAGTCTTGTGTGCCTTAAAAGAAGCAGAAACTCTGCATCTCGCTGGATGGTGGAATTCAGGCACTCCGTGCTCCTCTGCGGAGCGCGAAGTGTCAGAATTCCAAAAACTCCACGAGAAGGGCTGAGTTTTCGCCCAGGCCTACTGTTACATTTTTCATGTCCTAGTAGTAAAACTGCTGCAAGACCTACCCCTGTTATAGGATAACCCTGGAGTTGCTTTATTACACTTGATGAGTGGAATTTTCAAAAGCACAAATACATTCAAATGGAAAGAGACAATTGGTTCATGTTTGGTTTCTCTGGAATCCTAATTTGAAATCCTAAAGTGGAGGTATATTTTAAATTACAACTCTGAAAATACAACCTTTAGAAATTGGCATTTTCTTGCCTTAGCCATTTGGTACATGCACCCTTACTCTGGTCAAATGACTGGGTATAGTTTGCAGTTGGGCTTTGTGTTTTCCTCCTAGACAGCCACACACAATGGGAGCTTAGGTGAGACTGAATGGGTCATCATAGTCAGGATGGGAGGGAGGAGTTGGCCTCAGCCTCACTTATACCTGATTAGGCTGTGTCCTGTCTCCAAACAAAGGACCTCATACCCCTATAGTTAATCTGGAGCCAGAGCAGGGAAGGCAGGGCATTTGTGCACTTCAAATGCATGCTTCTAGAAGCTTCTCCCCACTTCAAAGGCACAATTGTGTATAAAAACGGGACCTCAGGCACCACTACTTCAGTGCACTTCTGGACGTGGGGATTCTCTGCCGGGAAGAAAGACTGCTCTGTTGCTGAAATATTGACAGTCTTCTGCACTGCTGCTCTGATAAAACTGCTGCCCTGCTGGGCTGTCCCTACTGCCCTCTTGTCTGGTTGAGAAAGACTGGACCTGCATCCCTTGAACCCAGAGTGACTCCAAGGGCGAGTTGGCTGGCCAGATCTGAAGCCTGACGGTCATAACAGGCTTCCAACAACCTTGCATCTGCACCTGGACTCCACCATATTTGAGTCTACCCTGCCACATGGTGTCACCCCAGTCCTGGACCCTTTGAAGTGGACTTAAGGTGCTTGTCAGCAGAACCAACACATCTCCTGTGATGGGCAGTGCATCTCCGAGCACAACCGATATAGCAACGCTGCTGCATGGATTGGACCCGTCGCAAAGACCCATGTTGCCTCTGCAGTCCTCATAACTGACACATCACCCCGGGGGTACATTGCATCTCCAACTCAGGTCCTCACATCACTTGCCAACAGCAGCCCAAGGACGGACTTCACGTCCCAGCCTAGCATCTGCTGACACATCACCTGCTGCATGCCGCATCTACGACACAGAACTTCACATTGCAAGCCCCGTCAATAGGATCCTAAATGACATCTGTAGGAAGCTGGCTCTCTATATAGTGTACTTAAAATAAAGTACACTGTGCAGAGAGTCCAGTGGATCCCCAAACGATATACAGAGGTAAAAGCAGATAATTCTAATGTTCTTTTTGTGGTAGTGTGGGTGAGCAGTTAAGCTTATCAAAGAGTAGTACTAAGCATTTGTTGTATTCACAGAGGCAATAAATGAGACACACACTCAAGAAAAAATCCAAGACCAATTTATAAATATAGTATTGATTTTTTAAGACCAAGAGCACAGTTCAAAGGTAAGTATTGTCAGAGTTACGAATTTTCAAAGTTCAGAAAATATATCACTTTTGTGCGCAATGACGCATCACTGAAAAAATATGGGGACAAAACAGAAAAATGTTCATAAAAAATCAGACAATGCTTTCATGAAATTCACTTTCTTGTTTCAGGTTGATGTTGGGACAAGGTCAAAAGTTCCAGGAGGAGAAGTTAGGGAGCGTCCAGGATCGCCTGGGAGCAGTGTGCTTAAGGTATTGGAAGCTGGTACACAGAGGCGAAAGGGGCAACTTGAAAACACACTGCACAGGCGGACTTACAGGTAAGTCCGATGGGTCTCCTTTGAAGGAGGAGGTAGCAAGGGCCTGGGGACCACAGGACCCCAGCTGGTTCATCGTTTCTGGTGTCATTGGGGCCAGGTTCAGAGTAGATAGGTCAGCTGGGCATCGTGCATCTTGACGTCCTCGCGGTCAGGAGCAGGCAACTTGGAGAGGTGGTCTCAAAACAGCTGGGCCACTCAGGAAGTAGGTCTAGGGTAATCCTTGCGTCCCTCAATGGGTGCTTGCTTCTGGAGTCATTGGAGTCTGGAGTGCCCTTTTCTTTTCTGTGTATCCCGATGTTGTTCCGGTACCCCAGGTATTGGTACACTGTGGCTCCGGTAGGTCATGATGTCACCAAAATTTGAGAGGATACAGATCTGACCATCTGGAGCTGTTGTACCTTTTCTTGCTTTGGTGCTGCATTGAGGTCGCCAGGAAGCCGCAAGCCAACAGACCCGGCTTCATGCGCTTGGTGCCTGCAGTGTATAGGGGAGCAATACCTTCACTCCAAGAGAGCTTCTTGGCAATTTCTTGAAGGCTGGAGTAGCTCTGGGTTCCTGGAAGCCTCACAGTTGCAGGACGAGACTGCACACCATTATTGTCGAGTCTTCTATGCAGCAGGCAGGGGTTGGTGCCAAATTACTCTGCAAGAGGGCGTCAGCTTTTAGGCAGCAGCTCATCTTTGTCCTTTTCCATCTCTTGTTCATCAAATCTGATATTCAGGTCTTGAGGTGCCACCTAAATACTGAATTTAAGATTGTTAAACTAGAGACCGGTAGTAGCCAACAGGCTACCTACCTTTCGGGTGTCTGCACTCTCTAGTGACCACCTCCTGTGGGAAGGGCACTACCCTAGCTCCGATAGGTTGCTTCTCCACAATCCCAAGATGGTTTAATTTCAAGAGAAGGGCTCACCTTGCCTATTCCGCCCTAGGGGTGGTGTAGGCTAAGTGGGGACCCTCCTCTTAATCAAACTAATTTTCCCACCTTTCCTCCCACAAAAAGTGGAGCACGAAAGGGGGCTTGGCCTCTCACATTGTATGGAGGTACCTGTGTTGGATTTTAAAGGCAGCATCGCCTTTAAAGCTTCCCACCCTGTAAGGCTATCCTGCCCTGGAGGAGAGGTCAAGCACCTTTGCCCAGAGCAGGCTTTGTCTCTGTCCTCTAAGAGCGTTGGCTCTCAAACTATGAGGCCAGAAACATGTCTTCTGGTGGCGGACTGGCAAAAACAACTCAAAGACCACACCTGTGCTTGATAGGTTTTCAGGGTACCCTCTAACAAGGTCTACTGTGTGAATATAATAATACATCTCCTACTGGCATCTTTGAGGATTTATTATTTATTAGGTGTTTGGTACCAAACACCTTAGAAGTCAGTGAAGCCATCATGTAGCTACGAAACTTGTGTTGATAAGTATCCAGTCAATCAACAAGAAGGGGACTATAGGGCTTTTTATAGAGGTCGAGCATAAATGCCCTTTCATAGAGTGAGAGAAGAAGGAATGCAGTTCCTCAAACAATTGGACAGTAGGGAGGGAAGTCTGAAAGCCACTGATTGCATGTTTAGTCAGGGCCAATGGAAAGGGAGGAAAGGAGTTCCTCCTGTCGGAACTAGGGTCCTTACACACCCAGCCAGCTAGGTGTCATGCTTCATCATTTGGACCTGCTCCTTGTCGGGTCTGCTCTGCAATGCCCAACGGGCACCCTTAAAGGGGCTCTTCAGCGGAGATCTTCTGTTACTTGCCATTTGGTGCAGTGGGTGTGAGGGCCCTAGGTAGTGTAGATGTGGTAGAAAAGTGGTTAAAACAGATCAGACTTTGATTCAGGCAGGCTATACACCTGATTAAAAACAGAAAAAGAGTGGCAGCTAATTGATGTAAGGGTTCAGTTTAGCTATGCTCAACTCTATATGTTGAGCATAGCTAATTCACGACAAGTATCCAGCCCATGTACATTTTATGGCGTTTGTTCCCGTCCCGCACTACTGTCACCAAGTGCGAGACCCAGGGCTCCCCACTTAATGTTAGGCCAAATAAGGACACCGTTTGAGATAGCCCTGTTCACCCCCTTAGTAGCTTGGCACAAGCAGGCAGGCCTATCTCCAAGGCACAAGTGTTTAGTATGTGCAACCAAGCCCACAGCAACCTCCTGGTGACACCACAAATGGACTCCACACAAGTTTGATAAAACGAGTATAAACTTTATACAAAAAGATATACGATCAGACCACACGATACATTAGCCAAGATAGAATAAAGCGTAATATTCGTTCCAGCTGGCTGGTAGGTTCAAATACCACCCACCGCTTTCAAAATGCTATGCTGGTCACAATACTAGAATCACACACGTTGCAATGGACAAACAATAGTGCACTGCGTAACAATACAATCTTGTGCTGGAAAAAGCAGAAATAATACAATGCATAACGATACATTCCAGTAAGTGCAATGGGAGAAATAATGTAATGTGTAGTGCTACATTAATGTACTGCGCAATAAAGGAAAAATGCAATCTGTCACACCCCAATCACGTACTTTGTAAATGAAGAAATAATGCAATGCGGGCAGCTGCAATCATGCACTTTGCAATTAAGGAATAATGCAATGCGTAACTATATTCATGTACTTTGCACGGAAGAAATAATGCAATGCGAGCCGCTACCATCCTGTACTTGGCAAGGAAGAAATAATGCAATGCATAGCTCTAAAATCGTGTACTTCGTTATGCTCAAGTCAAGTCAAGTAAGCTTTATTTCGACAATTGTCATAAAAGCATGTTCCACATATAAAAGTACATGTATAGACTTCTAGTAGTAAAACCATTTAAAAAACTAAATACCAATTTCATAATAAATAATTTAAAAAAACGTAAGAAAACCTTAAAAACTGTACAAATGAGCAAAATATTGTTCTTACAAGAGGCAACCAGCTTACAACGTTAGGTACTGTGTTATTCCTTCAGAAGTCGGGCTCTGATCGTCCATGCCCAACCTAGGTATTTTGCCACCGCAATATACACAGACATATTAGGACTGGTACGGATAAGTCTAACTGCAGTCATTCCTTCCCTTGTTCCCAATGACCTACACATCGGCTTTAGCCACTTCCACCTTGGTGCTGCATACATTGGGCACTCGAATAGAAGGTGGCCTATGGTTTCAGGAACACTTGGGCAAGCTGGACAGTCCACCATGCCCCCACTAGACCATCTATTTGAGAACGACCTTACGGGTAGACTTCCCACTCTTAACTGAAAATAAAGCTTTCGGTCAAGGGGCTTTGAAATGACATCCCAGAATTCCTCAAGTTTGGGACAGTCTTTGATTTCTAGAAATAAACCAGCAAGGGATTGTGAGGGTGTGGTACTAAAAATCTTTGAAGACACCATATTCCAATACAAAGCCTTTAATGTCTTCTTCGGAGGAAACCTGGCGTGCAATGGATCCTTCCACAATTCACCTAATCCTAGTTCAATTAAAAGATTTTGAATGTGTCCCAACCATTTGACTTTCCGGGAACCATCACTTTTGATCACATCCATCAGCCCTCTAGTGTATGTTTCCAATTCCGGTGTAGTCCAAATTCGGCGCCAGTATAGTATTGGGCGGAAAGATGCGATTTGGGCTAAAGGTGTTATACCCAAATCATAGAACAGAGGATACAATGGAGTGCTTGAGGTAGCGTTATTAACTTTCTAAAAAATGTGTTTTCTGAGACCGTCATCCCATTTAACTTTTCACTACCCCTTCGTTATGCAATAACAATGTCAGGCGTAATAAGACAGTCCGGCAGTTCGTTAGCAGCAATATTGGCAATGTGTACTGCGACAATTAACCTCTTCGATAACAGTTGCCCCATCACACGGTTCAACGATGACACAGAATACAGCTTCTTACTGTGGCCCCTGTACTGCTACTCCTTTTGTCAGTACGGGCCCCACTCTGAGCCGAAGTAAAGGCTCACGTTGTCAGAAGGACTGAGAGACCGAGAGAGTGTCCCTCCGAGCCCACACCCTGCCCAGGTAGTAATCGTTACCTGTGGACGCGACCCCACTCTCGTCTCCTCTTCCTCAAACTAGGCCATCCATGCAGAACTCTCTCAACGGGCCTCAGAGGCCCGGCCTGGCTGCTCAGCTCCACCGGGGCTCCCGGCCTGGGCCGCGACTGTTAGGAAGGTCTCAGGTGGCCGCAGGACACACATACCCCACGCACCTGAGATTACTTTACTCCAAGTGCACGTTTACCACTGCACCCTCCGGGTCTCTTCTGGCAGGAGGCCACACACACAATGCTGATGGGACTTCACGTCGACTCCAAGTGCATGCTCACCAGGTACTCCTTCTTATGGTCTCAGTTGGCACCAAGACATGCACACCGTGCTGCATAGACTCACTTGCTTCCGGT
This sequence comes from Lissotriton vulgaris, assembly GCF_964263255.1. Taxonomy (NCBI): domain Eukaryota; kingdom Metazoa; phylum Chordata; class Amphibia; order Caudata; family Salamandridae; genus Lissotriton; species Lissotriton vulgaris. The sequence goes on from NC_141687.1 coordinate 1,405,319,006, forward strand.
GTGCACGATGATCAGCCGATCACCTCCACAGTCCCAGGTTGCACCAAAGCATGCATGCTGCTTCACTGAAACTTACTCCAACTACAGTGCCCGGATATTCAGGCACTCTTCACCAACGCCTTCGACCGTACCTCAACACGCTTACTGTGTCCGAGCCTCACTTCTCCTCAAGTGCACTCGAGGATCAGGCGCTCTTCATTAACACCTATGGTGCACCACGACATGCACCCAGAGTGGCCGAGACTCACTTCACCTGCAATGCCCACCTTGGCCAGGCGCTCTTCACCTGTGCCTCCTGCACACCACAACACGCACCAAGCGCGTCTGAGTCTCACTTCTCCTCCGTGTGTCCAAAATGACAAGGCACACCTTCCGAGGGTCTCAAGCTTCCACAACATGTGCCCACCACGTCACTTAAAACTTCTCCAGAAACTTTTATGTTCCTGTGTTTCCAACAGGGAGCCAGCTCACCTCGGGCCCTTGGGGTTACAAGACACAGCACAAAGCACAATCTTTATCAAGCAGGGGGACCCTGCACCTCCAAGCACTGTCCCAGCAGTCTCTTCCGTGGTTAGAACAGCAAACTGCAGACCAGCCGCAGATCACGAAGTAAGGATTGGTCTTTCCTCAGCAGTCTCTTCAGTTGCTCCTTCCTTAGCAGAGGTTTCTCTTGACCACAAAATGAGTCCAAGACTTTTCAGTCTCAATCCATTTCTGTTTCATTCCAACGTTCAGGGGTTTCAGCTCTCATAGTTATACCCCTTAATGTCTTTGAAGTTTGTTGTGCTCAGGGGGCACTGACCCCTCCCTAAATTAGTTCTGGGTGTCTCCCTCCCAGTGTCACCTTTCTCCCTTTGATATTGGGGGTCAGGATCCTCAATCACTCAGCAGGCGACGGGTCAACTGTTTTATAGCAGCAGCCCTTCACCTCCCCGGGCTTCTCCTCACCTACTCCCCTGATGCAGGTCAGCCAGGTGCCATCTCAACCCCTCCCTTGGGTCAAGACCTCCCCCAGCTCCTCTCACCTCTCAGATCCAGACAGTCAATCCACATTCAAAGGAGACACACAGAAATGCTAATAGCACAAAACTCAGCCACCTTCTAAAAGAGTGGTTTCTAAACACACAGTGACAAACCCACTTTCATAGAAAGATGTGTTATGACACTGTGAATTCATACATACTACATTTCACCTCTCCATTATAAACTTATAGGAAACTAGGCTACCAAAACACAATACCCAGCCTTCCCCATTCTGTCCTATGGGCAGAATGGCCTTTCACCAGTGAAAACAAAATGGAGTGTTTTTCACTGTCAGGACATAGCACACACCTCAGTATATGTCCTGCCTTTTCCCCACACTGCACCCTGCACAGGGGTTACCTGGGACCTACCACAGGAATGCCCAATGTGTATGCAAAAGGGAAAGTAAGGCCTGACAAGTGGTTGAACTTGTCAGGACAACATGCTAATTTAGCAAACTGTGCGCAGGCCCTACACTGCGTTGTTGCAGGAGGCGCTGCCTTGCGTAGTGGAGGCGCAGTCCATAGATGGGGTTCCGTCGATCAGCCGAATCGACCTTTCATCACAGGAAACAGGAAACGAATCGACCTTTCATCACGGGAAACAGGACTCAGTCCTGAAATACGGCATACTGTGTTACATTAATTAGGGGCCGTACTAAGATTGTCTATCTGGAACAATATTCTGTTCTATGCTACATATTTACCATCTATGTGTTGCATATACCAGAACGATGGGAATGTATGGAAGAATGAAAGTGGAATGATAGAACTTTAGGTAGGATTACTTTTTTGGAAATTTGAGAGTATGAGAGTATGACTGATGTGTGAGGTGTTACTGGGTAGGCCCCAAAGTAAAATGAATTTTTGTTACTTTTACCTTTTTCCATTTTCTTATGCATGTTGTACAATATCCCAAAGAAAATCATGTGTTATTTATGTATGTAAGTGTTTTCTACATCAGGTCTAAGAGTATATATAAAAAAATAAAAATACATATATTTTTGCTAAAAACCTCCTCTTGAGTATATTTGGATTGAGTTAATTTTGTCATGTGCAGTGCCAACTCCTAGGCTTATCACCCCATATATATTGGGATCCTAGTGTCGGGACCACCACATCATTTGGCGGGGTACGTCCCTTGTTCTTTGTTCAAACATACCAATCATGGCCAACCAATTACCATTACACTTTACAAAGGGAATACCTGTACGTTTACACTGATCAGCAATGACAAAGTACCCAAAGCATCTAAATTGGCAACTCTAAATTAGGAAAACGGTCTAGGGGGAAATCCAAACGTTTAGGGAACTTAAGCCAAAAAGGCCAAGTCTTAAAGCTTTCCTGTGCACTTACAATATCTCAGAACAGAATGGACTTTGTAGGGGCATATCTGCTCATGTTGATATGCCCACACTTAGGTTATAGTGCACCCAGCCTTAGGGCTACAGGCCTGCAGTGGGCGTGCCTTACATCTACATTATGTAGTGTAAGGGAGGCATGTCACAATGGGTTGTGTGCCATGTTGGCTCTTTGGATTTCTTTGCACCAAGACACCCAGCATCCAATATCAGTATGCATAGTCTTGGTGAGGGGTCCCTGTGGTGGCACCATTCATGCTGAAGCCTTAGTAGACCCTCTTCCCTACCAATGCCCTAGGTACCAGGCGTACCATTTACTAGAGACTAGAGACTTACAGAGGTAACTGAAGTGCCAATCGTCGTACAGTATTCAGGAAAGAAATCTGGCACTGGGAACCTGGTTAGCAGGGAACCAGTGCACTTACAGTTGTAAATTACATCAGGTGTTAGGCAAAATAGTGGGGGCTACCCATGTCAAAAAAAGCCATTATTTTGACTACATCGCAACAGGATCTCGCATTGTAGCCTCGCCGCATCTCAAAACTGGTGGGTCACTTCGGCTGTGCAGCTCATCTTTGACACAGATCCACACAAAGCTCTTTAATCAGGATTTAAGGCACTTTGGGTCAGATGTATGACATGTCAATTAGCGAGTAGCAAATTGCATCGTATTTCCAACTCGCAATTTGCAACTCGCTAATTGGGATGCATAACAGTGTAATGAGGCTGTTGCAATTTGCGACCCCAATGGGAATGGCTGGCACTCTCAGGGATGGTGACCTGCTTGCCTCAGCAGACCTCCATGTCCAGGACTGCTTTCAAATAAAGCGTTTTTTTTTTTTTAAATGTTGCCCGTTTCCCTTAAAGGAAAATGGGATGCATTTAAAAAATAAAAAATAAACTTTTCAGGGGCGTGGCTAGCGGCCGAACATGGCGGCAGCATAGAGGACTAGCTCCAATAGAGAAGCGGCCTCTCAGACTATCCGTACTATGATCCGTGGCTGAATCGGACCTCAGACGAAGGAACCGAAAGCCCAGGACCGGGCAGTGCCGGCGGCAAGTACCCGGACGAAAATCGGATGCCGGGCGGCTGAGTTACAGCCGAGTGTCGGCGGGACCGGAGCACAGGCCTGAATCCGGGGGAACCAGTAGCAAGTGGTGCCGACCGGAAGTGCGACCTGACCGGCGGCGGCGGACCGGAAGTAACCAGGACTGGAAGGGGGCCCCGCGAAGTGATCGGCGAGCTTTAATTACCGTCCCCGGATGCGGCGGTGACTCGAACAGAAGGCTGACACGCTGCTGGAGGGGCTGAGGGACTACCCGAGACTGGCGCGCCATGCGGAGCTAACTGCGGCAAAAGGGTGAGGAGCCGTCCGTTGCAGTCGGCGGAGCAGGAAAGATCCACGGGGGCTGCGGGAAGCCTGAAGAGTTCCCCCCCCCGCACACATTGGGCCGGGAGGCGATGCCGAGCATTGAGCCGAGCGAGTGGGGCTACGCAGCTTGTGCACTGAAGGGCACAAACGATGGACTCATTGACGATTACCCTGGCCCCATAACGCAAGTCCATTACAGCGCCGAGAGACACAAATGAGGCGAGGCACTGCCTGTGGCAATTCAGAGACATAGTGCGACTCCACACTATGTCGCAGCTGTGACCCTGGAACACGGAGACGGTGCTGGGCGGCCAGAGAGGACAGATCGCCAGGCAGGGCAAGAGTACTGTGGCTGCAACTCCACTATCGTCTGGGGTGCGCTGGGTGCGACCCCCATCTACATCCGGCTGCCTACCTTGGCCGGACTACAGGCCGGACCGTATCCGTGGCTGATATCCTCCCTCCCGATCCCTCCCTCCCGCAGGCCTGAGATATTGTGAGGTGGTCATCATGGCGGGAAAGGGCTCCAACGGCAGCACGACCCAAACGCGTATCGAACGATACACAAGCGATAAAACTGCGTCCCCTCCAGCGGAAGGACGGCACACCTAAGCATGAGCGAATTTTGCGGATCTCGCGTTCGCGAATTTTGCGGATTTGCGGATTCGCAATCCGCAAAATCCGCGAATTCCCGCGAATTTGCGGATTTTTTTTTTTTGTGTTCGCCCGTGTTTCTGCCAGTTCGCGAGGGTTTTGTACACTTTCGCAAATTGCGAACTTACCTGTCGGGTCGCAAGTTTCGCGAACTTGTTGTTTCTACGTGTCCAGCCTGTTTGGGACACTCTTCTTCATCACTGCCACTCTCTGTCACCACTGCCACTCTCTGACTACTCATGCCACCCTCTGGCCCACCCATGCCACCCTCTGTTTCATCACCACACCCTCTGGTTGTCCAGTGTACATTATTTTCGGCAAAGCAAAGCACACCTTCCCTGCCTCAAGTGACCTGAATTAATTTGGGGCTGATTAATGTGTCACAGAATATTTTTTTAGCTGGCACCTGCTTCCTTAGTGCACCCTGATTAGTGATCTTTTGCACTTGCTAAGTGCTTTCATTGTTGCAAAATTAGTTACAACACCTGCCCTGCCCCAACTGACAATAATGAATTAGGGGCTGATTAATGGATTTTAACTTCCAGCCTGGCTCCTGCTTGTCTCCCTTAGCTGTAATTCAGGACCTTTGTGGCATATGTGTAACTATTCTGAGGTTCAGAGCAGGGTCACATAATAGTTTCAACTGGCAACTGAACTCTGGAGGGGCCCCTCAGGAAGCACTACAGGAAATGGCTACTAATGATGAGCCTGAACTTTTGAACCTGGTAAGTAGTTACTTTCAGTTTTGCTAAGATCGTATTTCTGCAATTTTGCACTTATTCGCGGGGCGCGAACTCACGCGAACTCACGCGAACAGTGCGAGCAAAATCCGCTGCTCGCGGATTTGCGGATTTTGCGGGAGATTCGCGAATCTCGCGGATTGCGGATTTCCCGAAAATCCGCAAAATCCGCGAGCGGAACGGATTTTCCGCCCATGCCTAGGCACACCTCCACGAAAACGGCGGACAATGTGGGGACGAAAAAGGCGACCCTTGATGACGTGATGCGAGCACTCACGCAGGTCCAGACTACGGTGGGCTCTATCTCGACCGAAATAACTCTCATTCGAGCGGATCTCCACAAAATGGCCGAAAAAGTGGGATCGCTGGAACTGGTCACAAAATCACTGGTGGAGGATGTGTCGGAGCTCCAGACGGCGATGGAGGCAGTCGTAGCAGAGAATAAAATGCTAAAGGAAAAGCTGGATGCTCCAGAAGGAATAATATACGAATTCTTGGAGTTCCGGAGTCGGAAGGTACTAGAGCAACTGATCTCTTTGTGGAGGAACTCATCAAATCACAACTCCAACCTAAAGGACTCTCAACGTTCTTCTTGGTCGAAAGGGCGCACAGAGTACCAGGCGGTCAGCCTAAACCGGGGGCATCCCCTAGACCAATCCTGGCAAGACTGTTCAACTTCCGCGACAGGGATGCCATCCTCCAAGCAGCGCGGGTATACCCACCCGTGAAGATTCAGAACTCCACATTGGCATTCTTCCCGGATTACACAGCAGAGGTGGCCAGGAAGCGAAAGACATTTCTGGACATAAAAAGAGAACTCAGGAGGAGGGAGATCCAATACTCCATGATATTCCCGGCTAAACTACGGGTGGTAGCAGAAAACAGGACGTGGTTTTTCGATAATGCAGAGACTGCCCGCGTCTGGCTGGACGCCTGGCGACCAGCCTCTCAATCTTGCCGCATGCGGCGAACTAAAAAGGACCAGCATATGAAGGATCGTGACGACGTCCGAGAGGAAGAACTGGAGGACGCGAGAAGCTCACCGATGAGAGACAATGTTAGTGCAGATCAAGAGGTGGATATTTAACAACCCGGCAGGTATGAGACTTTCTTGATAAGGGGACTGCCGCCTGGGCTGCCATGGACACTGGGCTGAGGGCCTCTGCAGAGGGTAAGAGGGGTCGCTGACTCCGGAGTACTCCTCACCCCCAACGAGCAAGTAACTCTGTATTTCTACCTGGGTGGGTTCAAGCACTTTGCTAAATTGGGGTGGCGGGCAGTTTTGAGTCCGTGTGGCAGGGAAGCAGGGAGGGGGGGAGTTTTGGGTATGGGGGGGTTATCAAGGTTTGATGGTTTGAATTGTTTGACTCTACTGATTGCAATGACATCCACAATAGTCACATTGTGCCGGACTCCACACACCGGGCAAGCCGGTACTGACTCGAGGACGCTAGACCCGTCACTGCATACGAATGGGGGCGTCCATGGGGATGGGTATACACCAGATACACTGCTGCCATGCCCTACGGGACCTGTGTTCGTGATTACAGATCTACAATGGCAAGACTGTCACAGTCAAGTAACGTGATAGACAGTCCCGATGTGGGGCCGGTGCCGCCGTTGCAAATAATGTCATGGAATGTCAGGGGTCTGGGGGATAAGGTAAAGAGAGGGTTGGTTCTTCAGAGTATTAGAAGGTTCAATTGCGATCTGGTCCTCCTTCAAGAGACACATTTAGTGGGTGCAGCTGGTACGGCTCTAGATAGACGGGGGTACCGCATGATAACACACTCAGACTTCACTACGGGGTCCCGGGGGACAGGCATCTTAATGAAGAAAGCATCACGATTTATTCTACAGACTACTAAGATTGATGGTCATGGCCGCTTTGCAGCAGCATGTGGGCAGTGGGAAGGAGTGTCCATCAATGTGGTGTCTGTATACATCCCACCGGCATTGCATGCAACTGCACTTACGGACCTGGGAAAGTTCCTCCTGGAGCTACCGGATGGAGACCTAGTGGTGGGAGGAGACTTTAACGCGATGGCCCATGTCACACAAGATAGGTTCCCAACCCGGGCGCAGACACCTGGCCCGTCCCGATTTAGTGAGTTCATGGAGGCACAGGGATTGGTAGCCATATGGCGGCACCTACACCCCGAGGATCAGCAAAACTCTTACTACTCTGCCACACACGACTGCCTGTCCCGTATTGATTACTTTCTTACACTGGGGGGTGGCCGACTCACGATAAATGATGTACAGATAAGACCTCGAGGTATATCGGATCATTCCCCCTTGACCATGACCATGTCCTGCACAGCGATAGCCCGTAAGAGAATCTACCCAATTTACCCCGGATATCGCAAGATTCCTCACGTCCGTAAAGACTTAAAGAAAGCGACTAGGCACTATTTTACGGAAAATTCAGGCTCAGTGTCCTCCCCGACGACCTTGTGGGAAGCATATAAAACAGTGTTAAGGGGGCAGGCGATTGCGACAATAACGAGACATAAACGTGAGCAGAAACAAGAACTGCTAGCTCTGGAACTAAAACTGGAGCAAGCTAATGAGGCCCATATGGCGCACCCGTCGGAAGATACACGTCACTCCCTCCACCTTTGCCAACAGTTATATGGCGATCTTCTCAGACGACGGACAGTAGAAAACATTGAGACGACTGTGCATAGGGTCTATGATGTAGGGGACAAAGCCAACAAACTATTGGCTTGGCTAGATAAAAAAAGTGAGGGCAGCAGACACATTTTACAATTGAAGGATCCAGAAGGGACATCTCATACACGTCCCTCTGAGATTATAGAAATCTTGGCTGACCACTTCCAAGCAGTCTACACCCCAAAAGATGTGGTTACGGCTGAGGCGGCGATGTCGGCGCTTCAGGATATACAGGTCGAAACTCTAACACCGGAGGCAGTGACTGAGATGGAGGCAGATCTGACGGAGGATGAGCTCCGAACAGCGATTGGTGCGTTGCACACGGGTAAAGCACTAGGCCCTAACGGGATTCCGATTGAGTGGTTCCAGGCAGTATCAGACACCCTGAGCTCACCACTGTTAGCCATGTTTACAGAGTGTCGAGAAACGGGGGTTCTGCCCCTGGATCAACGAGTAGCGACCACAGTGACCATCCCAAAACCGGGTAAATCGCCCACGGACTGTGCGTCGTACCGCCCAATTTCGCTGCTTAATGCAGAAGCAAAAATTCTGGCAAAACTGATTGCGAACAGATTGACCCCGCACTTAAAATATCTGATTCACCCGGATCAGTCGGGCTTCATGCCACACAGAAGCACGACACTGAACCTCCGGCGTGTGCACGGGGCACTGGCGCGAGCCCATTTGCTGTTGGAGCCGGCGGCCATTCTGTCACTAGATGCCAGAATGGCCTTTGATATGGTAGAATGGCAGTACTTATTCGCAGTCCTGGCTCATATGGGCTTTGGTCCCAAATTTATTTCCTGGATTAAACTATTGTACACGAACCCGGTGGCGCATGTAGCAGCCAATGGCCACATCTCCCGAGCGATCCCCCTGGCCAGAGGGACGCGTCAGGGGTGTCCACTATCCCCCCTATTATTTGCACTGGTACTGGAACCGCTGGCTACTGTCATTAGGACTACTCCACTACTGAAAGGACTAACATGGGGAGACGCCTGGGAGGATAGGTTATCCCTGTATGCTGACGACATACTAATTTACTTATCCCACCCGGAGGCGGGCATCCCGAAACTGTTGGCAATCTGTGATATGCATGGTCTGAACTCCGGATACATGATCAACTGGACAAAGTCAGTCATTTACGTACTGAAAGGTCCAGTGCCAATCCTCCCCGACAATTGTCCGCTGGTAATAGCCGATACCTCATTTAAATATTTGGGCATACACGTCGCTAGTGACGCGGATGTGTTTTACGATCAAAACTTGACACCCCCGCTCACTCGTCTGAGGGCGGATGTACGACACTGGAAAGCCCTGCCCCTCACACTGCTGGGACGCGCGGCATTGTTTAAAATGATGGCACTGCCGCGCCTCTTATATGTGCTGGAGAACACCCCAGTCCTGATTCCGCCTTCCTATTTCCGAAAAGTGACGGCGGTGATGACCGATCTGTTATGGGGAGAGCATCCACCCAGAATAGCGCACTCTAAACTCAACCGCGGGTGGTACGACGGAGGGATAGCTTTGCCGAACATGCAGTTTTATTACTGGGCGTCACAGCTCAAAGTCAATAATCAATGGATCCACGCCCCACATGATGACCCGGCATATCTAGCAGATAGAGCGCAATTAGGAACACACAGTTTGCTGGCCCTGCTGTATAATCCAGGCCTAACGAAGAAACTACTCGGTCCTACCAAACACACAGTATCACTATGGCACAGATCACTGACACGGCTTAAGTGGAAGGGAGTCATAACCAAACTTACTCCATTATGGGACACTAAACAATTAGGCTGTCTTAGATCCAGTAAAGGCTTTACCCAATGGGACAATATTGGAATCACGACGGTGGGAGACCTGTGGACCTCTACTGGAATGGTCCCTTTCCCACACCTGCAGCAACAATATGCATTAGGCCCCACTGAAACTTACAGATATATACAAATACGGCATGCACTAATGGCAATAATTGAGCCGGGGTCCACTGTCCCGGAGTGAGCGGAGTCCTCACCTCTGGAGGACCGACTTCTCACAGACTTCATGCAAACACGCGCCACCTCACTCACATACCGCAAGTTACTGAACAATCTCCCGGATCCCTTGCAGTGGCTAAAGGAGAAGTGGGAAACTGAGTTAGGCACCATGCATGAGACAGACTGGAATGCCGCACTGGCATCACCACGGGAGGCGGGTGTTTCAGCCCGGTTCAGGCTAATACAACTCAAAATACTACATAGAGTATACTACACCAGGACCTCTCTGCACAAAATGCACAGGGCGGAAACCCCGTATTGTCTTAGAGGGTGTGGGGAGGAGGGGACACTGCTGCACACGCTTTGGGAATGCCCGGCCATCTCGAGCTATTGGCGGCAAATCATGCGCACCATTTCCCAAACCCTTAACACTTCCTTAACACCGGATCCACGCGTGTGCCTATTGAATGTGTGGGATGGGACTGATCTGACGCACCGGAAACAGCAATGGGTCACTATTGGGACTATGGTGGCCAAACGCGACATTGCACAGAGGTGGGGAGTGGCGGAAACACCTACACTAGCACTGTGGTGTAGGACGATGGATAGGCTTATGTTGACTGAACGTGCAGTGTACAAAATGAGAGCCAACACTCGCAAATGGAACAAGGTCTGGGAGGCATGGAATAGGTACAGGGGGGATCTGTGCGAGCCGCTTCCGGAGGAAGAGGACGACAGCTCAGAAGATGACGAAGAGCTGGATCAATGAGACAATGGGGAGTGTGTAGACGAACAGAGGAGGATAGGGATCGGGTGTTGGAGATACCACTTAGTCTGGCGTTCGGAGGGGGAGGGGTAGTAGCCTGGGAACCTGGAACCGGCAAGTGACAATGGGGATAACTGTGATGATTAACTGTGACTATATATTCTGCAGGAGTCAAAAATGTTGGTTTTCGTTATAAAAAACAAAAAAGTAAGACAACACATACTCTATCAATGTATCCTGAATGCCTTTTGTATTATGCCAAACGTTTGCTGCCGGACCGGAAGGTTGTCGGCTGAATAGCTGTGTACCAGTATAGAAGTGAGGTTGACTACAAAACGTTTCCTTATGCTATGATGTACAAGTACTGTAATGTTGGCAAATTTAAATAAAGTCTTACACCAAAAAAAATAATTAAAAAATTAAACTTTTCAGTTTAATTTTTTAAGGGCAGACAGTGGTCCATGGGACCAATGCCTGCCCTTAAAAAAAATGTCTAATGCATTCACAAATAGGAAGGGGTCCCCTATGGACCTTTTTCCATTTGCGAGTGCTTTACCACCATTCTGAGAAGGGTGGTACACTGCGAGTGTTTTGTAAATGCAATTACGGTCGATAAACATTCTTACATAGCTTAAGGAGTCACTATTAGGAAGGGGCAACCTTGGAATGCCCCTTCCTAATAACAAGTCGCAAATCTTATTTTTTGAGTCGAAAATTGATGTGCGACTCACAAAATAGGATTAGTACATGGGCCACAGGTTTATTGCAGGCACAAACAGGTCTAAAACCCCATTGCACATGCAAAAAACCTATGTACATCTGGTCCTTTGTTCTGTGGGCCTAACTGGGTCTCTGTAACTGGCTCCATCACAGCTAGTCTGAACTTGTGACTTTATTCCGGTCCAGTGCAAACAGATATCCCCAGTTGGCGCTCAGTACATTAAAATTTAAAATCTCCCGTTCTACCAAATGGATTTTTTTGTTTTGGTCTTGTTTTATTCATTAAATTAAGATGTATTATTGTAATTGGGTGTGGGATCTGTTGGTGGGGTGTATTCACTTTATTTCTGTTTGATGTTTTGTACAAATACTTTACATAGAGCCTCTAAGTTAATCCTGATTGCTTTGTGCCGAGCTACGAGGAGGTTGAGTATAAGTTAATTTGGGGTTTGTTTGTTCCTTACCAGTGGTGTAACCAGACGTTGTGCTACCCGTTGCGATCCCTGCATTTGACGCCCGAGGTGGCCGCATGTAAGAGTGGGGGGAGATTTCTGCTGCAGCATTTCTGGTGAGGCGGCCACACCAAATGTCATGCTGCCCAAGGCAGACCCCCCCCGGCTTCCACCCTTGCTATGACACTCTTCCTTACTAGGATTGCTATGGCTGCTTGACCAGCGCTCAAACCCAGTCAACCAATTACTAACAATTATGCTTCTTTGTCATGCCATGCATGATATAATAGGTTTTTTGATATCTCACTTCTAATGCCCACGAATTACAAAGGTCAACCTATTAATTTGTGGGTGCAGTGCGCCGTTGCATGCACTTCAAACATAGGGTTCACAGACAACACATGTTAAGTTGTTACATCGCGACTGCATTTCTGAGCTTTGCCTCTAGTTGTTGTCAACTTGCATTCCCACGTAAGTCAACGAAGAGGGAGGTTTTCACAACCTTTCCTACCGAGGAAAAAGCTGGCCTGGTCCTGAACAGGAGTGAATGGCTGTGCCAGAGTCTGGAGTCTTCCTCCACAGATTGTCCATCTCTTCTACCTTCTATTAGGATGGTGCTTTATGTATTTATTTCATTGTTTTGTTTGGTACAGGCTCGTTTCCAGAAGCCACTTTCTGGCATATGCATCAAGCATAAATTAGCGAATCAGCAAAATAGCCCATTAGCGACCGCAAACAACACTTTCCAATGCATCAACCAAAATACCGAAAATACAAGAGAATCTCAAAAAAAGCTCTCGCAAATTTAGCGATTAGCAAAACAGTGAAACCATTTTAGCTAAACATACAACAGCATCCGCAAATAGCGATTAGCAATTAAAGAATCGCAATCCAATGCATTAATCATCAAAAATAGCGAATTCCATGAAATTAGCTAGTTAGCAAAGAACAGAATAAGGGGAATCTCAAACAGGAGGTAAAGTTAGAAAAAAAAGAAAAAACAGGTGCAAACAATCAGAAACCCTTTAAAAATGCCTCAGGAGACCCCGTAGGCCTTTCACAATGGCAGCCCTCTACGTGCAGGCAAGGAGGATGAGGGTCAATGCAGCAGCCCAGCGCAGGAGGAGGATACAGGAGAGGGTATTCCGAGTACGCATAACATTGCTGGGTCAAAATGAGGACGAAATATATGATAAGTACCGGCTGAACCATGCAGTGATAATGCGCCTAATTGCAGCACCAGACCTATGTAGCCTGCGCCTACTAGCCTCAGGCAGTTTCCAGGGGGTAGTAGCCGTAGCCGTAGGTGTATCCCAAAACGCACTCTCACGCTTCTTCAGAAAATTCCTTGATGCCATGATGACAAGGATCCACACCCACATCACCTTCCCCACAACCCCACAGGAGTTGAATCAGACAAAACTGGAGTTCTACCAGGTGGCACAATTTCCCCATGTCATCGGATGCATAGACTGCACGCATGTCTCCATCTGTCCACCAGCAGCCAATGAGTACATCTTCCGGAACAGGAAGTCATACCACTCCATCAATTTGCAGGTCGTGTGCAATGCAAAGCATATAATAACGGACATCGTGGCACAATTCCCAGGGAGTACTCATGACTCGTCTACATTCTGCCACAGTGGCATCCACAGGCATCTACTCGGGGGTGAATTTGGCGAACGACACCTACATGGTACATACATATACCTAGTTGCTACATCATGAAACCAAATGTATTAGCATTACTGTGGTTAACCCTTTGCTTTCCACCCTGTAGGTGACAGAACATACACCTTGCGCAAATATATCTTGACACCATACCTCAACCCAGCCACACCACAGGAACAGAGGTACAACGCGGCACACATAAGCATACTGAATGTGGTAGAATGGACCTTCGGCATACTCAAAAATCTTTTCCGCATCCTTCATAAAACTGGTGGAGCGTTGCAATACAGTCCTGAGACCTGCTGCAGGATTGTGGCTGTATGTGCCATTCCGCACAACATTGCCACTAGAAGGGGCATACCCATTGAGATGGACAACAGTGACTCTGAGGGTGACGACCAACCACCCGCGCAATACCGACAGCCGCATGTGGCAAACACTGCAGAAGGTCAGAGGAGATGTGCACACATCACACATCATTTCTGAGGTAGGTAATAATGAGCCATTACAACCAAATGTTGAAGGTAAATGTTTTATTAACATGTGCACATGTCAAACTGAAGAAGTATGTCTTGAAAATTTTGAAGGTGATTGCATTGGTCTATAATGTAAAAAAAAAATCGTACTGAGCACTGGAGGGCAATCACTACATTGTAATTGACCATGGTTACACCACCATGGCCAAAAAGGAGTATATGCCTGGCTAGCGCCTCTTGCCACGTACCCCCAACCTCCTGTCACCTGCCTCTGCAACATCATCCTGACATGATCCTGTGGATGTGGAGCTGCGGGAATTGCTCCTCTTGTTAGTGGTCAATGGTACTGATAGGCTACTCAGACTCGAGGCATTCTCACTCCCCTCCTCCCCTTCCAAGTTGATGGCACTCACAGTCCCGGACTGGATGTGTTCCACAGCAGTGGTCACTTGTCCTAAGAACCCGGCAACATCCCCACAGAAATGGCCAAGATCAATCTGCATTGACATGGAGCGCTGTGCCAATAGCGCAGTGGTGTTGCAGAGCTTGTTGATGGCCCTTGTATTTGCTGACATGCGGATCAGGCTCTGGCAATGCCTTTTCCGCTTAATGCGTTGTCCTGCAAGCACCGCACGGGTGAGCTCCTGTTGACTCAAGTTTGTCTGCCGATTCCCCTCAGCAACCACTGTTGTTAGCTCGTACGCACTCTCTGACATTGTGCTTATGTTCTTAGCCAGCTTTAAGATCTGCATATTGATTGTGCTCATGTGTCTCCTTGCAGGCGCTGCATGCGTAGCATCTGAGACTCTACGCCGCCATACACATTGGGATTCTGCTCACCACGTGCAGCAATACAGGCCCTGGACCTGCGCTGTTGTCCTGGTTGGACCTGTGCCTGTGTTTGAGTTGGTGAAGGGACACTTGGCTGGCTGGAGGCTTTAGTGGGTGCTGGAGTCTGCTCGGATTCCATTTCTTGCAGTGTGGGTACATGTGCCCTGCGTTTTGCTGGTGGGGGTGGTGTGCTTTCTGGGACCACCGGAGTATCTACCTCCGTCTCTGCAGGTGTCTCTGAGATGACGAGCTGGTCACTATCCTCGGAGCCTGCCTCAACTGCATCTGTGATGTGAAACAGTGCAGTGTTAGTCTTGTATGATCCTTATTCTATTTATCATTTGGCATACTTAGTTCAAAATAAATCACTGATTTAAACACACTGGCTGGCATGCGGTGTTGGTATGCTTAATTAACCATTATTGCATTTGAATGCCCACTCGTCTGACATGACTACAACTCCCATGATGCATTTTGTGTATGAGGGGAAAAGTGGCATGGGGTTTTACCTGTTTACTGTGATTTGCCTGGGGAAATGTGCACGATTATACCATATGCAGAGGATTAGCGCTTGCACGCATCTTACCTTGTGGTGTTCTTGCTGCGCCGGATCAGTCCAATTGTGTCACTCCTCACTCGGACGACTGCCTCAGGTTCGATTGTCCCCTCAACAAGGTCCTTCAGGGCTGTGTTTGCCGGTGCATTCAATGGACCCCCTCCTGTGCCAGCTGCTTCCTTCACCCTTTTGGGTATGTGCTCCTTGGCACGTTTCCTCAGGTCGTACCACTCTTTCTTCAATTCCTCAATGCTGAGGTGTGTGACTCAAACAGCATTCACTTTTTCCTTTACGCACAGACATATTTTTCGCTTTACAGCCTCTGGCACCTTCAGGGACAATTTGCCAAATAGTTTATCATGGCTACTGCTGACCCCCTCAATCAGGTGTTCAAGTTCCCTCTCAGAGAACTTCAGCTTCTTCTTCCTGGGCGCAGCACTCTTCCCTGCATCGGTTTTGTCCATCCTGGGTCTGGGAACAGTAGCTGGATACCGAGTGTGAGGTTTCTCAGCTCAGCTTCAGTACTCTGCCTCCTCCTCTTAGCTACTTAGGGCACTGAATGAAGCATGGACTGGATTACTTCCTGATTGTGATATCTTCAGCCTGCTTCCAGTGAGACCCGCTTTTTGCGACTTCGCTAATAGCGTTTTCGCTAATACCGAAATCGCTATTAGGGAGGTCGCATTTTGCGGTTTCCTGGGTTAGCGAGTCACAATTGTGTCCTCGGTCTCGTTTTAGCGGTTTTTCACAAATCACTATTTTTTCGCGATTTTCTAATGCATTCTGGCTAGCGATTTTTATTTGCGATTCCTTATTTTTCGCAAATAAGGAATCGCTTGTTCTAATTTGGATGCATGTGCCCGTTTGTTGTTTTGCAGAAATGAAGGAATCTGTAGTGAATGGACGGTGCCGGGCCCAAAGGAGGGGTCAGGAAGGCTGCGGATCATTACAAGACTTCAGCTAAAACCCTGATGTGCCAGTGAACACACGAATAAAGATACTGAAGGCTTAGTTTCAAGTTTACAGCCCCTTTATGCAGTACTTCTTTACCAAAACAAGAGAGATGACTTTTTAAGCTCTCTGGTACATATTTACTAGCTTTTTGATCTTTTATAGTACATGGAGATGTACAATTTGAATGCCATCGGGTTACTTTGTTATTTTTGGAGCAGAAAAGTATAGTAGGTTAGATGACAAGAAATCTCCACAGCACTTGAACTCTGCACGGTTTTGCTACGTCAATATGTATACATTTTTGCAAATTCTGTTTGTTTTGCTTAAGCATCGTTGAGTTTTTGATCCTGGATAAATAAGTCTTAACATTCATAGCTAAATGTACTTACTTTAAGAATGCGGCGGGGGCATTCACTACTAAGTTTATCATCGATTTCTTAAAGGAAGAATCTTAGCCCTGTGTTTTTATTTTGATTACCTTTGTGTGGTCGTGACAGACAGGGGCGCCGTGAATCCTCCGTTTTAAAAGTTACAGTGGGGGCGGGGTTTATGCTCCTCTTCTGTCTGCAACTCGGCTTAGGAAAGGTCATAATTAATGCAATACAGAATACAGTTTCAACAGAAGAGCAAACAGGAGCAAAGTTAAAAGGAAAGATAGGTAAGGAAAAAGGGGAAATAAGGTAGGAATATTTCACGGAAGGACGGGTCAAGCAATGGAACAAAGGAGTATGTATGAGTGGGTGGATAAATGAGTCAGTAGATGAATGAGTGGTTGAGAGGATGAATGAATGGATAGCTGGATGGCCAGATAAAGTGATGGATGGGTGGATGGATGTTTAAGTGGATGGATGGATGGATTTGGATGGATGGGTGTGTGGATGAATGGATGGGTGGATGGATGACAGAGTAAAGAGATGGAAGACTGGATCTGTGGGTGAAATGGTTAGTGGATGGATGACAGAGTGGATGAATGGATGAACGATGTTGGATAGCAGGATGGATGGATAGGTGTATGGATGGATGATTGAAGGGAAGTGAGGATGGGTGGAATGATGAATGCATGGATGAGCGGATGTGTGGCAGAGGGGGTGGATGGGTGGATAGATGGATGGCTGAGTGGATGGGTGGCTTGCAGAGTAGATAATGAATGGCAGAGACGATGGATAGATGGATGGCAGAGGAGATGGATAGATAGATGGCAGAGCCTGGATGGAAGAGTGGATGGGTGAATGGATAGATAGGTGGCAGAGTAAATGGGTGAATGGCAGAGTGGATAATGAATGGATGGCAGAGTGGATGAATGGATGGCAGAGTGGATAATGAATGGATGGCAGAGTGGATGGATGGATGGCAGAGTGGATGGATGGATGGCAGAGTGGTTGGATGGATAGCAAAGAGGATGGATGGCAACGTTGATCTATGGATGGCAGAGTGGATGGATGGCTCAGTGGATGGATGGAATGGAGGAAGATTGGATGATGGATTAAAGAATTTATGAATAACAGAATGTAACGCTTAAATAGTGGATAGGTGGAAGGGTGAAAGTATGAATGGATAGATACTTGGATAAAAAAACTAAGGGTGGTTTTCGAAGGGGGGTTGGGCTCACTTTCTTTGCTTGCTTGGTGCCATCATTACTTTAGTTCAAAGTGGGGGGTTTGTTAATTTTCTAACTGCTCATTTGGTGACAGATATGTCACTGAAATTCATTCGTAATGTACGCCTTTTCGTGTAGGTTTGTTTATTATTCATAAGTGGTGTTGAGTAGGGGAAGTATATTTACAGTGGCGGTGGACAATAGCTTCACTGAAATTGAATGATTAATCGCTTTACAGAGCTTCTTCGTACTTTCGGAAAGAAGGGGGCCTGGAAAAACAGGTCTTTCAACGACACCCGTAGTAGAAAATGGTAGTAGATTGGTGAACGCATTTATTAAAATCTTTATTAGCAACAACCTGTGAAGATAAAATAGGCATGCAGAAAATATTTGAGTGGTTGTCTTTTATCACTATGCAGACTCAGATTTTGTGATTGCTTTCCTCTGAGTAAAAAGAATCTTGTATATAATATATTAAACTTTCCATGCATATTTCAGTCAGTGGAGTTACGTTCTGAACCATGCCGAAGAATGTGTGAGGTTTAAAGACTTTATTTACGTGGTTACTTTGGGGCATATTACCAAGAGCCTTATAGCCGTTCTAGCGGGATTTTTTCCCGCTAAAGCGGGGATTATTTTATCGCCCTATTACCTAGCTGTCGCTAACACCAGTTAGTTACAGCTAATAGGCGATAGCGGGCATTTAGGGGCCCACTATGCATGTCAGCGATAATTATCGCTAATGACATGCAAAGTGGGCGTGCCAAGATGTTAGCGACTGGAAACAGTCGCTAACATCGCTATCACCTATTACGAACTTTTGTAAATAATCGTGCTAAGCGCAATTATCTCCAAAAGCTAACACCTGCCCTGAGCAGTTCTTAGCCATGTTATCCAATGGAAGGTGGATAACATGGCTAAGAGCATTGTCACGATAATGCATAAATATCACTGATTTTACAGCGATATTCATGCATTTCCCACGATTTTTACCGCTTTTGAGATAAACCTTGATAATATCAAGGTATCTCAGCGGTAAAAATCGTCGGAGCGCAGTGATATTTTAATACCCGCTAACCAGGCTTAGCGATAATTATCGCTATAGCTCGGTAATATGCCCCTTTGTTTTACATATGGTATTCTTTTAAATTACTTTGTTTTACCCATATCACACTGAAGCATGGGACATACGACTTGAGATTGTAGCGGCCATCTTGAAACTAGTACCTCAACCATTCTGATACTTCCCTGGACCTCAATGAAATGAAAACATTTTAATGATCATACATGGTCACATAACATTTTAGAGTGTTATTTTCAAGACAGTGAGCTCAGGCACTTTGTGCAGGAACATCTTAAGGAATTTGGGTCTCCGGGACAAGCATCATTTGGGGCCTCCTGCTCGCAATAACTTTAATATGCATTCTCAGCTCAATCATTGCTTCAACAACTACAGTGGGATCATTGACCACCCTCTTCTTTGGCAAGTCTACCTATGGGCACAGCCCTGCAGCAAACAGTTTCTGGCTGTCTGGCTAGCACAGGTGAAGCAACAAGTCCAGTGCTTTTGGTGCAGTGGACTGATGTCTCATCTTTTGGGCCTGTACATATGGGGAGGGGGCTTTTTTTTAAAGCACTTCAGTCAGTTGGCAATATGTTGTGATTGCACTGGCACAGCATTTTCTCCCTATGGATGGTGCAGTCAAGAAGGAAGCACATTATGCTGCTCTGCACTGCACATGGACATGTGGCCCTGGGGCCCTACCTCTGCAGAAGCAGTCTTCAGCCGGTCTGCACTAAAAAAGCAGCAAGACTAGCCGGCCATCCAAGCCTTCTACCCACAATGTGTGGTGTAGTTTGTCTGTCAGCGTCAATCAAGCATGCAGTGCTGATGGGTGCTTGTATTTACTGCACTGCATCTGCTGCAAGGACTAGTATTCAGAGTCTGGTGGTACTTGGCCTTGATCACACCTGTCTTGCAGTCGCTACAAAGAGAATAATGCATTCACAGAGGGAGCACACAATGCCAATCACTACTGCACAGTAAGCGTTGCACATACTGCATAAAGGTAATAGGCTGGTGCAATTGGGCTGGACCTATACACTTCAAAATGTTAAACGGCTTGCTGAATCTAAAATAATCCAAAAGGTATTTCTGTTTAAGCCTCTCTATCCCACAGGTAGGTGCCAAAATTGGTGGGCAGTCAGAGCTGGCTGAAAATAAAAAAGAAGGTAGGTAAACCAACTGGTTATTTAAAATCTTTATACACTCTAGGATGGTCACAAAAGCATAACAATGGCCCCCCTTGACAGTTTGGAGCCCTGGACCCGAGCCCACTTTGCCTGTGACTTGAAATGTCCCTGACTTTGTGAAGTGAGTATCAAGTAAATCCTTTATGTACATCAGTGAGTGCCTGTAGGAAATTGGGTTAATAGTTGAGGGGGGAGCAACCCTACTTAAGTAGCAACCACAATTCTTGTCAGCATGAAACACAAGCAAACCCCAGATTAACCTGTGCTTAACCCTCTAGTAGCCTGGCACAAAAGCAGTCAGGCTTAACTTATGGGCAGTTTGTAAAGTATTTATACAGCACACAAACATTAATAAAGTAGAAACACAACGCAAGGAAAATCCCCACCGATTAAGAACAAGTGTACATTTGAATATATGAATTGACACCAAAATTATAAATATCCAATCAGTAGTACTGGAGATATGCAATTGTAAAGGTTTAGGTAAAAGGAGTGCTTAGAGGCACAAAGCACCTACTGAGGCTATCTGCTGGTTCGGACTGGGACAAAATCTCAAGTTGAGTCTGACTATGATGGATAGTGGGGCATCTTCAGGATCAAGTTAAGTCTGCTAAACAAATTCCCTTAAATCATGGTTGAGGAGCGTTGTGAGGTCCTGTGTCAAGGATGTCATATGCAGCAGTGATCCAGGGCTGTGATGCGAGGTCCTGCATCAGGGATACATCGTGCAGAGGTGGTTCTGATGAGAAGCTGGGACGTGATGTGTTGCACTGTGCAGGTTCTACTGGGACCACAATTTGGGGTGGTAGAGCAACTTCATTCCCACTTCCAAGGGTCCTGGACTAAAGAGGCAGAGTCCAGGTGCAGGGTTCAAGGTGGTTGAGCCATTTCTCAACCCGAGGCTCTGATCAGGAGGTCAGCCAACTAGCCCTTGCAGCCCCTCTGATGGTCCTGGGTTCAAGATGCAGGTCCTTCTCACTCAGGTAGCAGAGGAAGGGGGCAGCAAAGCAGCAGAGCATCAGAGTAGCAGTCCTTCTTGCAGCAGAGCAGCACAACAGTCTTTCTTCTGTGCCTTCCATTGGTCCAGGAGTGTACTAAAAAGTTGAGTCCAAGGGTTCAGTAGTTATACCTGGTCCCCACTTTGAAGTAGGAGATGCTTCTAGAGTCCTCCTCCTACAGAGGTGCCTGGAATTTGCTGTCTCACTGCCCTATTCCTGCTTCTCCGGTGTATTCAATATACTGGTGTGAAACCCTTTGTGAGTGTGTTGAGGCAGATGATTTGTGATGTGCAAGTCTGGCAAGCGACTGCTTCACCCCTCTAGAGGAGCCCCATCAACTTGGACCACAGGCACTTTAGGGTTTGGGTTCCCATGCCCCTTGCCACTACTCTTCTTGGCAGCTGCCTAGGCCATCGTTGCAGGCTCCAGGCATATTTGACTCCCCTGCTGGTCATCCATGGACCTTGTGGTCATACAGAACCACTCAGGCAATCCCAACATCTCCAAGTGTGAGCTGAGCTCTACATTCCCTCAGATAGTGTGCTCCTGGCTGCTGCCTAATAGACAATATACAGGCATGGCAGAGCTCAATGCTACTTTTTGAGAACCTGAAACCACCTTCCCCACTCAAAGAAAACCAGATCCACCTGTGGATGAATCTCATGGTTGTCTGTGCCTATTACTTGTGTTGGGGAGGACCTACTCTGAGAAAGCCAGATGACACCTGATGGTAGTCATACTGGTGCCTGTGTGTCTCAGAGGCTCCACCCACTGCCCATTGATGGTGACACACTACCTGTAATTGTTAGTATTACTAGGCATGTGGGGTTTTGACACCATCTCCCTGTCATCAAGGGACATTTAGGGTAAGCTCTGTACTTTCTCCCATACATACAGGGGTAACATCCTCCCCAAGCGCTACACTAGTCTGTCCACCAGCGGGAAGCTGTAACCTCTTGGGAAAGTTGATATTACCTTTGAAGTGCCCCATCTGATGGCACTCATAGCCCGTGGGTGTGAACTTCCCTGAGTATTTATGACCAGGGAACTTTGACTCAGGTGCAGATTGGGAATCCTGCACCATGGACTATGTTGGGGACCTTTAGAAAACTCACTGTTTTCATTTTTATCTCACAGTTCTTTCCTCTGGTGGGGACCTTGTCCACCCTTTTTGTAATCTCCCCCAGATAACTTCATGTGGACCTTGGTGCTGAGCCAGCAAACCTTCTCCCTAGCAAGCTTCCAAGCGTCATTGAGCTTGTCTTTCAACCACGTGTTGCCGCAGTTCTGCAAAACAAAGACAGAGCATGCACTCTTCTTCAACTGATTTGAACAGCTCATGGTAATCCTTCACTCCACTTCCCTTCATCCAGCCGTCTAGTGCCTTGCAAAAGGAATACACATAATCCAACTAGGACTGATGGGACAGCAGTTGGCTGTCCCTGAACTTCTGCCTGTACCTTTATGAGGTGAGGCCATACTTCCTGATAAGGGTGTCCTTCATGAGGGCATCTCATCCTAACCCCCCTTTCCAGCAGGGTATCCCTCCCTTCACTAGGTATGTGCCGACAGAGACTAACCCACTAATTGTCTACAAAGACCCTACGCATCTCCAGAACAAACTCATAGGCTTCAAAGTTCAAATCACTTATAGTCATTGTTAAGAAGCAAAAAGTGCCAACTGTGGTTATCTGCTCATGCTGGACTTGGGCAAAGTCACAAATTCATGCCAACCCCGATAGAGCATGGGTCGGATACCTGGACCAAGCTAGGCATGCTAAACAAAGTACATTAAATCTAGTTGCAGAGTTTTGCAAAGTCCTGCATCGAGGATGTGTCACACAGCGGTGGTTCTGAGGAGCTGCAGAGTTGTGATGCAAGGTGCTGCATCGAGGATGTGTCACGCAGCAGCGGCTCTGAGGGGCTGCAGGACTGCAATGTGAGGTCCTGTGATGAGGATATGCATCAGATCCTTGGGAATAATTAGCTTCTTGTCTCCAGAGAGCACTGCGGTTTGCCACCGTTTTGCTCAACTTTGCTTGCTTAACTCTGATCTCTAATTCTCTGAGACCTAGCTCCTGGGCCATTCTACTTTCTTCCATGACTAGTCTCTTCCTCCAAGACTCATCAGTCTTTTCTCTTGTCAAGGCTTTCTCAGGCTCCATGGCTAATTTAATTTACTCCATCTTAGGTTAGGCCATCTGCAGCCTGAATTCCCTTTTAGCCTTCCTTCCTGCCAGGTCCACTGGGGACAAATCTTGGGAGGGCACATTTCTTTCTTCTCTGGAAGGGAGTTTCAATTCAGGAGACAAGTTAACACCCCTCCTCTGTGTGCTGTACTTCAGGTCTAGTACCCAGGACTTCCACTTGCTCCTCCACATCATCCTTCTTCTCCTGGGCATCCTCTGCTGCTGCATGTTATTGATGAGCCTCCACCCAGGCCTTTAAGCCTTCTGAAGATCCTGATTCCCAGTGTTTCCCATTTTTGGAAGTCCCCTCTCCTTGCAAAATTCCCTGAGCTCAACCACAGTATAGTCCACAGTATAGTTATCCTGGGTGGCAAGCTCAGGCACAGACAATTAGGTAAAATGAGGGTTAATTTCAAAAAAAGCAAATGGGCAATCACGCAGAATTGAAAAACAACTTGAAATGGTTTCAAATTATTTATCTGAGATTTTAGTGTTACACAAAATCACTGTATGGCACTGCAGACGCACAAGTACTATACCTCCCTGCTGAACACCAATATAGGAAATTGGGTTACAGGTTGAGGGGGTTCAACCCCTACTGAAGCAGCAACCCCAAATCTTATCAGGGTGAAATACAAGCACACCCCAAATTAACTTGTGCTTAACACTGTGTAGCTTGGTACAAAAGAGGTCATGCTTAACTAAGTAGCAATGTGTAAAGTATTTATGCAGCATACAAATATCTAGAAAGTGAAAACAACACAGGATAAATCCCACACTAATTTAGAAAAGTAGAATACATTGTAATACATTGTTTGACAGCAAAACAACAACAAAATCCAATCAATAGAACTGGAGATTTGCAATTGTAAAGGTTTAGTTAAAAATATTGTTAGAAGCACAAATTGCCAACTGTGGTTATCTGCTCATGCTGGACTGGAGTAAAGTCCCAAATTCAGGCCAACCCCAATAGAGTGTGGGTCGGATACCTGGACCAAGCTAGGCATGCTAAACAAAGTACATTAAATCTAGTTACAGACTTTTGCAAGGTCCTGCATCAAGGGTGTGTCACACAGCAGTGGTTCTGAGGAGCTGCAGAGTTGTGATGCAAGGTGCTGCATCAAGGATGTGTCATGCAGCAGCGGCTCTATGTGAGGTCCTGTGATGAGGATACGTCCACACTGTTGGTTCCGAGGAGCTGCGGGGTCCTGCGCCTGGGCTGTGTCGCTCAGCAGTGGTTCTAATGGGGATCTGCAAGGCAATGCATCATGCTGCGTCAGTTATCCTGGGCCCACAGTCTGCACTGGCAGAGCACCTTCAGTCTACTTCCAAGGGTCCAGGACTTGGGGGGCAGGACTCACAGCAGGCAGAGTCCAGCTGCATGGTTCACAGTGGTTGGAGCTTGCTTTGCCCCTGAGGCTCTGATCAGGAGGATAGTTATCTAGCCCATGAAGTCACTCTCGAGGTCCTGAGTTCAAAATGCAAGTCCAGTCCTTCTCACTCAGGAAGCAAAATAGCAGAGTAGTTGTCCTTTTTGCAGCAGTCCTTCTTCTGAGTCTTCTGCAGGTCCAGAAGTGTACTAAAGACTTTGGTCTGAGGGTCCAATATTTATACCTGGTGCCCACTTTGAAGTAGGAGAAGCTTCCAGATTCCTCCCTCTATATAGGTGTCTTGAATTTCCTGACTCCCTGTCATGGCCCCAGCTTGTCTGGGGACACAATAGACTGGAACAAAACACTTTGTGAGTGTGCCGATGCTGAGGCTTCGTGATGTACAAATATGGTAGGTGACAGCTCTGCCCCCTAACAAGTCAGAGATGGCCAATCCTGCCAACATCTATTCCCCCTTCGTCTCACTGTCTGGGAGAAATACACAAAGACCAACTGCAAGCTATACCAAGTCATGTGACCCAAGATATGGGCTGCAGGCACCAAATGGTTAGGACAAGATAATCCCAGCTTTCTAAGAGTAGAATTTTCAGAATTGTGACTTAAAATATAACTTTGCATCAGAAGTTTTTAAAGTACTATTCTTTAGACACCAAACACGATATTCCCACTTGCTCCCAATTGGAAGTAATCACTTATTGAATGTAATAAGGCAACCCAATGTTGTCCTATGGGAGAGGTAGGCCTTGCAGTAGTGAAAATTAGATTTAGAGGTTTTTCACTAGAAGGACATGTAAAACTTAAAAATACGTGTCCAACTTTTTTTAATAGACCTCATTCTGCCATCTAGGCTGTTTAGGGCTTATCCTAGGGGAATTTGCCAATTGGGTGTAAGCCAATTTTACCATGTTTAAAGGAGAGAGCACAAGCACTTTCGTGCTGGTTAGCAGTGGTAGAGTTTACAAAGTTCCAAGGCCAGAAAAACCAAAGTCACTAAAAACAGGAGGATTGAAGGCAAAATGGTGAGGGAAACCACAACAAGAATGCCAGCAGAAGTCATTTACTTCTTGAATGAGAGGAATATGGAGCAACTAATGCATTATGTTTTTTTAAACATGTTAAACAATTAGTGCCCGCCACTAGGCATTTTTCAAGAACAGAAGGTACTCCCAGGTGAACAATATAGCTGCGGAGTGCCTAACATTGTACATCATACAAGTTCTTCTTCACCATTTTTCAACATTTTGAAGGTCAATCTTCATGAGCAGTATTGATTATGAAATATAAATAAAGTATAAGGCGATTGCACATAGAGTCAGTTCGTGTTGACAGATTATTTATTTCCATAGGCACATTTACTGCCACAAGACGTTGTACAACCATTTCGTGACGTGGGGGGGCTCTAGATTAGTACTTTGAGGTGCAAAATGTGTACTGGTGGGAGAACCTACAGTAAGTTTTAGGGACTGGAATTTATCTTCCATCATGGGACACTGACCCAGAGCAAGAGTGAAAATGAAAGAAAAGCAATCAAGAGGAGAGAAGACACATAAGAAAAAGAGGAGAAAGCAAGAATGAAAGAGAACTTAGGAGAGTGGGGCAAAGAGACAGGAATTGTGGGGTGTTGGAAGAAAGATTCATGAAATAGAATCAAGATGAGACCGCCTTGGTATTCGGCAACCAGGACATTGGTCAGCATTGGTTTTGACCCCTAAGAAAGACTTTGAGTCCCTACAGTTATACTGCTTTCAGATTAAGCACTGACTGGGACATTTCACTAACATTAACAAAGAACGCCAAAAGGGGTATGAGGCTAGGGGACTGGATGCCAAAGGGGCAGGACTCTCTTAAGCTCCTTCAGTGTCTTCAGGCTAATATCCTCTGCTGCCAGTTAACCACTGCCATGATACTCATCCTAAGTACACACAGATGCTCAATGCTCAAAACTGACACAGTAGTGCTCAAGTTCGACAAGCCTAGATCATGCGTCTTATTTACAACAGCATTAAGGTTAAATGGGGGTTAAAGAAACATTACACATGCTTTTAAGGAGATGATTGACAGAGACAAGCCTAATGTGCAGCACAAATTGGTAGAGTTCTGCTTTTTTCAAGTGACGAAAGTAGGACAGCAACTTTGCTTGCTGCACTGCATTTCACCACTTCCTTCTAAATATTCCCCATTATTAACCCGTTTACAGAAAAGTAGCAAATCTGCGCCCACAGAAGTACTCCTCAAAAGCATGCAGATTTACCAATTTTTAAAATTCACAAATATTGAGAGTAGTAGGCTTAGGAAGCTACGTCGGTCTCAGGTTTGCAGGCACATTACTGACAATCAAACAACTAAAAAGTGATGGGACATGTAGTAAAAAAGGACCCCGGTACAATTGTTTCAAAGTAAGTTTATTTCCACACAAAAAGAGCAGCCAAAGATTACAGCCAGCAACGGAAATCTCTCTCGCTATATGTCTAATGGCCTTTATTGGAACCACCTTAACCTTCTATTCCACTGCATTCACACCATTCCACCTCCATCCTGCCCCTCCCAGGTTCCAGGATGCATGGTATAACACACCACTCTCCTTTGGCAAAATACGTTGACACAAGCAGAAAATTAAGAAACATAATTAATTCCTAAAATAAATAAACAAACTATATAAAAATATAAAATCAAATATGTGGTCAGAACACAATGAGAATAACTAATATAGTACATCACTGTCACCCAGGATGTTATACAAATATACATCCAGCCCAAGGCATGCTATAAATTATTATTTGACATATTCTTAAAAATCACAAAACAGCACCCCATTGTTACACATTGGAATAACCATGAAAACATTACTTTCATCCATTCTCATGGATAACTGCTCAATATTGTAATTGTATTGTAATTGTATTTATGTAGTGCTTACTACCCCTGACGAGGCGTCAAAGTGCTTTTTCGATAAGTAGCACGCTACTCCTGAACCCATAAAGGATTAGTGTTGAATTAGTATAGTGCAATATGAATGTAATTTGAGTGGTAGATAGGTTAGTCATTTAGATTCAGAAGAACAGCGGAGGGATAGAAGAGGGAAAAATGGTTTGCATTTATATAGTGCTTGTTATCCCTGAATGGGTGTTGTAGAGCTTTTTTCAGCGAGTAGCACCCTACTCCGGAATCCATAAAGGATTAGTGGTGAATTAGTATATTGAAATATGAAAGTAATTTGATTGGTTGATATTAGTCAGTTATTTGGATTGAGAAGGATAGCGGAGGGATAGAAGAGGGTAGAAAAGTTTGCATTTATATAGCGCTTCTTATCCCTAATGGGGAGTTGAAGCACTTTCTTGGCGAGTAGCACGCTACTGCGGAACCCATAAGGATTAGTGGTGAATAAGCATAGTGAAATATGAAAGTAATTTGAGTGGCGGATATTAATCAGTTATTTGGATTGAGAAGGATAGCGGAGGGATAGAAGAGGGAAAAAGGTTTGCATTTATATAGCGCTTTTTACCCCTGTTGGGATGTTGAAGCGCTGTTTTGGGGAGTAGCACGCTACTCCGGAACCCATTAAAGGATTAGTGTTGAATTAGTATAGTGAATTATGAAAGTAATTTGAGTGGTGGATATGTTAGTCAGTTATTTGGATTGAGAAGGATAGCGGAGGGATAAAAGAGGGAAAAAAGGTTTGCATATATATAGTGCTTGCTACCCTAATGAGGTGCTGAAGCGCTTTATTTCAGCAAGTAGCACACTACCTTGAAACCCATAAAGGATTAGTGGTAAATTAGTATAGTGAAATATGAAATTTGAGTAGTGGACATGTTAGTCTGTTATTTTGATTGAAAAGGATAGTGGAGTGCTAAAAGAGTGAAGTATATAGACTTATTGGGGGGAGGCCATAGCAGTAGTGGGAGGCTTGGGAGGAGTAAAGGGATGTGGAGGGGAAGAGTCAGAGGGAAGAGTTTAGAAAGGCTTGTTTTTGGGGATCAGTATAGTAAAAGAGGTGTCAGACTTTGCAAAGATGGGTAGAGTAGGGGAGAGTCTAGAAAGGGCTATTTTGGGGATCATAGTAGTGTTGTGGGATTTTAGATGAATGAGAGAGTGGATGTGGAGGATATATTGATAGAGGTATAGGGTGAGTAATAGGGTAGTGCATAACAAAGAGTAGTAGAAATAGGTTTGATATGAGTCAGAGAGTTGAGGTAGAAGATATATTGAGAGAGGTATAGGGTGAGAAATAGGGCAGTGCATTGGATATGCTGAATTAGAAGAAAGTAATAAATATATAGGTCCATAAGTACATGGAAAGTTTATAGATGCATAAAGGAAGCACGTATATGTAGATTAAATATATGGATAACGGTATAGAGGGAGAAATAGGGTAGTGTATTGAATGTGCTTTGTTTTGGGAGGACAGTAATAAATATATAGATCCAAATACATAGAAGGTACATAGATGCATAAAGAAAGTAAGTATAAGTAGACTAAAGATGCATTCAATAAAATCTGGTTTTCAAGTGTTGTATTTAATTTTTAACATTTTTTTTGTTTAAACATAATTATTCTACATGTTTATACAAAGCAATACACATATAAACGGTACATATCTATAGTACAAATAAATGCTTATATACAGAGGGATATGCTGCATATTTCTGCTTGCATATGGTGCTTATGTAGAGAAGAGCCAATTCTTGCATAGCTTTCTGAAGATAAGGTGGTTGTCGGTGGATCTTCTTTTGAGGGGTAAAGAGTTCCATATTTTGGCTGCCTGGACAGAGAAGGATGTGCCACCAATGTTTTTTTATTGTATCTTGGGATTTTGAGGCAAGGTGCCACTCTAGAGTGGAGGTTCCTATGATGAATGGGTTTGGTGATTTTATTCCTGATGAAGAGTGGTCCCATTCCATGTATCGCTTTGTGGGTGATGAAAAGCAGCTTGAATGTGGATCTTCTGGCAACTAGTAACCAATGCAGGGCTTTCAAGGCAGGGGAGATGTGGACTTGCAGTTTGATATGAAAGAGTAGTTTGGCAGCCGTGTTCTGAATCCGTTGTAGTATTTTCATAGTCGTTAAAGTTGATCCGTGGTAGAGGCGATTGGCATTATCGAAATTGGACAGAACAAAGGAGATGGTAGCTTGGACCTTGTGTGGAAATCCCAAATGGGGGAAGATTCGTCGCAGAGTATTAATAGTAACAAAGCTTGATCTTGCTAGTGTGTCCACTTGGGCATTCATCAATAGCTTGGAGTCCATGGTCATTATGAGGTTTCTTACTTCCTTCGATACTTTAGATAGTGATCCCAGTTCATCAGGCCATGCGGCAAGTTGGTCATAATGTTTCCAAACGCCACACGTATTTCCGTTTTGAAGCATTTAATTTGAGATGGCTCCAAGTAATCCATTGATCCATGGCTCTGAGACACCTGAAAATTAGTGAGTTTCCAATATCTTTGGGGCATTCCAGTTGAAGGAGTATTAGCATGTCATCTGCATAGTTATAGCACTTGAGTTGAAATTGATTGATCAGTACCAGTAATGACTTCAGGTAGATGTTGAAAAACAGGGGCGAGATGATAGAGCCTTGAGGGACCCCAGCTTTTGTGGAGTATAGTTTAACGAGAAAGGTGGGCTATGGATGACATTAGTTCTGTTTCGAAGGTAAGAGGTGATCCAGTCTAAAGCAGTCCCATCTATCCCGGCTTCATAGAGTCTGTGTATCAGAGTGTCATGGTCAAAAGAGTCAAAGGCAGACGAGAGGTCCAAGAGGAGTAGCGCTGCGACCCCAATGCGGTCAACTGTGTTCTTCAGGTCATCCCAGATGGCAAGGAGGGAAGATTCTGTGCCTCTTCCTGGACGGAATCCTGTTTAGAAGTCTGAAATTATGGCATTCTCTTCATTGAATTGTGACATCTGGGGGATCACTATTCTTTCCATCAATTTGCCCAGGAAAGGTCCATTTGTAATAGGTCTGTAGTTGTCAGGGTTCAGCGGGTCTAAGTTTATTTTCTTCAGTAAAGGGCTTATATATGACTTTTTGAGTTCTTCTGGAAATATTCCGGTAGTTAAGGAATCGTTGATGATTCTTCTTACTGAAGTCACAGCAGAGGTTGTTAGAATAATTATCTTGAAAGTTTGAGTTGGACACTGGGCAGAAGGGCTGCCGGCAGGCCTGCTTGCTATGACCAGGTCCCTAAATTCATCATGTGAAATGTGTTGGAATGAATGGAGAGGCAGAGTTTGAGTATTCTTGGATGGTTGTTTTGTAAAAGGTTTGGTGCTGGTGTTTTGTCTCTGTTTTAAGTGCGAGTTCAACGTGTACGCTTTGCCCGTGTAATGATTTGCCAGTTTGTCGGTGAAAACTTGAGTAATGGAATGAGTTTCTTCTAGGCAATTTGAAGTATTTTATAGAATTCTTTATTTGCATATTTAGCATTTTTAATTCTGTCTGAATAGTACCTTTTCTTTGCTTTTTTGATAGCCGACTTGTATAATCTGTTCATTTTCTGTAGGTGCAGTTTGTCTTATTTGTTTTTTGTTTTGAGCCAGGCATGTTGCAGCTTTCTAATTTGTCGTTTTATGTCTTTTATTAATGTATTTCTCCAAAGTGCTTGTTTTCTTTTGTTCTGTTGTGTGGTTTTGAGTGGTATCAGGATATCAAAAGCTTCCTGTAGCTACTCTTATAGATTTTGAACAACATTTATTGTTTCCAGATCTGTACTGGATATTAGTTGTGTTTCTAAGTGTTCCAAATTGAGTTTGTTCCACGGTCAATAGGTGGATGCATGTAAGGTGGTTTTAGGTGAGTTGCTTAGTGTTGTTTTATATTGGAAAGCAAGCAAATTGTGGTCAGACCATGTGACTGGAGTTACCGTTTGAAAGGTAACTAGTTTGGTATTATCAAAAATGACATCTAGGATATGTCCAGCGATGTGTATGGGTTTGTGGATAATCTGATGCAGGTTCAGTGCGACTAAGCCAGTGATTATTGTTTTCAGATGGGTCATGTGACCTGGAATACAAGGGATTTCTACAGAGACCCTGCTCATATTCCACATTTTCACTCCTTGGCCCTTCGCAGCATTATCATTAACCTCCATAACCTTGATTGTATCTGACCTTTTGGGTACCTCTATCCCTGATGCTAATGCCTTCTGGACACAAACCCAGTCACCTAGACAAATTTTAATAACAGAACGTTTTCCTGTGTTCTCATTCACAACTTTCCTTATTTTTTCTTGATAAACTTCTACACATTCCTTGATCTTCTTATAATCAATACCTGAATCCGAATCTACTTTACAATCCTTCAGCACCACAGAGTCAGCTTGGTTTCTGGTTTCCTGCCACAAAGTAGTTCAAAAGCCAAGCACCCTGTAACAGGATTCAGCACTTGCTCACTGTGCCATTGGATTCAAGCTAGTCTGGCTGATGAGTGGTAATAACCCTAAACCGGTCCCAGGATGCTTGTTTCTGGTCCAGGGAGGACCTGACTTGGCAGTTCGGGCTGGACTGTTTCCATGGGAGCTGGGTCAAAACTGATTTGTATACGGCTGGGTTTAAGCTGTGGTAACATTGTGAGCAAAAGAACAATTAATTAAACCCAGATTTCTTGACTATGGGTGAGTGGTTGAAAAGGTTCAGGACACCACCCATCATTTTGGTGTGTTTGCTATGTTTGCCCTAAGTGTCCAAGGGTATGCCTAGACGTTTGTCTCTTGCTCGACGTGCCACTGGATTCAAGCCAGCCTGGCTGATGAGGGGTGGTACCCCAAAATCAGTCCCAGGGTGCTTGTTTCTGCCGGTACAGGGAGGACCTGGCCTGGCATTTCTGGCTGCTCTATTCAAATGATGAGCAGGGTCAAGACATATTTACAAATGGCTAGGTCCAAACTGTGGTGACGAAGTGAGCTAAAGAACAATGGATTGAACCCAGATCTCTTGACTGGGAGTGAGAGGTTGAAAAGCTTGTTGTGTTTGCTATGTTCGCCCTAAGTGGCCAAGGGTATGCCCAGACATGGGTCCCTTGCTCGCAGTGTCACTGGATTCAAGCTAGTAATAAAGTATTCAAGCTACTAAAAAAGGATTAATACCCCAAAACCTGTCCTAGGATGCTTGTTTCTGGTCAAGGGCCTGGCCTGGCAGTTAGGGCTGGACTGTTGAGCAGCAGGGTCAAGACTGATTTGCACATGGCTGGCTCCAAACTGGGGTGGTAACGTGAGCAAAAGAACAATGGATTGAACGTAGATATCTTGACTGGGGGTGAGTGGTTGAAAAATGTCAGCACTCCTCCATCATCTTGTTGTGTTTGCCAAAACTCCATGGTAGCAGTCAAACTAAGGGGTTTATTACAAGCCCTTTGCGCCGTAGGTGCGTCACTTTTAAAATGGGAAAAAGTGACTGACTGTTGGTGTAAAGGGCTTGTAAAAAAGCCCCCAAATGTGGAACATAAAGAAAGCCAATCCTATCACCTTTAACTATGGTTATTTCATGCTGGGGCTATATAAAATTGGTTTATACACCGTGGAGTGGAGGTTTAAGACACAAGAGGATAACTGGGGCAGGGGTTTATTTGTAGGCAGCTTGAACCTATCCTGTACGAGATTTCATGCGTGAGCATCACTCCACCATGAACTTTCAAGATTCCAGATTAGAATCATCTCGAGGCATGAACAGGAGAGCGGTGTCTCACAGCCGGCATACCTCAATAATATGATTTAACTACCTGGTGTTCTCTGAACTTCCATCTATAGTTTTCGTATGGTTCATAAAACACCAGGCAGGTTAGATCGTTGTCAGGGATTCTCTCAGAGGGAAGGGGTGTGCCATTGGTGTACCCTGTGGCTGGGCTTCTCTGGGGCAAGGAGATCCCTGACTTTTTAATGGGCTCTTCAGTCAGTGCCTCAAGTGTGTGGACAGATGTTCTCTCTTCCTAGGTGATTCTCCTCTGTGCTGTAATATCATATATGTGTTCCTTTTATTTGGAAAGCACTTGCTCTCCCACTCTTGCACAATACTCCACAGAAGTTCTGTAGAACTTCTTTCAAACACACATATATGAATGGATATTGAGCTCATCCTTGTGATTTCTCTCTTTCTTTTTGTTAAGATATCAGAAACATTATGATGGCTTTCTTTCCAAACATCTTTAATCTCAAAGCAATTGAAACATTAAAAAAGAAGCTTTTAGTGAAATATCTACAGCACTGCTCCCCTCTCCACCTATTCAGGAGTCAGTGGGTGGCTGAACTCTGACAAGAACACCAACAGATTGCCTGGAAAGGAGGTTACTAAAGGTGCAGTCCTGCATGTCATGCCCGCCCACATTAAAGCCACTCTACGAAGAGAGGTGGGATAAACAGTCACACCCTCATTTGGCTAGATCACATCTGCTCACTACAGCAGGCTGCTCCCCCTTGATAACATTTTCTAGGAAAGCAGCATAGAGGAAGGGGGTATGGTGGTGAACAAAGGCAACTGTTATACACCTCCACCACGCTTCCCATCAAATCCTGCATTCAAATAACACCAGATTGTGTTCTTGGCTGTAACAGCACTCAGTCTGTAAAATTATCATTCTGTAGCCAGGAGAAGATGTTGTGTAATTGCCAGAGCTGTCAACTTTGGTACTGGGTTACAAGTTGCCAGTCTCAGCGTGTCAGCTTAACATCCTGTGATTCTAGGCATATCACTAAATCTCCTGCGTTAAAAATACACAAAAATGAATGTGCCCTTGAGCTCATGTAAAGTGCTGCAATGCCCTTGCGCCGAGTGCATACTGTATAAACACTGTTAAAAAAAGATTGCCAAAGCCAGTAGATCTCGCCTGGTCAAGATCTAGTGGCTTGGCAATATTTTCTTTTTAAGCTATGTTGTACAGCATGGCTAAAAGTATAAAGAAATGCTATGACACACTTATATAGTGTTTTTTTTTTAATTTTCAACCATGCTGCACAGCTGTACTATTTGGGTTTTCCATGTTTTCCTTCACATGTTGTGCAGCAGATTGACTACTGTGCAGCATGGTAGAAAGTGAAAGAAAAAAAAGCACCTACCCTTAACTACATCATAGTTCTTTTTTGTACTTTTTACCATGCTACGAAGCAGCTTCTATACAGTACAACATGGCTAACAAAACATCAACCTAGCCAATAGATCTCGTATAGCCGAGCCCTATTTCTTTACCAATGCTTGTTTCTTACAGCGGTTACAAGATTTCTCAACAGTGTGACTTCCCTTAAAATTTTGAAGATGAAAACTGCTGCCACATCTGTAACAATTAGTAAATGTTTTCTTTTTATTAGCACCAATCTTTTAATCCTTACCATTCTTAAAAACATTGACACCTGTACTAGACTCAGTTTTTTTCTAATCTCCACTACCATTTCCACTAGATCCTTTAATCACTTCCACAAACGTTTCAGATTGTTTAATACTCTTGGCGATTGTAACAGTGGCACTTAACGTCATGTCAGTTCCCACCCAAAGTCTTTCTTGCAAGTTCTTACTTTTAGTTCTCATCATGACCGGGTCCCTCAAAACCTGGTCATAAGTTATGGTCTCAGACTCACACAGTGATCCTAACGCTCTAAGAGCAGGAACATACTCCTCTAAGTTTTCTTCTTCTTTTTCCGCTCTTGGATAAACTTGAATCTTTGCATTACAGTGTTAACATTTTTACCATATCTATCGATCAGATGTTTTACAGCTTAGTCAAAAACATTTAAATTTCCTGGATTTTCCACAGGCGGTAAAGTTTTAAATTCTTTGAGACACACTCCACCCAATATATGTGTCAATAAGGCTAGTTTTCTTTGAGGGGTACATCCTCCCCTTCTAAAACCTCCACATAGGCTAAAACATTGAATATCAAAGTTCACATTCCATAGGTGGATCATCTTAGTATTCGAAAAACAAAGGAGGTGGAGCAATGCTAGACATATCTGAACGTTGGTGGTATATGGATAATCTTGTTTGTAGTGCTTTTGATATACAAATATTTGAGCGAATCAATGTGCATAAGCTCTTTAAAGCAGTATAATGGTGATCATATCTCCGTAGATATGCTGTGGTATGCAGCAACATTTAAAATGGTGAGCTCATTACCACTTATACGCTCTTTAATGCATCTTTGAATGTGGTCATACTCAAAATGTTGAGCGTATCAGTATGCACTAATAACAGTTTGGACTGATTCTAAGATGGCCGCCGCCATTTGTCGTGTGTTACTGCCTGCGCCACCTTCCCCAGCATCAAGCACTCATGACTCTGCGGGTGCTTGACAGCTCATGAACCAACTGTGCCAAGCTCTCTGGAATGCACACACTGTTTTTATCCATCTTGCTCAAGTAACTGCTCATGAGCGGATTCCCCCTTGTGGCTTAGCTTATTACTGCAAGTAAAGTCAAGTACTGTTTTGAAGCTAAAGTTAATTTAGCAACCCAAGGGAGCTCAGAGTAACACTGCGCAAAAGCCTGGCGCTCTCATCATTCTGGTGATTTCCACTGTAAGCGGTTGAGCATTACAGCTAGACTTTGTGTTTGCTCCTTCTTCCAGTCATCACCAATGCATAGTAACGAAGTACTCTGGTACGATGGTTTCAAAGTAAGTTTATTTCCACACAAAAGGACCAGCTAATGATCACAGTCAGCAATGGAGAGCTCTCAATCTGTCTAAACGCCTTCCTTGGAACCACCTAAACCTTCTATTCCACAGCATTCCACCCACATCCTGCCCTTCACAGGTTCCAAGATGCAGGATATAAGAGGACAAATTTTTGCAATAATCAATTCACTGGCAATCTCTCAGAGTCGTATTCCAAACCATTTTTCCCCCCACTGTGCCACTCTAGACAGAGGGGCTGATTTCGGATTTAGAATATGGAGGAAAGGCCGACGGGTGGCGAAGGACGTTACTGCCTTCACTCGGCCCACCTAATGTATAGGTATCTTCCAGCCCAGAGGACATGTCTATTATTTATTTATTTATTTATTTATAGCATTTGTAGAGCGCTTCTGCAACCCTACGGGCATCCTGGCGCTGTGTACATATTGCTGAAAATACTGTGCATCAGAGGAGGGGGATAGTATAAAGTTCTGGTGAGATTAAACTTTGGGGAAGAGCCATGTTTTCACCTTTTTACGGAAAGCCATCAGTTCGTCTGTTTTCCTGATGTCGATAGGCAATTTGTTCCACAGATGGGCTGCGGCTATGCTGAAAGCTCTGCCACCATAAGTGGCTTTCATGATCCTGGGTATGCTTATCAGGTTGGAAGATGAGGAACGGAGGGACCGTGTGGGTATATACCATTTGAATTTCTTTTGAAGTGGTCGGGGGCCCATTCCGTGTACTGCCCTAAAGACAATGCAGAGGGATTTAAAGCAGATCCTTTGATGTACAGGTAGCCAGTGAAGATCGGCTAGAGCGAGGGTGGTAGAGGATCTTCGCTCTCGGGAGAGTGCCAGCTTCGCTGCTGCCGCCTGGATGCTTTGCAGTCTGGAGATCAAATAGGCCGGGGATTCCAGAAGCAGAGCATTACAGTAATCCAGGCGGCTGAGAATGGTGCTCCTAACTATGGTGGTTCTGACCTGCGCTGGTAAGAGGGGTAGCAGCTTTCGCAGTCCTCTCATTAAAGCAAAGCAGCTACTCATCTGCTTGTTGACATTGGTCTCTAAGCTCAGACAGTCGTTAAAGCTGACTCCGAGATTCTTCACTGATTTCACTGGGGTTAAAGACTCCCCCGAGTCCAAGGGCCAGAAATCGGTGGGTAGACTTCTGGTAATTCTGCCAACTGCGCAGTGCATTATTTCCGTTTTATCACTATTAAATTGTAGTGAGTTCTGGTTTAGCCAGAGTGTCATTTCTGCCATGCAGGTATGGAAAGCCGTGAGTGAGTTGGCCTGGGCACCATCCAGGGAAATCATCAGCTGCGTGTCGTCCGCATAGTTGATCACGCTAATACCGTGGGCCTTGATAATGCCCAACAGGGGTTGCATATATATATTAAAAAGTATCGGACTGATTGCGGACCCTTGTGGGACGCCATGTGGGACTTTAACAAATTCCGACTGATATGGGGGGATGGCTACTGCCTGCCATCTGTCTTTTAAATAGGAGTGAAACCAATCGAGCGCCACTCCGCCGATTCCAATGTTTTTTAGTCTTGTCAGCAAGATGTCGTGGCTCACCGTATCGAATGCGGCGGACAGGTCCAGCAGAATTACGATTGCTGATTCCCCCCTGTCCGCCCTCATTGGTCTACACCATGTCTATACATTGGTGTGGACAGATATCATGGCAGTTCCTGTCAATATAGGACGACTTCGTCAAACATGATGGCTGGCAATCAACCTTTTCGAAAGTTTTTATTTTTTCAAAACAAACTTCCGAAGGATTGCTTTTTTTTTTTTTTTAAACTGACACTCATACCTGTTTTTTCCTAAGGTGTAGGGCTAGTGTTTCTTTTTTTACTGTTCCAAATTTTATAGACAGTAAAAAAAAGTCATTTGACCATCCAATGTAAAAAGGGAGGACGGTCAGATGGCTTACTTTGGACGACATCTACTCTGTTGGGCCATCAACTGAAGTTTTACACTGACAGTGTACATTTTTTCTTTGTTAGGGTCAAACTTGTGGTACACCCGCCTGAAAATTGGGTGGGCGGAACTTGAGTTTGGTGGAAAGGAAACATTGCAACAGAGTACTTATCTGCCAAACACTAAGGGGCATATTATCAACAACTAGCAATATTTATCGCTAAGTAGGCTTAGCGGCAATTTTTTTATCACTGCGCATCGCCGGATATTATCGCTGAGATAACGTGCTATTAGCAACGTTTATCTCAAAAGCGATAATATTTCTGGCGATAGCGGCGAAATCCGTGAATATCGCTGACAATACAGCGATATTCACGCATTATCGCTAACAGGGTCTTAGCCATTATATCCACCTCCTATTGGATATAATGGCTAAGAACTGGTCTGAGCAGGCGTCAGTTTTTGGAGATATTTGCGCTTAGTGCAAATATTTCCATTGCTACGCCTGCCTTGCTAATAGGCGATAGCGACGTTAGCGACTGCTTTCAGTCGCTAACAGGCTGGGTACGCCGACTTTGCATGTCATTAGCGATAAATATTGGTGACATGCAAAGCGGGCCCCAAACCGCTCGCTATCGCCTACAAGCTGTCTCTAACTGCTTTTAGTGACAGCTTGCTAATAGGGCGATAAAATTATCGCCGCTTAGCGGCCGAAAACGGCCACTAAAGCGGCGATAATCACATATCGCCCGCCTTGGTAATATGCCCCTCAATCATCTCCAGTGCACAATCTAATGCAAATCAGTACTGACCTTGCTCCTCATGGGAACAGACCATACCGAACCTTGGCCACTTCACACATTCACCCTGTGGCCAACTGCTTTTTTAGTGGCGAAAGTTGAGATCCACACCCCCCAATCACACTGACTAAACTACACCCCTGTTGCTTACCAGCATCCCTCGCCTGCTGAACTTATGAGTATCATGAGTTACATAGCACCCAGTACACAGTAATCGTTGCCCTTCTCAAAGACGAATGAAATAGGAAAGCAAATGTGTTTATTATGAGAAGTATAATGCGTGAGAGGTCAATGAACGAAGACGACAGTTGTTTATCTGGAAAAAGGTGGCACTTGACAAGTGTGGATTGCATTTTGCCTCTTAAGGTTGAAACCTTTCTGGTTCCAGAATTGTTTCTATTTTATTAGCATATGTTACAGCAGGCAGCGAACAAAAAGCAGAATGCATGCACAGTGTCCTTCCTTGTTATGGAAAAAAGACAACAATCTCTGGCAAAGCCGATTGATTCAACTTTATACACCAAAGAACATAAAAACAGGCATTCACAAATAAGGTGTACATTCTTCGCATTCACAAATGCTACTTACGAATATAAAGCCAGACCTATCGCCTTTGTCAATACTGGTTAAAAAACTAGCTATAAGGGTTACTTTCTCCATAGAAAGGTATATGAGCTAAATAATGTCATGTGATAAACAGCGTGATATTGAGTTTACTTAAATGTATAATAGTTCCTCATATCAATCCAACAGGGGTTTGACATCACCATCATCATCATTCAGGAATAAGTGGGGAAGATTTGATATATCCGCGTCACTGTTAACTGTATTTCCAGCTGGCTTCAGGCCTTTTCATTCTATTCTAACTAATGGTCATTTACAGGAGCTAAAATGTGAGTTTCCTGAACAGCGACCAGGAAACAACTCCTAATATGTCCCTATTGCGCCGAGACACCCTCGGGTATTTGTGCGCAATAAAAATCTCAAAAACATAAACATAAACATATTCTTGTCAACCCGTTGTTAGCTGCCACACCAAGATTCTCTGGGGTTGTTTTTGTCACCACCCAGCATACAAGGTAGAATTGTAGGAGGGGACCTGCGTCAATGTCATTTCACTTGGCAAGTCAGGCTCCTGTGCCAATCAACGCTGGGGACGCAAGTTTGATTATACTTGGCAAATGGAGGTGGGTGAGTGGAGTTGTAAATTTGGGTCTTTCCTTTTCCAAAACCCTATCATTCTTCAATGCCCATCTGTAACGTATCTTCTTATGCATATGTTAAAAGTAGCATGCATTACAATGCAGAGAAGATGTGCAAAAAAGTTTATACGAAGAGTATGTATTAAAGAAACAAATCACTGTGAGGGGAAGAGGAAACCAGTAACTGAGAAACAAGGCCTGAAGATATGTAGAAATTGGTTCATGTCCTCAAATATAGAGGTGTATTTTCAGACAGAGGTGTCAAACATAGAACTGCAAAACAAACTAACCACAACAGCCTGCACTGAGATGATCAGAGAAAAGACAGAAACAACAAGCAAATCTCCCCCACTCACATGCAAAGCCATCCCTTCTCAAATACCACTTGTCAAAGCAAACACTGAACAAATGTGCTTTCATCACACTTTCATCCAGCATATTAAGGCGCAATAGACAATGTATTACATTAAAATGCTAAAGCTTCAGAGCATAGTTTAGTAATATACATTTCAGTAGTCCTTAGGGTTTTGCAGAACTTTGACAAGTCCTATGTTAAAAGATTGAGTGGCTGTTAAATGATTAATCTTAGTGTACAATTGAAACCTTCAGACCTAATTTAAATCAATACAGTTCGAAATAGGCATGACGCAAGTTCTAATGTATTTTTGTTTCTTTTATCTTGATGCTTTTATCATAAAAGGAGTGGTTTCGATTTGTTTTGAAAAAACTGTTACATTTTTAGGATTACCGCGTGAGAATATTTTAATGGGAAAATATTGTATTTCCTAGTATGCATTTTTAGAAGGAAGTGATGAAAGACATTGATCGGGTAGTAATCCAAGTCAGTGACGCTGCTTGTCACAGCGAAGGGTGTGCGAAATTGCATACTCTTTTGTTGTTGATCCTTGCACAATTTCATGAAAATTCGTCAAATGTATGCAAAATTAAAATTTTAGCATGAAAAGTGGCTTACTGTGACGATATTTTACGTGAGGACATACTTCAATTAAAAAAAAGAAAATGGTTTGCACAGAAAATATCTCTTGGCAAGAAACTTTCTGAGTGGACCAGTCTCCCGCTGGCAAAAATTATGCAACATTGGAAAAACTAATATTTCAAGAAAGGTTGTGAATTATGTGCATTGTGACATTTCGGTACTTTATGAATTTCACCAGCACGACTAACATGTTGCACAGGTGTTTTTGGGATGAGGATGTCCCCTGCTCTGAGTGTCTGAATACATCTGTATTTGGTATCCAGACTTTGACACTGTCCTAGCATGTGTGCAGAGGCCTCGGCCTGTCTCTGATAGTGTGAGGTCCAAGACCTGTCCTTTGACATGGAGGGTCAAATATATCCTCAGAATGAACAAAAGACTTCTTATACATGTCTTGAGTTACCACAGAAGGCGGTGGTGGCAGCATAGCCTAAAGTATGATTTCATATACCTGACCAGATGGTTTTAGTTGTGTCCATTAGAGTGTAGCAGATTCCTGTCACCCTCGAGTCGGGAGCCTGGTGATTACAACTAGGCTGCTCCGGCCACTAGCACATAATTATTCCTGCACCCGAGGCGGAAGCCGGGTGGTAGTTTGCTTGCATTTAAAAATACTTTGATTTAGTGTGTTTTATTCTGCGGCACATTTTGACATTTTTGTCTTTTAAATAATTTCTCCACTGCCTAAATTAATTGATTGAACTCCCCCCGAGCTCACAGTCGATTAGGCACTGTGGCCGGCAATCGCGGGACCATTCCCCTGATAACTCCGGTAGGGAACTACATTTCCCAGTGCCCTTGCTGTAGAAGGGACTACAAATACAGATGTCCACTGCTTCGCGCAGCGAACACGAGCAGCGGGCACGCAATTGTCGTGCCGGAGTCGAGCCTGAGTCAAGCCCGTCTGCGCTCGTCCGCGCAGAGGACGGGCTTAGGGCCAGCAACTATACTCAGGTGACTCCATTATCTAAAAATACTATTCTTGCTTTGAATAATTCCTGTTCCCACTGTCTCCATGCCCTCGATGTAGATAAATGGGCTGGCCCCATCAGCTGTGTTAGCTGCAAACATACCTTAACTCCTTATTACCCCAGTATCACTCAATCGATTCCAAGCTGCCTTAAGGGTGGCCTAATAAACGCCTGCTCAATGTGTAAAAACTCCCTTCACTTCTTTGACCTTGTTCATGAAAATGAAAATGACTTAGACTGTCTTTTCATTACAGAAACTTGGCTTCGTGAGTGGTCCAATCCCGATATAGTCCATGCCATCCCTCCATGCTATTCCATTTTCAGACAAGATCGCTTAGAACAACGTGGTGGTGGTTTGGCCATCATACATAGAGACACTTATAAATGCTCTATCAGAGAGCTCCCCGACATTGAAGAAGCTGAGAGCTTATATTTTTGTATCCAAGTATATGACACCTTTACCTTTTCTGGAACTTTAATCTATCGTCCCCCTCGCAATCCCACACAATTTCTTGCCAGTGTAGGGGAGGTACTGAGTGACCTGACTCTTAGGTACTCCAACTTTACAATCATAATTGATCTGAATCTCCACTTAGACGATCCCACGGACAAACACGCCTCTAATTTTAAAGAAATCCTACAGATCCTAGGATTAACTCTCAGGACTCTCGAAGCCACCCATAAAGCTGGACACTCCCTTAACTGTATCAGCTCTAATTTAGATAAAATGACAGTTAATGATCCCATACCACTGACCTGGACTAATCATTTTTACATAGAATTCAACATTGAACTCACTAAGAGTAAACTGAAGCCCAAAGAGGTAGCTAAAAAGGGAAACACTTTACCTAATTGGGGAAAAATCATGGAACATCCTCATCTTACTAGCTGGGCCAAGGAAAGTAAACCCATTCTCTCAGGGCACACCACGATAGACTATCAAAAATTTGAAAGATGGATGACCGACATCGGAAATAACATCAGAAACCCAGAAAGTAATAGAGAGACCACAGGAAAAAGGATAACCTCTACCCATTGGTTTTCAGACAGCCTAAAAGAACAACTGGTAGGAATCAAACTTCTTGAGCGCAAATGGCGACGGAATTATGACAATGACGCCAAAGTGATATACAAGAAAGC
The DNA here is from genome assembly GCF_964263255.1 of Lissotriton vulgaris. NCBI lineage: Eukaryota > Metazoa > Chordata > Amphibia > Caudata > Salamandridae > Lissotriton > Lissotriton vulgaris. The sequence goes on from NC_141687.1 coordinate 1,405,362,301, forward strand.
TAGGAGATTATATCACTCTTCCATCAAAGTGGCAAAGACGAACTATTTCACCTCCCGCATTGAAGCAGCAGACAACAAACAAAAAGAAATTTTTAAAATTGTCAATAGCTTCACTAAACCTAAAATTGCTATTCAAGAGATTCCTCCTTCGCAGAGCCTATGCAATGACATAGCCTCTTACTTTACCCAAAAAATAGAAATGCTCACCAAAGATTTTCCCCAATTTGTAATAACAGAATCTACAAGTGAAGTTGTTCTCAAGCCCCATCAACCTAAATGGGAGAAATGTAGTCATATCAGCTTGGACGCCTCTTTACGGGGAATATCTATCCTGAAATCAGGATCCCCATCCGACCCCTGTCCCCCTTCTCTCCTCAATTCCATAATACAGGAGGTCAATCCGCATATAAATGCTATCATCAACTCGTCCTTTCATTCGGGAGAAATTCCTCCTCAATGGAAGCTAGCGATAGTGAAACCACTACAGAAAAAAGCGCTACTAGACCCTACCATCCTCTCTAACCTACGCCCCATTTCGCTTCTTCCTGCCATTTGCAAGATTGCAGAATCCCTAGCCAATAAACAACTAATGGCATTCTTGGAAGAAAATGACATTTTACATCCTTGTCAAGCAGGGTTCAGAACCCACCATTCCACTGAATCTGCGCTCTTGTCTTCCACTGAAACCATTCGTGCTGCATTGGATCAGGGCAAACTAGCTGTCCTGATCCTATTAGATCTCTCTGCAGCATTCGACACGGTATCCCATGCTATCCTTTTACATCGCCTTTCTAATGCTGGCATAGCAGGAACCGTGTTCGAATGGTTTAAAAACTACTTAGCACATAGGCGCCAGATTGTAAGGCTAGGCGACTTCTCTTCAGAGGAAAAATCCATCAAAACAGGGGTCCCGCAGGGCTCCAGTTTAAGCCCCACCTTATTCAACCTTTACATGGTTCCTCTACTAAACTTAATTTCCTCTTATAACATCAGTACTGTCGCCTACGCTGACAACACTCAGCTTGTTCTGACCCTTGATAAAAACCAACCTAATGCAGAACAAACATTAAAAGAATGTCTGTCAGAAACCTTCAAATGGATGTCACACAACCATCTGAAGTGCAACTCATCTAAAACTGAAATCGTACCTTTTGGACTCAACAATCCTTTCTCTCCACAACAATGGTGGCCTGAAAATACAGAAGCTCCCGCCAATACCATCAATGCCGCTCGAAACCTAGGCATAAAGTTTGAGAACACTCTGACTTTCAACCAACAAGCCAAGGAAGTAGCAGGGGTATGCTTTAGCATTATAAGAAGCTTGAGGAAATTCTTCGATCTTCTTCCTCTGAGTGCCAGACGTACGGTAACTGTTGCCCTCATTACATCAAGGCTGGACTATTGTAATAGCCTTTATGCTGGACTGAACAAATCAGCCCTTCATAAACTCCAAATGGTCCAGCATGCAGGTGCCAGACTGGTCCTCAGACTGCCCAGGAAATCTTCGGCCTTGGCAGCTCTGGACGCCTTGCATTGGCTCCCTATCCACAAGCGCATACTCTTTAAAGTCTTGACCATCACTTACAGAGCCTTCTACCATCATGGCCCACTGTACTTGCGCAAATACTTCAATCAATACCACCTGTCAAGATCACTCAGGTCCTCTACAGCTAATCTACTCCATTTCCCCAGGTTCAAAAGGTCAACTAGAGGAGGAAAATCCATTGCAGTCATCGGCGAGAAAGTATGGAATAAACTTCCCTCTTTCTTGCGTCAAGCCTCCACTGAACTTAAATTCAGAAAGCTTTTAAAAACATGGATCTGATCCCTGCCTAATGCCGAATGTATGGGATTCATATGATGTGCTTCTCAGACAGGTAGTCTCTTTTTCATCTACTACCTGCAGTTTCTGGAATCCAAGCGCCAAGATACTCCATGGAGTGGTAGCGCGCTTTATAAGTCTCTTTTCACTGCACTTCACTAGCATACTGGCCATTCTCCGGTAAAGTTCCATTTTTGTGTGAAAACATAGGCCTTTGTGCCAAATTCCTGTGTGTATGTTTAGGGTAGGTGGATATGTAGCATGCATGTATAAAATGTGTAGTAACCGAAACTCTGTGGGGCCGATTCACAAAGGTGATCTGAGACAAAAGTCGAACTTTATGACTTTTGGTATTCACAGAGATCATGTACGAGTCCTATCTTTACGTCTGCAGTCAGGCCAGACTCTCCGCACCCGGACCGTACTCCCCGCAACTGGGCCATACTCTTCGGCTCAGGCTAGATGAAGTGTAATCAATGAGCCAGAATTCAATATTTACAAGAAAGGACATTTAGTGTTGTATTTCTATCTAGGACCCTAATTCGATATTCCCGATTCATGCCCTTATGTGGTTATAACTAATAATATCCTTATAAAGGCATAAGAATCATATCCATATTTAGTAATAGCCCATGGAGCCCAAAACACAGCAAGGCTACTCCCATAGACTCCTAGAAAGCACAACGCGTTCTTTAAACATACCAAGCCTCCAGCAGCCTGGGAAAACCCCTTGCTTTTGTTTTGATTTGCACAAGAACACCTAGAGTCCAGAAAGAACTGTTAGTTCTCGTTGACGTCTTATGTCCAACCTTACGTCAAACCCAGCACCTTTCAGGTATAAATATACCAACGTTGCCTTAAGCAAAGACACGGTGGTTGGGAGCAGAGCGGCGTTCTACTTGCCTGGGAGCCCAGCTGTTATGAGAGCCGACAGAAACCGCCCCTCCCCTTGACGCACTGAGAGAGACGCTGTCTTTTTCTCCAGCCGAGAAAATCCAGCTCCGGTGTTCCCAAGTCACCCTCGCGGGTTGCTGGGAGATCGAGTCCTGCGAAGCGAGATACAAGACCTCCTTCATTCTATAACCAAGGTACAGAGCTGATTAAAACCTTAGAGAGAATTCTTGATTCCGATACTTGGCAAAAACTTTACTTAACTTAAAACTGCAACTTACTTACTCCTTCCCACGTATTAGGCTTAGGTCAGGTACACAGGGGTAGGCGTATTTAGAAGCACCAGTTGAGTTCGTTAGTCAATGTTTTTATGTATGTATATATTTTATCCATTTTAAAGTATCATATGGCTAAGAAACCATATCAATGCTTTTACAGTATTATTTCATAATACTACTTTTACTGTACGCACTTTACTTTATGATAAGTACTGCAATTGTGGCAATTCATTTCTCTTGCATGAGAAAGAAGACTGCTCAAAAAAAGAACACCTTTTATTGAAAACACCTGTCTCTCTATTTCTCTGCAATCTGGTGAAACTAAGCATGCACGACTGACTGAGTGAAATAGTTGTCTATTGTTCTCACACGACTCTGGAGATACACTCTTTATTCTGGGGGAGCAAAGTTGTCATGTTTATGCGGTTGTCAGAAACTAATCCCTTCTTGTCTAAATCAGGACGGTTAACCCTTTCCTGAACATTAGAGAAAGTTTCTAGTGACCTCTGAGCTAGCTGGCAAAACTAATTAAGTCTAACATAGTCAGTAGAGGCCTAGATGACCTCAGTCCTACGTCTACACTGCTGTTTATGTTATTCCGATGCGCAGAGCCTATTGGGAATATAGAAACTACACTACATTAGGAACATGTGATAAATGGTAGAGGAGGTCATGAAAAATTGTTTGGGCAAGGAAAAGGGTGTGGCCAGAACTACACCATATCCCAGAAAAGTTTGCTCCTTTGCATCATGGTGCGATTTTCGCTCTCCTCAGTGTCGATTGAAGTGTTAGCACTACAGTCAACACTGAGGGAACACAAATTGTGCACTACATGTACCATGATGCAATGGAGCTAACTTTTCTGGGATATGGTGTAGTTCTGGCCACACCCTTTTCCTTGCCTAAACAATTTTTCATGACCTCCTCTACCATTTATCACACATTCCTAATATTCCCTTTTCTAAAAATTGCATTCGGGCCCATTGATTACACTTCTTCTGGCCCGAGCCAGAGCGTACGGCCCGAACTGGAGAGTAAGGCCCGGGTGTGGAGATTCCGGCCCGGGTGCACAGATTCCGGCCCGCCTGCAGACGTAAAGATATGACTTGTAAATGATCTCTCTGAATACCAAAAGTCTTAAAGTTAGACTTATGTCTTAGATTACTTTTGTGAATTGGCCCCTGTGTCTGTATGAGTCCGAATACTAAACCTAATGGGATCATTTTAGGATGACCCTGGTTTACAATGCCACAGGATGGGAGATCAGGACAGTTTACCCAGACAGGGTAATGTGTATTGCCAGCGTTCCTGTTGCTGGACGTTGGAAGGTGATGGAGACAGGGTTACCTTTGAAAATTCCAAAAAAGCTTTACTAGAAAGGGACTGGGGATGAGAACTGTTGTTCAAGGAAGTTTCTTGATTAGTACTGCCACATCAGAGATCTTCCTGGATCTGTAGGAGGTACCACTGTCTAGGAGGAGAAGACCAGCTTGTTATTAACCTGAGAAATACCCAAAGAAAGTGGACTTCAGGACAAAGCAAAACCAGGAGTGACTTGTGCTTTAGTGGGTCGTCCAGTCTCTTTTTGGTGCCTTGAAAAAAACATGAAAGTTTACATACCTTCACATATCAGCCTGAGGCAGCTGCATGTACCTTGCCCTTCCTATCGGCACAGGGGTGGCAGCATTTACCTTGCCATGTGCATTGGTCTGGGCCAGACTGCCATTCTCTGACTTTTGTAGCAGCCAGGGATGTGCTGGGCTAAACAAGCCTTAATGTGGTCAGGGCAGGTCAGTACAGCTACTCCTGAGTGGATCATCCGTTTGACTCCAGAAGCCAGTTACACATGCAAGAAGCACCCGCATCATGACACTCCCAAGAGAACCAAGCGGGATACCATCCTGCATTTTGGAATAAATCGTGTAGTATTTGAGTACTGCTGTATATTTTAAAATGTAATTTCTTTTTCACAAGACATGCACTGGACTGGACAATAAAGTAATTCTATCTGTTGGTTGATAGTTCAGTTCTGAGCAGGTTGCCCCCTCAGTACTTACATGAGAAGCCTGTGAGAGCTCCTACCCTCTTAGTTTAGAAGGAAAGTAACTGAGTTGATACAGCTACTATTGAGAAATTGACTCAGGCCATTGAAGAATTTACTATGATTATGCACTTAACAATATGGAATTAAGTAAAACCACTGCGGAGGTGCTAACTAGGTTAATACACTTATCGCAATGGAATTAGTACAGGCCACACATCCACAACTTGGAATTAACTGACACAGAACAAATAAAAACGGAGCATTAGATATAATAACACAACAAACACATTTTTTGTAAATTGATGCTCCCTTTTGCTTCCTCTATCCAAATGGTCTTCCATGTCATTTGTAAGGGGAATCCAGATTCTTTACATTGGCAATTATGTGAAGTGTACTAGCACACTGTCATCGTTGAGTGGTATTATAGAAAAAAGTTAAAAAATAAATACGGAGAATTTAACTAACATGATTTTGATTGCTGTTGTGGATTTAACCCAGAGAGTGTTGACCACAACCGAGTTTTAAACTCAAACTGTGTTATGTCACAGCAAATTTAAATAACATTATATTGAAGCAGATGACTCGATCAGTGACTAGTATTGAAAACAATCCAAGCAACCCAAGATGGCCGCTGTAGTGTCCTGCTGGACATGTTCTAGTGCCTCAGCAGGCACTGGTCTTTCCAGCCACTCCCTCGAGGGCTGGAAACACACATGCATCTGACACCCATCCATCACAAGCGTCACGAGTGACGTGAGCCTGTTAATAAAAGGGCCCGGGTGCACATGCTCGTCGCCAGTTCCAGTACCGTAGGACCATGTCCATGTGTTCCTTTGTTTTCATGTGGGCCTAGTGGCCCAGGACACAACAATGGCGACGAGGCAGGTCTGACCCCCGCATGGCCGCCGCACAGCCCTCCATTAATCCCTCATGGAGAGGAAATGAGCCAGAGGATACAACATCCCCCACTGTGCCTCCTCCAGATTACCGCTAGTGCAGAGAAGATCATGCTCGACACTGTGATGCAGCCGTCTGCCTTCATGGAGGAGAGAACGGAGACTGGCCGTCACCTACCCCATTGATTCTGGTGAGGGCGAGATTCCCCCTGCTATGTCAGCAATGTGCCCACTGCCACACTCAGGCTGTCACTGCCGCAATCAAAGGTACTGTGACCCTCACTGTGCGGCAATAAGGAGACTCGTCCCGCCCCTTCTGAGCAGGTCGCTGTACAGCCCGCTGATCGAGATCACTGCCTCACTGACTCTTACCGGGCAAGTGTGCGGTAGGATGGTTTAGAGAAAAACCGTGGCCCGGTAACACAACGTGGGACCATGCTCCCTGGTCCGTCTCATGCAGCACCTGCGTGGGTGTGAAGAGTGGGCCCACCTTACTGCAGCCCAAAAGAGCGCGGAAAGAAAAGCGCTGGCCTCGGCACGCCACACCACCAGAACAGGCCGTCGGTCACGGGCACTCAAGAGTGTTTAAAGCGCCAAGAGGTAGGGCGTAACATACCCAGCAAAAAAAGATGCGTGACACGCAACCCGTTCCCGCAAGTAGGCAGCTCTACCACGCCAGTATGGCACACATTCCGCCCCAGCCCCTCCAGAACTCCTGAGGCTTGCAGTGAACAGGACGGCTACCGCTGCCCTCCAGGGCACCAAGCGGCACAACAAAAGAGACACTGCCACTAGGAGAAAAGCGCCCCAGTGCATCACTCACCTGCTCTGTACCGCGCCGGAGAGCGAGCTGCAATTTCAGAGACACTGATGCCTTGAGGATCAGAGGTCAGCACCTGCGGCGCCATCTAGCCGTCGCCTTGCCACACTGCACAGGACGGTAATTTGGGCAGAGAAATCATGCTGCATGGCATTGAAGGAGTGACATCGCTTCCGCGACTTGCCCCCACACCGAGGCCCAGGTGTGAAAGTGGAAAAAAAAGACTGTCGAAAGACGCTAACACTGTCCCCGTACCTGCATCTCCAGCACTGCTGCCATAAGCGGAGCAGTCCTATATCTTAAAGAAGTGCTGATCACAGCACCTCCTAGAGGACGCTGTAAGGTCCTGCGGCGCCAGGTAGCGGTCTAGCTTACCCGCGCCTGCCAGGACACGTAAGCGCGTGGCCGCGGAGTTAGTCTGGAGCCGCGATCAAAACTAACAACCGGCTCCATGTATCATTCAGTGTTTATGCGCCACTAATGAAAGTACCAGCGCAATTACAAACACTACACTGGCGACGAGGGGCTTACTGACCCCATGCTGTGCCAAGTGCCCCCCCCCCTCTAATACAGTCTGGGAAGCAAGTTCTGTGAGCTGTATTATCTAGGCCCAGGAAGACCACGAGGGCCTTGTGTGGGCCTGCTGCTGGCTCAAAGTGCCACATGCTGCTGCCAGTAAGCCTGAGAAGCCCCACTCGTACCAGCCATCGTGGGAAGCCCCTGGCATCACAGTAAGGAGACCCTCACCACCCCCTGCGGCTAACCCACGCCAGAGTGCCACGTGAGCCCCCCACTGGGGTCAGGGTTGTGCACCTAGCAGGCTACCATCTGTAAAGAAGGTGGGAAGACAGCCACTCGAGTTTTGCCGGGTGCAGTCATCCCTGACCCCGGCTAACCCCTCGCTGACGCCCCGTGAGGTGGACGAACAGCGCACGTGCCGCGGAGAGCACCACGCACGCGCCAAAATGGCAATGATTCCCGCCACAGAGTGAGGCTGTCTTATTTATTTTTTTACTATTATTCTTTTTTCTAGGTCTCTCTTTTCTGGGTGAGAAAGGGGAATCGCAGAGGGCTGAACGTATCGCCCAAGAGCTGGAGAGGGGGTTCCCCGGGTAAGGGGGGAATCGGGGGCACAGGGTCTGGGGAGCAATGAGAGAAAAATAAAAAAATAGTCCTCATCAGTTTATCTCTTGAAGGAATGAGATAAGATTAGGAATGGGTATGAGCAGGCATGAAGCTTATTTGGACAATAACTGGTTCAAGAGGTAGCAAGCTCAGATCAGAGGGGGAGCAAGAGAGAAGTTGTTGTTTTAATGAAGAGCAACAATGAAATAGGTTTAGTAAAATATGAAACGGATTGCGCATGTAGATGGTTGGTGGCAACTCTCTTAAATCAAAATAGGCTCTTGATCTGTGCAGTATACTATGGGCCACACAATGATAATCCGGAAGCATTAGTAAAACTGGAAGTCATGTATTCGAAACTACTGCACCCATTGTGTTGGGAGGTGATTTTAATTCAGTTATGGACAAAGGGCTTGACAGGACTTCAAAAGCCAAGTATACCAATCCACGAATGTCATTTTCAAGATTGAAAAGCATGATGCAGGAGTTCAATTTAATTGATATTTGGCGTATTAAGATGAAAGAAGTTAGAGAGTTTGCTTTTTATAGTAAAACAATACAGACACCACTCCCGTATTGATTATTTTTTAGTTGATCAAAATATATGTGGAGAAGTTATAGGGGTAGCGCATATTCCTGCAATAGTATCAGATCATTTGGCACTCCTTTTGTCCTTGACGGTGCAGCAAAAGGTTGGACAGAGAAGATGGACATTGGACAGAACCAATTTATTAGACAAGGAGGTGATTCGAGATTTAAGAGACAAATCGATGTATTTTTATTAAGTAAACAATGGCTCGGCGATAAACCAAATAGTTTAGGATGCCTAGAAGGCCTACTTGAGGGTGATCTTGAGATCTATAAGCGCTAGGTGTTGGGATTGAGTGACTGTCCCGCTGCTGCTCTTTGTTCCGTGTGCTGGGGCTTGAAGAACTTACTGCCCAAGGAGAGGGGAGCGGAGCGTGAGTCCACGCGCATCTCCCCTACCAGGACACCATCTCCCAGGAGCCTCGTTGCCCTACACACCTGCAGAGGGGCTGGAGCATGCCCCCCTGCCTACGCTACATTAAACCTTGCCGCACCCGCTTCGCGGGTGCCGCAGCGCTAGGTGTTGGGATTGAGTGACTTTCCCGCTGCTGCTCTTTGTTCCGTGTGCTGGGGGTTGAAGAACTTACTGCCTGAGGAGAGGGGAGCGGAGTGCAAGTCCATGGGCATCTCCCCTACCAGGACTCCATCTCCCAGGAGCCTCGTTGCCCTACACACCTGCAGAGGGGCTGGAGCACCGCCCCCTCTGCTGACTGTATAAATTGTGCGACTTTAGCAGCTGCGCGGGAGCGCGCGGGACCGTCCCGGGAGAAGCCCGGGACAAGGGCGGGACCATCTGTGGCCGTCCGGGGCTGATCGTGGCTGGGCTGGGCCACCCCCCTAAAGTTTGGACACTACCAGGTATTAGGTTTCCACCCTTGTTCCCAGCATTATCCCACAAGTTTAGTCGTTGGGCGACTCTTATAGTAAAGTGCTCTTCCTCATGCCAATGACAACTCGTTCTGGGAAGAGCATGAGGGGGGGTGGCTATGTAAGTGGTACAATGGACCAGTTTATTACTCGAACCTTCTCGGTTATCGAGAAAGAGATCGCCATCACTGAGCGCCGCCTCTCTCTCGAGCCCCTTAATCATAAACGCTCCTCCCTTGGGCCCTTGGCACTGGCAGCCTCCCCTGTTCATACAGCTGAGCTCTCTGATATAGCTACTCCTAGTGCTGACCAGCTTATATCAGGTGCCATAAGGGCCAGCCTGGAGAGGCTTAATGCCCTTGAATCCCGCAGGCACTTGGTTACACAGCCAACACTGGGGTCTGCTTTGCCTCCAGTGCTTCATGCCCCCTTGGGTAACTCCATTTCCCATGAGGATCCCCCTGTACAACCAGAGGTAGCGGCCGCCAAAAGAGTTAGAGCAGCACCTAGTAAAAGGAAAAGAACTATAAGCTATCGAAGATGTAGCCATCCCAAACCCCCAAGATGTTCAGAGGAAATTGCTCTAAGGGTTGTGTGAAAATAATGGGACTGGGGGCGGTGGTGAAGCAGGTTCCCTCTGGGTCGCAAGGGATTTCTTCTTCTGGTGGCCAGTTGCTATGTACCCCAAGTGAGCCAGAGAATGTTAATCTACAGTGTATTCCGAACGCAGGCTCCTTACCCCAGTCACCCCCTATTGCCCAAATTGAGAAACTAATTAAATCCTTGATACTCCCGGTACTTGAAAGAGTGAAAGTCTTGAAGGAGAGGCTGGATAGATTCGAGCAAGCCACTCTCGACAATTTCTTTTCACTCAAGTCCCTAATCAAATTACAATCTAAAAACCGTGAGGGTGGGTCCGAGGTGAAAATAATCTCCCAGGCAGATTGCTCACCCGTTGAGGCGAGTGCACCTAAAGCATCAGGGGCAGCCCCTGGGGTTAACGTGTGTGCGGGGACTTTTGTCGAAGGTGGCCTTATTCAAACTAATGCCCCAATAAGTCCCAACCATAATATGAACTTGAATAGAGGGACTCAAGGTCCTCGTCAACGTCTCCCTGCCCAGAGCAATATCAGCAATAACAGTTTTGGGAGGTAGAGGGGGCCAGATTGTAATCCACCTGTTCCACAGAAAATGCCCGCTCCGGCTTAGAAGGGAGCAATCAATCCTCCCCACATTAACCTACCCCCTGATTGCCAGCCTTACGTAGTGGTGCTTACAGGGGTCCCACAGCAGAAGGCTGGCAAATATGAATTGTATGATGAACTTAAAAACAAAACTATGTTTTGGCTAAGGGAAAATAGACCTCCGCCTAGTTCATTTGATGGGCAGGTCCTTCATGTTAGACGGGTCAGTGGGGTAGGAAATAGGACTAAGGACACGATGGGTGATTGCATTCTGGTCAATTTTAGGGATGCTAGGGTAGCAAGGTTTATCTGTAAAGAACATTCCAGCCAAGGTAGCTCAGGAATTAGCACTCACGATCTTAGCTATGTCCATCCTCACCCAGCAATTTCACAGAATGCTAGCTATCATACCTGGGGGGGGGGGGGTGCTAGAGGGTCTCACCCCTGTGATCTTCACTCCCTTAGGCCCTACACCCCAAATAGAGGCCTCGGACCTCACAGGCTGGGGCGGGGCTGTTGACTTGACGTTCTGCCTCTTGAGGAGAGGCTTCCTGTTGCAGTCGACAAGTCTGTGTGCTGTAAGGTGCTTGAGCATGGTGCACTACATGGGCCTATTTATCCCCCTGAGTCCCCTCCCTCACTTTTATCCAGCCCCGTGAACAAGCTTGCGCTTGTTTGTTCCCAACCTGAGAGTAATTGTAGGCCGGCTGAGTCTGAGGGTACATCACTGGAGTCCCGATTTGGGCCTGGCATGTTCTCGTCGCAGTCTCCAGTAGAGCAAGTTATAGCAAACAGTAACGTAAGGTTTGTCAGCTGGAACATAGCGGGTATTTCCAGAAAAATAGATCTTCCAAACTGGAACATCTTTATCGAGTCTTTTGGAATATGCATCTTCCAAGAGACCTGGTGTTTGGAGCCTTGCTACAAGGTTGGATATACCACGTATTTTGTTCCAGCAATCCCCCCCCCTACTGGGAGAGGTCGCCCCTCAGGAGGCCTACTTATTTCGGTCAGCATTTCCCTGGGCTGTCATATCAGGCACAGAGAAATTAACTGTCCTGACTTACTAATATTATCTGTTAGGGGGCCCCCAGAGAGGGCGTAGTTTGAAGATATTCAATATTTATGCTAGGGGCACCAAAGGTGGCTCACCTTCCCCAACCCTATCTGGGCTTGAAGACGAACTTAGCCAGTGTAGTACTGACATGTATGTCATGGTTGCCTGGGATTTTAATTGCACTTTCGAGCCCCTTGTGGCAGAGGACATCTTGGGTATCTCGGATGAGGACGCCAGGAGGGTTATTCCACCTTTAACAATATCGCCCATAAAGAGGTGGTCCAACGGGCCATTCAGCTTAATACCCTAACTCTGGAATATGGTGTAAGGGCGGCGAATGGTAGGTCAATATCAGACCCTTGTGGAGCACATACGTTCAACAGGGTAGACTATTCACGAGGATAGACTATATCCTACTCGATTTTAAGCTCTGGGGCCTTATGCGTGATATGGAAGTCCTGTCCACTCGGAGAGTGACCATAATCCACTATCTCTGATCTTGCACCCCATGTGGTCATCTTCAAATGGCCAGCAGGAACCCTCTGTGCTGCGGACAACTGGAGAAGTTTGTCCCTCAAACTGTGGGAGGCGCCTCAAATGGTGTAATATTGCCTTGGATGAGGGGAAGGTTCAGAATATAGGGGCACTCTTAGGCCCTGTCCCGGATGGAAACCACCTCCTTCGATCCCCCTGAGGTATCCTTGCTTTTTTGTGACACCATCAATGCCCTGGGAAAGTATTTGTAACAGAAAGTCGGGCCCCCCTGAAAGGGAGTGCCGGAGACCTAAGGGTAATCCGGGGTGGTATTCCAAGAAATGTCGGCAGACGAAAAGGGCACTACTGAAAGCCGTTAAACTTAAGGGACCTGAGTTGATTCGTGTTGCTAGGAAGGAGTATAAGCACTCTATCAGTGAAGCGAAGAAAGAGTGGGAGGACCAGTTCTGGCGTGACTTGAAGGAAGCTAGTGCGGGGAGGGACTCCAGGGGTTTCTGGGATCTAGTTAGTGCTATGAATAGACCAGCTGATACCCTCATAACATGTAACATCTCTGAGGAGACATGGTTTAGTAACTTCTCTCTCTCTATACTACTAACCTGGTTGTAGGGCAGAGGCCGATCAATTTACCACCATTGGGCCCCTCCGGGATGAGTGAAGATCTTTCCTTTACAGCTAAGGAAGTGGAGAATGTGATTAAATCACTAGTTCCAAACAAAGCAGCAGGCCCAGATGGGCTACCGAGGGAATTTGCTCCGCCTCAATTTGAAAGGATGGGGGAGGCTCATCTCATCTTTGCTTAATGCTATTTACCATGGTGCGGCAATCCCAGACTCCTGGAGGGGAGCTGAGGTCGTCCCGATCTTCAAAAAGTGGGGTCCGGACGACCCAGCAAACTATCGTCCCATGAGTCTAATCGATTCAACTAAGAAGGTTGCAGGAAAGGTGGTTCTTGGGAGAGTGCTTCAGTGGGCTGATGACAATTAAATCCTCTCTGATTTCCAAGCAGGCTTTAGGCCAGGCACCGGGACTATCGAGCAGTCATTTAGATTGCTGCTCTTATATTGGAAGGTGGTCATACTAGGCAAAGGCAGTCTTTATCTCGCTTTCATTGACCTAAAGACTGCCTTTGACCTGGTGCCCCGGGATCGCCTGTGGGAGGTACTGTCTGACTTGGGGATGCCCGCTTATATATTGTCTTTATTGGTGAAGCTCCACACAGGAAACTTTACGCAGGTGAGGAGGGGTAAGCAGGGTCAGAAGACTGCCAGAATACAAGTGAATAGGGGCGTCCGCCAGGGATGTGTCCTTGCCCCCCACTCTGTTCGCATTGTATGTGAACGGAGTGGTGGAGCACCTTTTGAAAAATCCATCTGACGCACCATCCCTGGCGGGCAAGATAATACCAACACTCCTATTCGCTGACGATACCCTCCTAATCTCTAAATCCCTTGTGGGTTTACAGAGTCTCCTGGACAGTTTTCAATCTTTTTGCACTAGTAGGGGGCTCAAAATTAACACAGGAAAGACAAAATACTTGGTACTGAACCCCCAAAAAGCTTGGATGGCCTCCTGTACTAAACCAGGTGCCCCTGGAAAGGGTTAAGGAATTTGATTACTTAGGTATCCGTCTAACTGACACTATGCGGTGGAACTCTCATCTCCAGGAGATGTTGCTAAGCCACAAAAGGGTTGTGGGGGCTCTCCTGAAAGAACAGCAGTCGACCTCTTTCAACCCAATTGCCCCTGTGATAGATATATATAAGGCGAGAGGTGTTAGTGCAGCACTCTATAGGGCAGAGTTCTGAGGAACCCATAACATTGATCAGCTATCTTGTTCCGAGAATAAATTCCTGAAGGACCTGATGAATGTCCCCCAAAGTACCCCGACGCTACCTCTGCTAATCGATATGGGATGCCGCTCAATTAAAGACCTGGCAAAGCTGCGTCCTTTATTACTCTGGGCCCGATTGTGGAGTGTCCCCGAACTCGCCAGCTATGCGGAAGGTCTGCTGAAAGTATTGTCGATGCCTGGTTGGTCCAAAATTGGGTGGCTCAGGGACGTTAAATCCCTGCTTGGGGAGCTGGGGCTCGGGGAAGCTTGGCTTACTAGATCTGCCCCCCCTAAATCGGTCCTTAAGAATATTTATTGGAACTGGGTTTCGGAAAAGAGTAGCACTGACCCCAAACAATGTAGAGCAACCAGTGAGTTCCTCAGGATCAAGGACGTGGCCCTTCGCGAACCCTACCTCGACATATTTTTAAAATCTATGGATAGGGCTCTGTATTTTAAGTTTAAAGTAGGAATGCTCCCAGTGGGTGAATTGACTGCCCGCTGGAAAATTCCGGCCCAAACCTCACCTTTTTGTCTATTTTGTGTGTCTAGGGTCGAGTCTGTTGCCCATCTCCTATTTGAATGCCGCGCCCATAAATCCCCAAGATCTAGGTGGCTAAAACCATTGCGCAAGTAGTTGGGCACCAGACACCACATAGTCGCACTGCGAATCTTGACGTCCGACACCCGGCCTCTGTTCGTGTGCGGTATGTCAAAATTTTTAAGTTGGGCTTGGTCGATCAGATCTAAAAGGCTTAATGAAATTGTTTAATTATGGTCATTTTAGCTAGACCTTCTTAAGTAATTTATTGATGTCATGTGTACTATTTTATTTAATCTTGTGGATGCATTTTACATGTTCTGGTTTTTAACTTGTTGTGCTATGTAATGCTTTTTAAGATATGTTTTTATCGAAATAAAGCCTATTGACTGACTGACTATAAGCGCAGTCAAGAGACGGGTTGACAAACGAGAGGACGAGGATTATATTTAAGAGATTAAGGTAGAGGAAAGGGAACTTCGGTAGGCCTCAATGGAAGACATAGATAGAGTGCAGGTCTTGAGTAAGGAGCTAGAGGGGTTAGAGGCAGCCTTCCAAAGGTGTATCGATAAGAAAGTTCTGGATAGATGGAAGACTAGTAAGCTCCAACATGTCGCCTATGGAGAGAAGTGTAGCAAGCTATTAGCTTGGTAGGCTAAGGCTCACAGAACTAGAAACGCAATTCGAGAACTAATCATTAGGACTACTGGGGAAGCATTACATAATAATGCTGACATATGTCGAGAGGCCTGTGGCTTTATGAGGGACCTGTATAAGGAAGACATCCACCCAGAGAAGGAAGCTATTACTGAGTGGTTAGGTTTAACAGCTCTCCAGCGGCTGACCAATGAACAACAGAAAATGTTAGACGGAGAGATAGGGGACGGCGAGATTAGAACTCAGTTTAAGAAAATGATAAAGGGGAAAGCTGCAGGGCCAGATGGTCTTCCTGTGGAGGTCTATCTATGTATTATTGATGTCTTGATTCCAGTCCTAAAAGTCTTGTTTAATGAGATATATATGGGGGAGGGACATGCTCCGTGGTCCTGGTCAGAGGCTACAGTTACTCTGATTTTAAAACCTAACAAAGATACACGGAGAGTTCACTCTCACAGACCAATCTCCCTATTAAACACAGACTACAAGATCTTCTCCGGAATTATCGCTACTCAGATAGCTAAGATAATAAAACAAGTTATCCACCCCAATTAAAGAGGCTTTATACCTGGGAGGCAACTCAACGATATTAACATTCCAGTTGATCGGGGTGGTAGATATCGATGTGACTCGGAATATCCTTCTCACTATAGTGGCATCGATGTGGCCAAAGCTTTTGACCAGGTACATTGGAAGTATTTATGGGAGTCCCTACAGAATTTCGATTTCCTCAGAATATGGTCATAGCGGTGCAAAATTTGCATTATGGCCCGAGGGTCAGTGTTTTGGTGAATGGGGAATTGTCAGAGTGGTTTGAACTGTTTAGGGGAACAAGACAGGGCTGTCCTCTCTCTCTGCTTCCTTTTAATATTTATATAGAGCCATTGGCGAATTTGATAAGAACAGACACCACTATCCTCCCTTTTATATCCTACAATTTTGAAGTTAAGTTGGCGTTTTTTGCCGATGATATGATGTTCTACACAAGTAACCCGTTAAAAGCAATCCCTAAGTTGATGAGCAAGGAGTGGAATCAGGACCCACATAGTCAGTGAGTAAAAACTCAAATAAGATACCTAGGAGCACACAGAAGTTAGAAGACATCATAAAAACCAATTGGAAGAAAATCAGGCAGGATGTGAAAGGTTTAATGGTAAAATGGGTGAACGTCCCCTTAAACATATACGGTAGGGTCAATTTAATAAAAATGATTATTCTCCCGAAGGTCACTTTCCTCTTCAAATCCATCCCATTAACATTTAAGAAAGGATACATAGCTAAACTCCAGGGCAATGTGGTAAATAAATTTACCTATGCATTTTTCCGTATAATTATCAATACAAGACAGCTCATTCAAATGAGAGGCAGAGTCCATGGTATCTGAGTCATACGGGCTTTAATGGACAATGATCCTCGAGGATGGGATATCATGTTCCATCACCTCTAAGGTTCAGGAAGGGACATTCAACGTTTTATTAGCATTACACATTATATATAGTAAAATGACACAATTGAATCCAATACAGTAGGCATAACAGGTGAAAAGAGAGAGATAAGAACACATGTGCGTAATAGGAGGCGTGAAAAAGGGCGTACACATGGGCGTGCACTGTACATGTCAGAGAAACGTCACAAGAATCGTCACATGTGGTTGGATGCATGGGGAAATTTGCAGAATCAGCAGAAACCCTTGGCCTGCATGCGCGCGCAACTAGCATGACGTGTAACTGGGGGCTTTGACTTTTAGCACTAGTGGAGGAGACTGGTGTCTGGAGTGTCAGGGCAACCTGTACCTATAACATATCTAGTATCTTATGTTTGGAGGATGTAGTGTCTGAAGTAAAAGGTCTCTCGAGCAGGGGCCATCCAATGCTGAATGCTGGTGCGTGCATACGTGTCTTGGTGCAACGTGCGGAGCCATGGGCCTACCATGGTAACGGATTCAGTAAATCACTTGCAAGGAGGACAGAAAAGCCGGGCCCTTTGCTCTGCAGCCGGGAATATGTTTACCTATTTCACTAGACTGGAATGTGTTTTCGAGGAGGCTGAGCAGATAACTGTAGGCAAAACATGAATTTGGCAGGTAGTCCAGGCCGAGCCGGGCACCACTGCGCTGGCAGGAAGTAAGGCAGGGGTCAGGGATGCGTACAGCTTTCGGAGACAGGAGAGATGAGGCAGAGAGGCCTCGTTTAAGGGCCTAGCCCGACTGGGCCAGGAAACATGGAGAAAACGTGTGCGAATTGGATAGCTAACATGTTAAGGATGGACGCAAATGTATTTGCGTCTTTCTAGCATGTACAGAACAAAAGTTACACGACATACATGGAACATGGGTGCATGGATAGGGTGCGAGTGGGGGACACATTAGCTACCTGAAAATTTCTATTACCTCATTCCCTCCTTGGACCCTACTACACCCTTCAGGATATATCTATATTCATGAGACCATCTATCTGTTCATAAAGCATCATTTGTTCTTCTTTCTTTATTCGGGAACGGGAACGTGTACTTGGACGGGGAATACAAGCTGTGGCGCACAAGCCGCAAATCGCTGGCCCACATTGCAGACAGAGACAACAACTGAATACTATGACCAATATTATTCCTAGGAATGACAACAACTTCCATCCCCAGGCGGATATTACACTCCAGAACCAACCGGACCAAGTCCAGGAGCCTGGATTCTGGTGTATCAGGTGAGCTATTTCATGAAGCCGAGTTATGGCCTTATACACGGATGGCGCGTTATTTGGAATAAATACGCAACAACTGGATCCGATGACTCTACAAGCCCCGCCCCTATCTGCCAGGATGACGTCAAGGACAAGGCGATTTTGAAGAACAACAAGTCTCATAGCAGACTGCTCCTCGGTCAGGTTGCCTAAAGCAGAAGTAGTTTCGTTCACTACTGCTTCCAAGGTTCTAGTTAACTTGCGTATCAATTTACTATTCTGGACAGGACCTACAAAGAAAAAGAATCCTTTATTGAAATCTGTATATTGTTCCCATGTGGTTTCAGTCTGGTCGACAATCGGGGTCTTGATCTCCCTTCTTTGTCTTACATGGACGAGATGTGGATTTCTGTGATAATCAGGCGGGGCTAGAAAAACAGGTGGCAATAGGAACGCAATATAGCACGTCCCATCCCAATCCAATGGCAGACGTACATAGGCTGTCTGACCACATATGAAATAAGAATGGCGAGAGGCTCTGAAAGTAGACTTTCCTTTATCACTGAATTCGACAACAGTATTACAAACACTGTGTCCTAGATGTACTGAACCATTCTTTCTGACACATAATTCACCTTTTACTGGTAAAACGGTAATGAACGGCAAGTCCGAATTAGTCTCAGACTGCACATTCAGAATCATGAGGTTAAGTGTAAAATTACCTAATCCATACACTTCGTTTTCTAGATCGGTTCCTGTCCTCTGGGGAAGACCTTCTTGGTCTGGGAAACATATTTTATTCATGACTGTATTCAGGTTCCCCCATATCCAATTGCCTTGGGAAACCTTGGACTTACTATCTAGGGAGGACATTAAAGTAAACCATGCACCACACGAACCATTATGTGTGAACGGATAAGGAAAGAGAGGCAGAGCTCCCTTGTATTTCTGATAGGGATGGAGTCGGCCACATACCCAGCAATTAGTGGCATTGCTGGTCTGGTGTGAATGATGTAACATACGGATGAATGTATTGTTGCGCATGGCTAAACGATAGGAAAGTTCATGTGGGGGCAGATCACTAAAAGTGTGCTCCACAGTGCCATTAGAGGAAACGTGTACATGTGAATCAAGAGGAAAGAAAACGTGTAACATTAGACTAATGCATATAATCGTAAGACTCAGAAGAAACATCGAGATCAAGGCAATTATGCATCTGCTGTGCAAAACTTTACAATACATTCTTCTTTTCTCGATACGCCTATTTCTCTGACTACTTGGGTCTATTCTATACATGTCAGAAACCTGTCTAACCGCTTCACCCGAGGGGGACTTAAACAATTAAACGCTGTCTGACTTACTAGACCTTAACTTAGCACGGTACTCCTCTTGGGGAGTTTTCTCTAGCAGGGGGAGTTTAGAATCAGTCTCTGAAAGTGGGCAGTCCTTAGTGGGAGAGTCTGGACACAGTCCGTGAACTTTTTTTACATGGCTCGAATGCAGCCATCCCTTCCTCCCCTCCACTTTGACTGCAGTCCTTGTTGATAATAGAACCAATTTCGGCTGTTTCCATCTGGGTTCCAGCGGACTCTTCCGGTCGAAGTTCCTCACGAGGACCAAATCACCAGGGCGGACTTCATGCGGTTTTACTTGGGTGTTGTCCGGAAAGGCAGCCGCGACCTGTGAACGACAAGATTGTAGTGCAGACATCAAGGAGGCCAGGTAATCTGTCAGCATACAACTGTCAATATCAGTAATTCTACGGGGCATAGGCGTCCCCCACATATTCGGAGGCCTACCAAAGACCACCTCATACGGGGATAGCCCTGTCCTAGAATGAACTACCATTCGCATGTAAAAGAGTGCAACTGGCAAGACAACTATCCAATCTACACCTTTCTCGGCACATATTTTGGCTAGGCGTGTTTTCAGGGTCTGATTATGTCTCTCTACGAGACCTGCGGCTTCAGGATGTCGGACACAATGGAACTTCCACTGGTAACCTAACAGGAGTGATACCTGCTTCATAAGCTCGGACGAGAATGGCTGTCCATTATCAGAGTACACGACACGGGGCAAACCGTACCGCGGGAAAAACTCACGTACCAGCTGTTTGGCAGTGGTTACAGCAGTGTAATCGGGGACTGCATATGCTTCTGCCCATCGGGATAGAGCACATACGACTACGAGGACATACTTGAATCCTCGACATCGGTCCATCTGGATATAATCCATCTGGAGGACTTCAAAAGGATGGTCAGGAGGATGAAATCCACCCTGTTCCACGGGGACACCTTTTCCTGGATTGAACTGACAACAGATCATGCAAGTACGCACTTTCTGTTTTGCGGCTGCTCGTAAATGTTTGTTGTATCTGTCTTTACCGGGCACAAATTAATGAACCCGTCTAGATGCGTTCCCAACAACGGTACTCACCGGGAAGCAAGAAACTGAAGGCCTCGGAAACTGGACTAGACTGGACTGCTACGACATCTGACTGGCACGCATCACGCTACCACGCATGCGCTTCAGAACAGGTGGGCCTCCGGACACATCGGACCTTGCTCTCTCGACTAGGGCTCTGGTCGGGATCCTCCGCATTCCTCACCGCCTCGTCTGGATGCCGGACCGCAGTCTCTGTCTCCCTCGTGGACCCGAGGGAAGATAGCGGGAAAACCCGCAAACGTGCACGGTTTCCGTCGGGGCTGTAGAAGGGGCCAAAGGCCGCGTGACTTCACCGGCGAGTGGGGAAGGGGGGTCCCTATTCGGGCGCCAAATTATGTGGTAAATAAATTTACCTATGCATTTTTTCCGTATAATTATCAATACAAGACAGCTCATTCAAATGAGAGGCAGAGTCCGTGGTATCTGAGTCATACGGGCTTTAATGGACAATGATCCTCGAGGATGGGATATCATGTTCCATCACCTCTAAGGTTCAGGAAAGGACATTCAACGTTTTATTAGCATTACACATTATATATAGTAAAATGACACAATTGAATCCAATACAGTAGGCGTAACAGGTGAAAAGAGAGAGATAAGAACACATGTGCGTAATAGGAGGCGTGAAAAAGGGCGTACACATGGGCGTGCACTGTACATGTCAGAGAAACGTCACAAGAATCGTCACATGTGGCTGGATGCATGGGGAAAGTTGCAGAATCAGCAGAAACCCTTGGCCTGCATGCGCGCGCAACTAGCATGACGTGTAACTGGGGGCTTTGACTTTTAGCACTAGTGGAGGAGACTGGTGTCTGGAGTGTCAGGGCAACCTGTACCTATAACATATCTAGTATCTTATGTTTGGAGGATGTAGTGTCTGAAGTAAAAGGTCTCTCGAGCAGGGGCCATCCAATGCTGAATGCTGGTGCGTGCATACGTGTCTTGGTGCAACGTGCAGAGCCATGGGCCTACCATGGTAACGGATTCAGTAAATCACTTGCAAGGAGGACAGAAAAGCCGGGCCCTTTGCTCTGCAGCCGGGAATATGTTTACCTATTTCACTAGACTGGAATGTGTTTTCGAGGAGGCTGAGCAGATAACTGTAGGCAAAACATGAATTTGGCAGGTAGTCCAGGCCGAGCCGGGCACCGCTGCGCTGGCAGGAAGTAAGGCAGGGGTCAGGGATGCGTACAGCTTTCGGAGACAGGAGAGATGAGGCAGAGAGGCCTCGTTTAAGGGCCTAGCCCGACTGGGCCAGGAAACATGGAGAAAACGTGTGCGAATTTCAGAAGTGCACCATGTAAAGACGTTGGTACCGTATGCCTAGAAGCCTAATTAACGGGATTTCTTTGCATGACTGGATAGCTAACATGTTAAGGATGGACACAAATGTATTTGCGTCTTTCTAGCATGTACAGAACAAAAGTTACACAACATACATGGAACATGGGTGCATGGATAGGGTGCGAGTGGGGGACACATTAGCTACCTGAAAATTTCTATTACCTCAGCAAAATAGGGAGTTTTATTTGGTCATCAAAAGGACCCAGGATATCCTGGAAGAAATTGAGGAAAAGACTTGAGTTGGGAGGCTCGGCCCTTCTAGATCTGCTTACATATTGCTATGCATTTCACTTTAAAAATGTGTGTATGCTGGCAAACAAGATAGATAAGTTAGCTATCGGCTCACTTTTCGAGGCCATGCAGGACGATGTCCCGCAAGGTCATATGCACTTTCTTTTTAAATTTGGAGACACTAAATTTTTTAAGGAAGTCAGACTGAAGGTCCTGAAGGCTGGATTGAATACCTGGATGTATGTGAGGAAAACACTGCGAGTTCCGTACTTTTCGTCTTATGTCCCCATATGGGATTCTCCAGGTACCCCAGAGTGCCTCAGTGATCACCTTAGCCTGCCTCTGAAATTAGGGGGTATTCTTTATTGGGTGGATCTCTAGGAGGGCACTAATATGATACGTTGGGAAGCTTTGAACAATCTGTCCAATGGTTGGTTACCCAGGTTTAAATACTACCAACTGCGTTCCTGGTGGCTCACACAAGAATGGGTGGAGGAAGGGGAGACCACATTTATTATTATTATTATTATTATGATTCTTATATAGCGCCTGAATCGACCCCCGAAGGGGTATCTCCGCGCTTGCCTTGGGAACCCGTCCTGGCTTTTCCCTGTGAGATAGCCCCTACAGGGCATCCCCAAGGTGAAAGCCAGGCATCCCGCCGCGGGGGGGGGGCCGTTGTGGAGATTAAGCAAGCTTAATGCCCAGAGTTGCAGAGTGTGAACCCATGATTAGGTCAGGCACCGAAGCGAGAATTATCGAGTCCATGGACATTTGAGCTCAAACCCTGCCGCGTCGGGAATTGAACCCTGGTCCCGGGTCTGACCTCTGCTTCAGGGTCTGCCTGCTCTAACCAGTGAGCCACACTTCTCCACTTAGCCAGGTGCTTAGAACTGACCAGTGGAAAAAAGAAATGACATTTTGGTATTGGGCTTTCTTGAAAGTAGATATAGAATTCGAAAGTGACATTATGAAATTATTGGCTCCAGAGTTCGGGGAGAGCAATGTGCAGCAAATGTGGTGTGAATCTTATGGCATCTTACGATCTGCTGTCTAGCCAGCATCACTTAAACATAACCATCTGTTTACAGCTTACAGGGTGTGTTGGTCCCCTGCTAAGTTGTCTAAGATCACCAACAATATATATACTCGCCCAAGATGTCTACTGATGGCAGCGGACGATATCCACTTATTTATACTTTGTCTTAGAATTGCATCATATTGGAACTCTTTTTGTTATTTTATAGGGGATGCAACTGGGACACTGATTACAGTAAGTTCTCGCCTTATCTTTTTTGGATTAAAGTCCGAAGCAATAGTCCAGCTCTCAGTGAGTAACAAAACGTTTGTGTTCTATGTTATCCTTTTGGCAAGACGTGAGATCTGTAGACTCAGGAAATCAGAAAGTCCTCCTTGTTTTTATGAGTGCCTTAGAAATGTCATATATACTAGTGAGTCGGACATGGCCTGCGATAACACAAGTGAAAGGAAAATTTGGGCTCCGTTGGTAAAGTGGAGAGAAAAGACAATGTGAGTCCTGTGATTAAGCTAATCTTGCTGTCAGCTTCAATCTCTCCTTTGGGTGATTTCACAGTAGGACGGAGATGGAAGTGAATACAGCTAATTACTTGTGGGTACTACGTCTGTCTGTCTTATGGGTTATCGGACAAGGCCCCTGGGTAAGACCCAGATGGATCAGAGTACAACCCGACAAGAGTATTGGCAAAATGAGGACATTTAAAAAAAAAATCTATTATGACGCATTTGCAATTTTAGCGCCAAGCACATCTTTTGAAAGGTGCATCTGGTGCTAACAAAGAAAATGCACTGCATTGTATAATACAGCCCCAGAAATGTAACTGCAACGACAATGAATGCAACTGAGAATTTAGATTAGACTACAATAACTACTACTAGAACAGGAAAGTTCCAGAGATTAGTTGACACAAACGTAAATTCTAGGTTGAATCTTTTGAAAATAATGGCTCACAAGAATGCATTCATACTGAAAAATAAGTGCACTGAATTGATTTATAGTATAACGTGAGACGTTTTGGTTTCTTTCCTAAGTGATAGACACAATAACTAAATTTGTAACATGCATTATATTATTCCTGAAACAAAAACCTAAATTGTAGTCCATTAACTATTTAATCCCCTGCGGGGGACAACTTGCTGACATTGTGCACACTATCTCCGCATTGCGGATGATGTCAATGAGGCATCCAGTGGAAGGGAGTGGGAGAGAGTCAGGGTTTTTCCTGATGTGGGCATCTGTTTGGCTTATGTGGAATCGCTTCTGTATCAATCCCTACCTCTCCTGCTGCCCATCAGAGATGTCAGCAAGGACATCATGGATCCTACAGGACAGCGCCACAAGGAGCAGGTAAGTACAGCCCCATGAGCGCCCAGAGGAATATATCTGTCACCTCTGCATATGAGTGAGGCTTCACTGGAAAAGGACATTCTCTCCTTTTCAGAAATGTCTTTTTCAAATAAAGTCCTGCTGGTGGATTGTGGATTCCCCTGGAGGGGAATGGGGGGTCAGGGCAATCACACTCCTTCTCCCATTGAATGGAAATTTGGCAAGCACAGTTTTGTGGCTGTTTCTGCCGAGTGTCGTTTTCACACCCCATGGGCCGCACTGCACAACTGTTAAAATCTAGTTTGCAGCATGAACATTATCGGCGCCATCTTGTCCCTTTTCTAGGCCCATACGTGTGCGTAAGCGGCAGCCTTTTTGCGTACCATGGCCTCCCTACCCGTTGCCGATCACCAGAGCGACTCTCTGACTTCGCAAGCAACCCCCGCGCACTGACAGCCCCCGGACTCACATGCCCGGGCAATAAACCACCCCTTCAGTGCAGCCCTGCCTCGGAGCCACATCCCGTACCAAACCAGCACCTCCCTCAATCCCTTTCATGACCACGAATCCTTTGATAACCCCCTTTCTCCGTACCCGATTGTATGATCTTATCCCAGGCCATCACCTAGCCCTGCGGATGTAATTTATTGCCCCTACTGTAAAAACTCACCCCTCTTCAAAAGGAGTTAAGATTAATAAATGTCTCCACCCCATGAGATCCGATCGATCGCACACATTCCGGGAACCGGCGGAATGTCCAGCTGCGCAACAGTCATTACCTGCTGAGATTGGGGTGGGGACTATTACTATAGATATGTGTGGGAACGGGTCTGAAGCCGGGATTCCGAGGATGTCTTCCTTACATCAAAGCATTTGCAAGAATGTGCCATATGTAATAAACTACAATAAAAGTCATAAACCTGTGTATAAGAGGCCAGGCCATGGAGATGCAGTTAGATCACCTCGAGACAATACCCTGTTTGTCCGATCCGACGTGTTCTGTTCCGACGAAATTAAACTTTGTTTTCCCGCTGTCCAGTTTCCAGCGCTCGCCTCTTTATTTGGTAATCTTTGAATGGTATGAGAGGCGACTAACGCCAAGCAGTGTCAGAAGGTTGTCTATAGGAACTGCTTTTTCCACAATTGGCGTCCCAAACGTGGGGCCCATCAGCGACACGTGGATCCAGTGGGAGAGGTCCTGACGACAGAGTGAACGAATGCAACGATCGGGAAGAGTTCCTGCCCAATAGACCCTCGTCTGGCAGCCGATCATTCGAACTTCACAGGTTCCGAGCAGACCTTTCTTGAGTGATCTACGGTCCTGACTGGGAACCCTCAGGAGTGCCGCTGCAACAACGGAGAATAGAGGACAATCGGGCGCTGGAAGTGGAAGACGGGAAACTGTCCATACGGTCCGGGTAAGGTCGTGTAACACGATGAATTGTGAAATGATTGTTTGGAAATACTAGTATTACTCATTGATTGCATCGCTTAACCTCAGTTAACGATATTGATTGCTTTTTGAGACATTCTCTGCCTGCAAACGGTGAAGAATAGAAATATTCTCTCTCCCTTTGCAGATAGTGAAGTATAGGTAGTGCGGGCTTTTTGTTCATATCGGTAAGGGCTGATAATACACTGCGCCTATCTTCTCCCCACTGATTGATTGTTTGGATTTTGGTTCTCTTGAGATATTCACTATCTGCAAATAACGTAGAATAGAAATATTCTGTCAAGTCTTTGCAAGTAGCGAAGGATAGGTAGTGCGGACCTTTGTCCACTATTGTTTGAAATATTTTTGACCGCTATACGTCATGCCTATTTTCTCCCCACTGATTGGTAGTTGGTTTAGTCCCGACCGTTTATTAGAGGTAAATCATCAAGCTCCACTGGAAGGCACCCCTAATAAGGACATGTTCACAAAATATGGACAAGTCGCCGTAGCCTATAGTAAACTATGGCATAAAAATACCAAGAAAGATCGAGAAAGTCAATGGCCCCTGATAGGATCTTTTCATATAAATAAGATAGAGGCATAAAACCACGCCAACCATGCTTGATAGTCTCGGCATGTGGCGCAAAGAAGCAACGCAACGTAAGAAGAGAGACGAAGCAAAGACAGACAAAGAGCTACGGAAGGCAGCTCACCTAGCTGGTAGAAAACTAGAAGAAGAGATCAAAGAAAGAGAGAAATTTAAGAAAGAACGAGAGTCTGAAACATCGGGCCAGTACCCTGTTAGAACAGCCTCCACGCTCTACCCTGAGCTACCCTCAAAGCAAAAAGCAAATGATGATTTATTATTAGGTCCCCCAATCATCCATACCCCCCTCCATATGCTCCCTCCCATCCTTTAGTACCACACTCACTCCCCCACACCCAAGTGAAGGTAGTGCTAGGGCCTTGGTCTCCACGGCCTCCGTGCCGGCCGAGCCTCTTGTACTAAGCATAGCACCAGCAGAAACGATAGACGAATCCTAAGCTAAGAGAAAAGACTCCACGAGAATGAACCGTTTAAGCAAGAGTGAACGAGCGGGGATTGATAAAGTAGTAAAAACACTGGTGAAACGAAAAGAAAGCAAAGAGCATATATCGGATATGTATAATTCATATGCCGATAGCCATAGACGACACTTTGTCGTGCGATTTTGCTATCACACCCTCACTGCCTATGAGGAGAGATATCAGAATAAAAGCCCTGAACGCCTTGCGGCCTTGTATAGGAAAGTTGATATTGGAGATGAAAGTGAGTGTGATGTGATGGACCTCTTCTCACATACGCTTGAAGTTTTCCGCCACCTCACCGAACAAAGGCAGGTAGCTAAGACTACAACTCCTGTAACGACTGAACCCCAAACAGAGAAGATTGACACGATGATGCCTATAAAGGAGACCGCTCCCTACTGGGTCTCCCCACGAGGTCAGGGAACACACAACGACATTAATCATCAAGATGCAAAGGGAAGGGTAGTATATAACTGGGTCTACCAACCATGGGATCGATAAGACATCCTGACCTTCCGAAAATACTTGCCAGACTTACGGAAGAACCCACTGCCTTTTACACTGAACTAGGTACAGCCTTAGGATCGACAATTATGACCCTGGCAGACATCGACTTGTTTTTCGGGCTATGTCTGCCAGCTGATGTGTGGAAGCAAATCCGGAAAGTCGACCACCTTGAGCTGTTCGGACATACTTGGATACAACTCGATGGCATAGATAAGCAGCGAGACCCGGGACAGAAACCCTTAAAAGTCATTTTAGAACTCCCGGACAAAATTGTCCAGAAATAAAAGACCCTGATCCCAGAAAAGAAGGTGGATTGGTCGATAGTAACGGCTTGCCGCCATAAACCTCAGGAAGATGTCTCAGAGTACTTCTCCCGGTTTGAGACAGTGTTCTCCGATTATAGTGGCCAGGACATGACCACTGCAACCGGACATCATCTGTTCGTCCAAAATTACATTAAGGGTCTGCTGCAGGAAGTCTCACAGAAACTGCAGACCAGTGAGAGTAGTTGGGCGGCCTCCAAACCTTCGGCTATCCTTCAGATGGCCCAGTATTACGAACATCAGAAGAACAAGAATGATAGGGCATCAGAAAGAAAGAAAAAGGACCTAAAGGAAAGGGTCATGATTGCACAGTTACAAGGGGTGACTATAGGACAGGAACCCTACAAGGGAAATTATCAATCAAGTGCCCCTAGAAACCCACCTCCTAGAGATCGCACGTCCACGCCCTACACTGGGCGGAAGGATTTAGATGAGAACCAATGTGCGCTCTGTAAGGGATTCGGGCACTGGAAGTCTCAGTGCCCGGTCCTTCTAGAAATGAATAAAGATAAGGAGGCGAGGGATTCAGCAAATGGACCGAGAAATAGAGGACGAGGACGAGGGTACGCTAATGACAAAAACGACGACAGGCCGGGTAGACCGAACACATTTGACTGTCCCCGACAGAACCAATGCCAACAGTCTGACTACGATAACGCTTACGACTTTGCATAGGACTGCCAAGGGCAAGGGAGGGGTCCAGTCGAGCTCTATGTTGACCAGCAAGGCCCTTATGTCACCGCTAAGGTCCTAGGCACAACGTCTTCATTTCTGGTAGACACCGGAGCAACACGTATTGCGTTATCTAAACGAATGATTCCAAGGGCACCCTTGTCTGGCTCACACGTAACATCAATAGGTTTTGATGGAACGCCCTCCACTAATCCCTTATCCACACCGATCTCTTTTGACTTAGAAAATAACACCACTGACACGACATTTCTGCTCTTCTCCAACACCCCCGATGCCATTATGGGTCTTGATTTGTTGAAACATTTCCGAGCCACCATTAGATGCTCACCGGACGGAGTTCAAATCATTCTGTACGACAACCCTAATCTGCTCAGACCTTGTCCCATACGACGCATGTTCCCTATGACCGATGCTGACACATCCCTGCTTGACACATTACCCCTGTACTTGTGGGCTAAGACCGACTCAGACGTAGGACGCATGATGATTGACCCTGTGCATGTGACTGTACAACAGGACGCTACGCTCCCAAATCTCCCACAGTATCGGATATCACCCGAAGGCGAGAAGGCATTGGTAAAGATCATCCAGTCCCTAGTGGATGCAGGAGTGGTGGAGGAAGTAGTCAGTAATGTTTGCAACAGCCCTATCCTACCCATTGTAAAGAAGCAAGGTGAGGGAGATGAGAAAGCGTAACGCTTCATCATCGACCTACGAGATGATAAAAAAGTAGTCGTGCCTCAGTACCCCATAGTCTCTGACATCACCACCATTCTGACCCTGATTCCGTCCACCGTCATCACCTTTACTGTAATTGATCTCAAGAATGCTTTCTTTTCTATCCCCATCCACCCAGACAGCCGCTACCTCTTCGGCTTCACCCGGAAATCCCGCTCGTACAGATTCTGTAGAGCACCCCAAGGCTACATTGAAAGTCCCAGCATCTACAGTCAGGCCCTCAAAAGGCAGCTAGACGCAGTTCAGCTACCGGATGGAGTGGTGTTAATACATTACGTAGATGATATCCTTCTGGCAGCCGACACCACTCCACTCGCAGTCACAGCTACCATCCAACTCCTACACTTCCTCGCAGAGGATGGTCACAAGGTCTCCAGGAAGAAATTACAATTCTGTCAACTCCAAGTAACATACCTAGGTCACCTTTTGTCCAAAGACGGGAGGAAACTTACGCCCAACAGAATTCAGACCATTTTAGAAAAACCCGTCCCTAAGAACCAGAAGCAAGTCTGCTCTCTATTAGGCCTCACCTCGTTTTGTCGACAATGGTTGCCAAACTTCAGCCTTATTGTTAAGCCCTTACTTTCCCTTCTGGCCAAAGATGTCCCATTCCCACCCCCTTGGACCCCCGAATGCCAATCCTCCTTCAAAGAATTACGAGATGCCCTTTGCTCAGCACCAGTTCTAGGAACCCCAGACTATTCCAAGCCCTTCTCCCTCTACACTCACGAAAGGGAGGGATGCGCTTTATCTGTTCTAACTCAATCCATCGGTCCCAAACAACGCCCTTGTGCTTACTTCTCTGCCACTCTTGAACCCGTAGCCAGAGCTTTGCCTGCCTGCCTTCGAGCTGTAGCCGCCGCTGCTGTCTCTATTCGACAGAGTGAAGGAATCGTGCTTTCAAACCCCCTCACAGTGTTAGTACCCCACTCGGTTGACACCCTTCTGAACCAGACTAAGACTCAGCATCTGACTAGCGTCCGACTGACTGGATACGAGTTGACTCTACTGGCACCCCACATAACATTGAAAAGATGCACCACCCTGAATCCGGCCACCCTGTTACCCCTTTCTGAGGACGATCCCAATGTAACTCCTGTACACGACTGTGTGACCCTCACGGACGAACAGACGAGGAGTAGAGCTGACCTCCGAGACACTGCCTTCCCAGAACCAGACGGAGAGCTATGGGTAGACGGCTCATGCATCAAACTCCCCGATGGCACCACTTCAGCCGCTTATGCAGTTACCACGGCCCGAACAGCAGTTGAGACAGCTCGCATTACACAACGATCCGCACAGGTGGCAGAACTGATTGCCCTCACACGAGCATGTATCTTAGCCGCAGGAACGACAGCCAACATATACACCGACAGCCAGTATGCCTTCGGGGTGGTTCACCATTTTGGGCTCTTATGGAAGAAAAGAGGATTCTTGACCTCACATGGCACACCAATCTTACACGGAGATCTAGTCTCCGCCCATACTGAAGCAGTCCTCCTCCCCAAGCAACTAGCTGTGATCAAGTGCCAGGCACACAAAAGGGTGACAGACATTGTAGGGCAGGGGAACGCACTGGCTGACATCACTGCCCGAACCATGGCCGAGAATAAGACGACAACACGCATGTATGTGACCAGGTCACAAGCAGAAAAGTGGAAGGATGCTAGGGAGACTATTAGGGACATTCAAGCGGCCAGTACACCACACGAATTGAGTGAATGGGCACGGGTGGGACTGAAAGACGATGAAGGCTGCTGGCGGACGAAAGACGCAAACAAATGGTTGTTACCCAATTCCTATCTGATCCCCATACTGACCATGACACACTTCCCGGCACACATAGGATCTGCCCCCATGACTGAACTTGTTTCCAGAATTTGGCACAACGACAAGATAGCAGACGCAGCGAAACACTTGGTTCAACAATGCCTGATCTGTCTGCACATAACCCAGGGAAAGGAACTGTGGTACCTCGGGGAGGGTTTTCGGTCCCTGACCATCCCTACCAAGTCCTCCAAATGGACTACATTCAGCTAGAGAGATGCCACAGTCTAAAAAACGTACTCGTCATTGTGTGCGCGTTCAGCAAATGAGTGAAAGCTTATCCCACACGGGACAATACCGCCATCAGTACCGCAAAGGTGTTATTGAAAGAATTCTTCCCACGTTATGGCCTTTG
This sequence comes from Lissotriton vulgaris, assembly GCF_964263255.1. Classification (NCBI taxonomy): domain Eukaryota; kingdom Metazoa; phylum Chordata; class Amphibia; order Caudata; family Salamandridae; genus Lissotriton; species Lissotriton vulgaris. Next base: position 1,405,393,403 of record NC_141687.1, read on the forward strand.
TCGAATTTTGTGGAGCGACAACGGCCCCCACTTCGTAGCCAAAGTTATCCAACTATTGAAAGGGTTGGGTGTAAAACAAAAATTTCATGCAGTCTTCCACCCCCAATCTGCAGGCCTAGTAGAACAACATAACGCCACACTGAAGCTCAAGCTAGCAAAGATAGTTGCCACCCCAATACTGAAATGGCCAGACGCCCTTCCACTGGCATTGCTATCAATGCGCTCCACTCCTACCAAACACCACCTGACCCCATATGAGGTTGTCTTCGGCCGACCCATGAATATCTGGGCCGCACCAAAGCCAACATCCATCCATGATGTACCGGACATCCTAATGTCTGATTATCTACATAACTTGACAAAAACGCTAACTGTTATCCACCAACAGGTGCAGCAAGCCATACCAGACGCGTCCAGGGGCCCCGGACACGACATCCAGCCCTGAGAGTTCGTCTTGATTCAAATTTTCCAAAGGACGAAGAGTCTGGAACCCAGGTGAACGGGCCCCTGGCAAGTCTTGATCACCACCCGAACTGCACTCCGAGTGGAAGGGAAACAAAATTGGCTGCATGAGCATCACTGCAAGAAGATATCACCGACCCTGACAACAAAAGAAGACGTGGACACCCAAGAAGAGCTCCTGAACAAAGACAGACTATCCCTGAGTTGCTACCCTGACACAGAGACACTTGAAAGAATTTCCAGATCCCACTGTGCCGTCCAGGGAAGGGTACAACTTACGTCGAAAGGAGCGCTTCGGCCAAGCAGACCACTGACTAAGTAAAAAAAAAAACTCAGAGCGGTAGCCTAACACTACTAAGGTTATCAGGAGAGAAGCTAGACGAAGTTTGTGGTCTTGCCCGTCACCGAGCCTCTTGAAGGTGATGGATGCTCCCAACAAGAAGATGATGGAAGCGCCCGACATGAAGGTGATGGAAGCAACCGGACGTCCGAAGACCCACTACAAAGACCCAAAGGCTGACAGAATGCATAGCTCAAAGACAATTACCCTTTTCATCACTCTTCTCTTTTGCCTCCTCCTCATGGCCACCTTCTGGATCGTGGAAGAAAGTGCACCCGCCCATGAGACTTTGATACCCACTGTGCAACCCACCACCAAGAGAGAACAGTATCTCATTTCATTTTCACCCCAGCCCCGAGAAAGATGCAAGGAGTTCTGGAACCATTCATTTGTGCAGTTGCTACACCAACACAATCTTGCTACCAATGCCACGAACTGCTGGATCTGTGGGCTGCTACCACATGCAACTGAACACTCTATCTCTTTCATCCCTTCGCCTTTTTCCGTTCATGGGTACTGCCTTGCCTGGCTGATACTCTTGCAAGAGAGTTACAAGGACAATGCAACATCTGGCGAAACCATTTCACACTTCTACAATGAGTTCTGGCTGAATAAGATCGGAAAAACTTCCGCTCCCTTTTGCCCTTTGCCATCCAACACCACCTTCCAAATGAACATCCCTGCAAAGGAACGAATCGAAATGCATGTGTTCAACAATCCAGCCAGACCCACCTTCTCTTATCTCCGGAAGCGAACTGCCACCACACTGACTGTGGCCCTATCTGTGGTGAACGTCTCAGGCCTTGTCTGCATTAAAGGTCATGGAACAAAATCAGTGGGTCACAGCTCCTGCCACATCACAAAGACCCTGCACACAACCGATCCACCCTCTTTTGTTGCCTCCCCGAATATGTACTTCGTCTGTGGAACCAAGGCCTACACCTGGCTCCGAAAGGGCTGGGAAGGCACCTGTTACATCGCTTTTGCCCTTCCTCCGACATATGTGGCACCAGCAAACCATCACCGACAAAAGCGAGCAAAAGACATTGAACAAGCAGACTCCACTGGAGCGCAGTTCCGAGACGCAGTAAAGGGACTCGTTCCATTTTGGGGCCCGATGGCAAACAGTTGTGCCATCCGACTTTTGACCCAGGCAGTTGAAACCACTATGAACATCACAGCTGGCATCCTCACGAACAACACAGCCGAGCTTCAGGCAGTCCGCCTGGTGGCTCTTCAAAACCTCCTCATTCTAAATGTGGTTCTAGCTGATCGTGGAGGAGCATGCCGCATCATCGGATTTAGCTGCTGCACCTACGTGCCGGACAACTCGCCCTCAGTCTACAAGGCAATAAACATCTCTACAGACTCTCCTCAGAGGTTCATCAAGAACAAGAAGGATGGTCATTTGGGAGCTGGTTCTGGAGTACAGTAAAAGACTGGAGGTGGAGGTTGTTTACAATCAAATTGTGATAATATTTGGATTCTGCCTGGGTATTCAATGTTTGCCACCTCTGTGCTCACTTTTTGCGAACTGTATCTGCCCTAAGACTCTGGACTTTGAAGCTGAACGAATGAAAGCTTTATACGAAGTGGAAGTCCGTAACATAATGGGGATAAATACAGACTGACGAGCTGGCTAGATATGTCAAAAGGGAGGACTGTTAAAATTTAGTTTGCAGCATGAACATTATCAGCGCCATCTTGTCCCTTTTCTAGGCCCATACGTGTGCGTAAGCGGCAGCCTTTTTGCGTACCATGGCCTCCCTACCCATTGCCGATCACCAGCGCGTCTCTCTGACTTCGCAAGCATCCCCACGCACTGACAGCCCCCACACTCACATGCCCGGGCCATAAACCACCCCTTCAGTGCAGCCCTGCCTCGGAGCCACATCCCGTACCAAACCAGCACCTCCCTCCATCCCTTTCATGACCACGAATCCTTTGATAACCCCCTTCCTCCGTACCCGATTGTCCGATCTGATCCCAGGCCATCACCTAGCCCTGCGGATGTAGTTTATTGCCCCTACTGTAAAAACTGAACCCTCTTCAAAGGAGCTAAGATTAATCAATGTCTCCACCCCATGAGATCCAATCGATCGCACACATTCCGGGAACCGGCGGAATGTCCAGCTGCGCGACAGTCATTACCTGCTGAGATTGGGGTGGGGACTTCTACTGTAGATATGTGTGGGAACGGGCCTGAAGCGGGGATTCCGAGGATGTCTTCCTTACATCAAAGCATTTGCAAGAATCTGCCATATGTAATAAACTACAATAAAAGTCATAAACCTGTGTATAAGAGTCCAGGCCACGGAGATGCAGTTAGAGCACCTCGAGACGATACCCTGTTTGTCCGATCTGAAGTGTTCTGTTCCGACGGAATTAAACTTTGTTTCCCCGCTTTCCAGTTTCCAGCGCTTGCCTCTTTATTTGGTCATCTTCGAATGGTATGAGAGGCGACTAACGCCAAGCAGTGTCAGAAGGTTGTCTATAGGAACTGCTTTTTCCACAATACATTTAAATGATGCATTACTTGAATAGGAGCAGTGTCCCCTTTCCTGTCATGTTTCTTTCAAACAGATCCCTCCTCGTGGAATGCATGTGCACCACAATCATGTGCAGGGATCCCACTAAACACCAGGGATCTATTATTATTTAGAGAGGGGTCAGCCCCCCAAGCACGTTTCAACACTCCAGAAGGTAATATATGATTTAGTGATTTAAATTCGCTAAGGAGGCTAGTTGGGTTCCTGAAGGAACCAAGGGAAGGGGAAATTTGGCAGTCATTTATTTTTATACTTTTACTGCCTGGGTTCTTTTTGACTCCTCCCTGGAAACACAGTAAGTAAATGTAGGAGGCCATTTACCCATTACATACGTTTCAAAGGGTGAAAGAAAAATATGAATGGCATGATAAGTGATCAGTGGCTGAAGTGTGCTCACTCTTTGCCCTGGATCACTTACAGAATATCAGAAACAACATATTGTGTGGAGAGAATATCATGTCAAAACTATTGAGGACCAAAATATTGAGAAGGTAAGTATAGATTTCCTATATACACTGTGTCAAGGTACATATGTGGGGAGTTATATATAGTAAAACTTTACTTATTTGTAGAAACTTACTTTCACAATAGTTTTGTCCTTGACATTCTTGGCACAATATTTTGACCCACAATATTTGTGTTTCCAAAATTCAGTCACAATACTGGCTCTCCCATTGCCACATTGTTGTATGCTGTGCTGGGTGAAAGTAAAACGTGAATTCAACAACTGTCTAATGGCTGAAGCGAACTTACACATTTTTCCAACTATATATATTGTGCTGGATCGCAGCAAAATGTGAATGGCACAGGCACTGATCAGTGGCTAAAGTGGTCTTACCTATTGCTCTTTGAAGTAGGTTGTGCTGGGTGGAAGTGAAATGTGAATGACATGAAAACCGATCCATGACAGAAGTGGTAGGCTAACCCAGAATTCAAACAGGTACTACAAGTCAGCACAGGCAGAGTGCTGACTTGTCAGTTTCCTTATCTAGGGCTAGATGTAGGTCCTTCCAATTTACAGACTCTGAAATACCGAATTTTACCGATTCGGTATTTAAGAGTCTGTAAATGGGAAGGGGACAGATGTAGGTAATTTTAAAATCTGAATTACCGAATCTGTAAAATTCGGTATTTACCGATTCTGTAAATACAGAATCGGTATTTCCCATTGATTCCTATGGGCTTTGAAGCACATAGGAATCAATGGGAAATACCAATTCTGTATTTACAGAATCGGTAAATAACGAATCCTGCAAGGGTGCAGGGGGTGTCACTTTGACACCCTCTAGCACCCCAAGTACAGGCTTGTGTGCAATGTGGCACACATACATGCCCTAAGGGCATGTCTGTGTGTCACATTGCACAGGTATGCATGCACAGATGTGCATGCACACCTGAATTCGGTATTTTACCACACAATAGGATTGTGTGGTAAAATACCGACTCTTAAGAGCCTGGGGCACTGTAAACTGTGCCACCTACATTTGTAATTACAGAATCGGTATATTTACCGATTCGGTAATTTACTGAATCGGTAATTTTACCGAATCGGTAAATATACTGATTCTGTATTTTTCTGCCCCCTACATCTGAAAACCCTAATACCGGTCGGAAACGGCCGAAATAGGCCATTTCCGACAGGTATTAGGGCTTCTACATCTGGCCCCTAGTTCCTCCTCAAATGACCCATGCACAGCAGATGCTAGATGTAAGGTCAATACTGCACATTGTTTGTGTATTGGCAACTTATAAATTTTTTGGGATGAATACTTCCTTGAGAAAAGTGAGTACCAAACAAATTTGCAAGCTAAACAGTTTATTTGGGAGCATAAAGGTACTCTGGATCAAGGAAACAGTGCACAAACCAACCAAACAGTCTCACTGGTTTACAAGTACAGTTTGGACAACACCCAACCTCGCACTGGTCATGAGCATAGACAGGTTTTTGATTTTCTAGCGAATGCTGCATTTCAATTATATTTTCGCTGCATTGCCCCTGTACCACCATCACCATTACAGGTTTTTTTAAATTTGGCCTGTCATGGAACATTTATCTACCAGGTTCCCAGAGGTTTTTGGGCCTTGAACGTATAGTTGTAAATAATCTTGTACAAAGGGCGACTGCTATTCTGGCAGTACATACCAACCGAACAATCCCCTTACATCATTATGGTGTACATGTGGTGCAAGAGCCCTAATGGCTGTGTCTACAGCCTGAGAGTATATACAAGGATGGACTCCACAATAAAGCTTGTATTTTCCCATTCCACCTTAGGAGTTGGTCAGAAGATTGTATGGGGAGTTGCCAATCGCTCCTTCATAAAGATTTTAACCTTTTTGTAGATAATGTTAAACAAGAGTACAGCTGTTAGTGAACTTTATCTAGCTAGCACTCTAGCTTATATTACAATTTGAAAGTACTGCAAAGGATTCCCCTGGGAGCTAGTCTGTATGAAGCTCAAAAAAGATAAGAGCAGTGCATAGGGTTGCAACAAACTGCTCGCTGTCAAATTCTCAGATAGGCTGGAAGTATATGTCCTTTCCACACTTCATGATGAGAGAACCTTTCTGGTCACAGTTTGAGGTTAGTTGGCAAAAGTTCACAAGAGCACTTGTATACCTCATTATATTAAGTACTTGGGTGGAATAGATAAAAATGAGCAGTACTTCAATCATATAATGTGAGTTATATAACTCACACATGGTATAAGAAGTTGGCTATTCAACTGACTTTATTGGCAACATACAATGTGTATGATGCGTATGTTGTCTATTGGCAGATCTGCACAGGAAAACTGATGTCCTTTGTTGACTTTCAGTAGGCTGCTATTGAAAGTCCTACTGCTGTTCAATCAGTAACCTCTACTTCATATGTTGTGGACGATGTTCTGTCCTCGGGCCCATTTCAGCATGGCCTGTGTTTTTCAACTTGCTTCACTTTGGACAGAACAAACATGAATTTCTGGAAAACTGACTGAAGTGGAGCACACAGATTAGGAGTTAGTATCTGACCCAAATGGCTGTTCATGTTTTTTTTTACCTGTCATGGCCCATTACTTGAGTAGATGTGTAACTTTTTTAATTCTTACATCTAATTTGGAAAGAAGGACTAGTATCCAAGGATTTCTTCTTAAATTAGATTTGAGACAATGTGTCTTTACTTACTCCAGTAAATAAGCGCACATTGTACTTGCTTGTGACTGCTTCCCAACTGCAGTCTCTGATAAATTGTCTCTAAAGCAACCTTGAACACCCCGAACCTACTTCTGCACACTGTAAAGAGTTGTATTCCGTGCTGCAAGTACATGCATATGCATGAAAAACAGGTCTTCCTAAGTTTAGGTATGCATGGTATAAGTCAGAACTTCAAAAGAGATACACACATGAAGAGATGTCAAACCTTAGCTTAGACCTGTTTTCATAGGGATCTCATGTAAGTAGAAGGAATATGTTCAAGGCAGAATGACACACAGATCACTGTACCCAACACTAGTCACATACGTCACTCTTGTGGCCTGTTTGCTACCTCCATTCTCTTTCAGAACATGGTGGATATTCTGCCAGGCATATTACTAATGAATTACAATCAATGCACTGCACATAATAGTGGTCAGGATGTGCTCCATGTTTTGACTGAGTACCTTGCCCACCAAAACCTAAGAACCCTAGTCTTTCTAGAAGTACTCTTTAGGGAACTTAGTAGAGACTGCAACAGCATGTTTACCCCCTGTAAATATACTCACATGTTTGATGAATGGGAGCCAAATGTATTTTCAGACACCCCTAACGTACTTCTGCACAATGGTGGGAATTGCAGTTAGTGCTGCCAGTGGACTGAAAAGTGCACCAAATACAAGTATTTGTGAGCTTAATCACACCGTTACTGGGAAGCAGGTGGCAACTAGAGCCAAATGTCGGGTGGGGGGGGGGGCTGAAAAGATTTGGGTGGGCAGCTAATTCTTCAAGTCATAGGCAGAGTGACTCTAAGAAGGGGTGAAAACACAACAAAAGCCTCATTAACAAGTAAGTGGCCTTTTAAAGACCTGTAAAGTACTCGGGTGCTGCTGCAATTAGACGGTCACCAGCCCGCAAAGCTGTCTCAGCCCGGGCTACAACACATGACGGGGGCTGAAGCCTGGTGAGCCCAATGGGTGTTGCGCGCCTGCTAGGAGGTACTAGTGAAAGTATACTTGGCACCCAAGGGTGTGAAGGTCCACATTTTACAAACAAAAATGCATTTAAATAGAAATTGCAAAAGTTTATGCTAAATACCATAGGTCAAATAAATGCAATATTTGTAGTAGGTGATTTTAATTAGAAGTTGAAAAGATACAAAATAAATATAAATGTAGTATTTTGAGTTAACATAAATACTGATGCCATATTAATATTGATTCATATAGTACGTTTAATAAGGCCTGTTTTTCTCATTGAAATGTTGTTTTGCACAAGATATTTTTCTCTTCCACTGCAGATGCTGCAACTTTCCAGGAGCCTTCAGGCAGTTAGTAAATAGACATTTGTTATGTATTAGACCACTGGTGGTGAGGTTCTCACTTGGAGGAGAAAAGATGGCTGGAAATGTGCCTCATGGAAAACGCTGCCTGAACCACAAGATACGGACAGAGAATCTTTCCAAAGACTTGATTCTGCGGCCTATTGTGAAGACTTGAGACTTTGTGTGGCTGTTGGCTGGTGAGATGTGTGTTGTTTGTCTAGCAGTATGTGTGGCAGTTGTCTGACTGTGTAATGGTTTGCAAGAAGTGTGTTTGCATGTAAGTTGGTTGATGACTGGTTGAGAGGCAGTGTCATTCATGTTTCAGTCCTGTGGGTGTATTAATATGCTGGGCACTTAAAGAGCGATTGATTTTTAATGTGAGTGGTATGTGTTGATCCTGTAGTTGGCACTATGTATGGCTTTGTATGGTGTATATTCACTCTTTGGCCCTCTTACCAATACTAACTCCAAAACCAACCGGTATAAGTTTGGATTGAGCAGTGGATGGACCCCAAAAGAAAATACCAATCCCAGACAAGATCACAAAAAGAGACTACTACAAAGAGAGAATTACTGGATTTCTACATTGACCAGTATGACCCCCTACGGCCTCAATGACCGTATGGAATTTACCTGTTATTTATAAATTACGTTTTTTGTTCCTCAATCCGACAAATGGCTTTTTAGTACATCAGTTTATTGATCCTATCCAGTTTAAATCACATACATGTTTGTTAAGTGCATTTAATATCTGTAGCATTTTTCTGAAACCATACAACACTCCACTATTTTCTTCATAAACTTTATTGAGACCACAATACACCAGAATGGACATTTTACGTTCCATACATCGTTTTCAGCACAACGACCCATGAGTAGTTATTGAGCTTCATATATTCGTCACACACCACACCAGCAGGATTTATATCTTACAATAATCGTATATTTTTACACGTTTCCAACAAACACCCGAGCGTCGCCTAGCAACAGGCGCGACCCATTACTTAAACTTCCGGAGCACTATCCCAGTGCTTCTGGTTCATGAGAGGAGTACGGGAGATACAAACATTTTCACGGTAAGCCCGCTTTCTGAGAACCTTGCCGCCTCGTTACTTTGGCTAACTTAGTTTGTCATTACTCGTTTCACCACCACAGATTGTTAAAATGGACTCGAGTATCGTTAATTTCTAGAACACACATTCGCCCAATAGAAATCATTCAAACATTCATGCGGAGCACATCCAGTCAATCACAGCTTAGAAAACGAGTATTCGGTCGAGACTTTTGGGGTTTACAATGTTCTTTAACACACTATTGTTCACATTTATTCGAGTGTAACGCTATGAGTCAATGATTAACAGCTTAGCTATAGTATTATGAACTATGGTCATACATGTTTTATTAAGGTTTACTGGGAACAAAAGTGCGTAGGATTGATATTCAAAGTTGCATTATTTTGTTTTGTTATAGAGACATCCCCTGGAAGAAGGCATATTAATTGCCAAAATGCATTGGGAAAGTTAAAATGTTTACTTATAAACTAAAGTGAAAAAATATGAACTTTACATCCATGTGATGACAACAAGATGGAATAAATATCAAGTTTCAAAAAGATGAACTATTTTGCAGATTCATTGATAACCCTTTAACAGCCTTCCATGTAGAAGGATTCATTGGAACCCGGGGGACACACCCCATTTCTATAGGGGTGCAACCAACAGAGTTATTTTGTTACACTTTTCATTGGAGAGTAATACCTCAGAGCACCGTACAACTACATAAACCAGAATCAATCACGTAGTGCGCACCTACTAACCCTTTGCAATGTTGGGTAGTATGACATTTGTGTATCTTTGCAGATTCTGAAACTTTCTCTCATAGAAATATGAGGAAAATGTGTGTTTCTTGTCAAAGTTTGGGATTTGAAGTATATTGTGGGTCAGAAAAAGTAGGCTGATTCATGGACGTCTAGCTGCCCTTGACTTCCCTGGGTGTGTTATCTTTAGAAATGTCTGGGTTTGGTAGGCGCAGAATCAGCAGTTACCCAAATTGCAAAACAGAGTTGGTTTTCAATGGAAACGTTTGAGCTGTCCAGATTATGTTTTGGGGTCTTTACGGTTGTGGAGGCTGGGCTCATCCACACAAGAGGAATACTGCTTTTGTTGGGCACAAGTGTGGGAATGCTGGGTGGTAGAAAATCTGGAGATCCTAACAGATTCCAGAAGTTTTCCTCACAGACATGAGATATTGTGTGTTTTTTGCCAAAGTGTGAGCTTGGAAATGCATTGTGGGCACGAAAAGGTAGGGCTATCCCCTCTGTACTCCCTTGGGTGTTTAGATTTCAGCAATGTCTGGGTTTGGTAGGTTTCCTAGATGGCTGCCGAGCCTGGGTCCAAAGTCAACAGCTTCTAACATTGCAAAAAACGGTTTGGCTACGAGTGGAAAAGTTTGGTCTGTCCCATCCACACCACTCGGGTATTGGGTTTATCTGGACAAATGCAGGAATGCTGGGTGGTAGGAATTTTGTAGATCCCCACAGATTCCACAACTTTCTTGCACAGAAGTGTGAGGAAAATGCATATTTTTTATAACATTTTGTGGTCTGAAGGGCATTGTGGGTTAAGACTCATGCATAACGCATCACCCTGGACTCCCCTTGGTATCTAGTTTTCAAAAATGTCTGCATTTGTTAGTATTTACCAGGTGGCGACCGAGCCAGGCCCAAATATTGCACGTACCTCAGTTGTCACAGCAGGTAATTGTTTGACAGGAAATGTTAATTTCTCCAGAATCATTTTAGAAGCCTTTTGTGTGGTGTACTTTAGGACGCAGGGTGACATTTTCTTTTTGGGTGAAGTTTTTGAACAAAGAACAGTATAATGTTGGGTATTGTAAATTGAATGTTTCTCCAATATTGGCTTCAAAATGTAAGTCAATATGCAAGGAAGATCACATTTTGAGAACTACCTCTAAATCCTAGGTTATTAGGAATAACCCAAGAATCAGAAGTGTATAAATTCCCGCTATTTCCAAACTCTGTATATTATGCACATTGCAAAAATACATGTTTCCTTTATAACCTTTTTCATTCATTTGATTTTAGCATATGAATTGCTGCATGGTTGGTACACAACGAAAAATCAATGCAAGCTGCTGCTCAGTTGTTGGCTCCGGGTATTGTCTGTTTTTGAACAACCAACAAACATTAAAATACCAAAGACTAGAAGAGTGTGATGAATGTAATAGAATGTTATGCTTTTAAATCCACAACTGGGAAAAAACTACAGATGAAAACGGTGTCACCTATTGCTATTTTGTTCCTACTTATTTTCATTATTTTGTATTTCAATGATTAGCTTCTTTTGTAATAAAGCCATCTACACAAATGACTCATTGATGAATTGAGAATGAATCTGGTTTCCAAAAATGTATAGCTTTGCTTGTTCACCAACGGGTACCTGTTTCCACCAGAAACTGTATGTAAGCTAAACCTACACATAATAGAAGAAATGGACTACATATTGGAAGCATTAAAAAACGATAGCAAACATGTTTTTCCTTAAGAACTCTGCCTGTTCCTGAAAGATTGATAGATGGAGATCTTAGTGCATCAAACATTTTGTTGATGTGATTTTAGGAAAACCACATGTGTGGTATCTCCCTCTTTCTGCCTCCCCCGGCGGCTCCGCATGTGATGGTGCTGCTCGCGGTGACATCACTTAGAATGTCACCGCGACCAGCGTTCCAAGGCGAGCGCCGGGGACACTCTGAGGCGACAGGAGTTCGAGAGGCTGTGGCTGAGGTCACGGGAGTGTGTACTTTTAAATAAATGGTTCTTTGAGTTCACCACCCTGTGTTCGGGTCTTCCTTTTGGTGAATTCTACACTGGCGACGAGGGTTAAAGCCCGTGACCTCAACACGCCAAGAAAGAACATCGGAACTGCAGCAGAAGAAACGAAGGATCAAGGATCACAGCAGAGAATTTTACACGGAAGCAAGCGTCGTTGTGAGCCTCCGTTTCAAGCGACAAGTAACTGTGACCCGAGGACCATCTGGTAACTGGCAGCTGTGAGCGGTGTAAGGCGTGTGAAGAAGAGAACTGCCCTGGTCATCAAACAAAGTAAGGTGACTCTTTTCTTTTTTTTCTCGTGCCTACAGCTCGCACCCTAGCAGCACTTTGACGGTCTACCTGACGCAAGCGCAGCATGTATAAAGCGCTGATACTGACGGAAATTTAATGTGCATCAGCCTGGCTAGCGGGGAGGAAATTATCCCTCAAGGAACATTCTAAGATATTGGTGCAAGCTCCGCTCGAGCCTCCTGTCACTGAATTGAAGTAAAGGCTGTGATCGCGCGTCCCCTCTACGCGCAATTAGGGAAGCGTTTGGCATAAACACCACAGGGGCGCGTGAAATTCACTCAGACTCTGGTCTTCCGCCCACGTTGTGTGTGGCAAACTGTGACTTTTGACAACTCACAAGGTGAGGAAACCTTCCGGTTCATGTCAGCCCCTGCCAGCGGCAAATTAAAGCGCCAACGGAGCTGTGATTCTAAGCGAGAGCCAAGCGCATAGTTCCCAGTCCTGCATTTTGAGACTTTCACCGCGTGCTTCTCTTGTTATCAGCAGGGCAGCGTTGCGTGTTGTCGCCACTGGGGCGAGTAAAGCCTGGCCTTCTTTGATGTACCCTCCCTGCTCCGGGCCCCTGCGACAGTGGAGTGTGACAATTGGCATCCTGATAAGGGAAGTTCTCACAGGGCAGCGCTAGTAGTGAGGAGTATAGGAGCTGAAGTGCTCTCCTGAAACAAAGCAGTTTGGACTGTTGTGTGACGCGTACTTACCAGCGCTGCGAGGAAGAGGAAGGTGTTTTGGCTGCTGCGAAGAACGTGTGTAAAACACCCAGAGTCCTCTGTGAGCACGACGTGGAAGGGGAAAGGACAGCGTTTCTTTGTCTGAATAATCCTAGCCTCATGCCTGCATGACTTTGGGGCAGCTGGCAGCGCAGTGTGTACAGTGAAAAACATCAGGTGGTTGCACTATTGAGAACACAGCATTAGACTACGTTGATTGGAGTACTGTCCTGACAGATTGCACAAAGGAAACATCACTGTCTCAGAACTTTACAGCACAGTATTGAATTTTCGAGGGGCAGATTTTATCTTTATGTGTATGTGCGTTAGGAAGCGGAGCTGCGCAGGGTTGGTTAGGCATTTCCTCTCCTGTGTAAAGGTCCTCACTGGTAGCTCACTCTTTTCTGTAGTCACGGTTATTTAGCTTAGATTTCAGGTTCCCACTGTACGCAGCTAGTTATACGGAGGGTAGGTGCATTTTAAAGAATAAAAGTTTCCCTCTGCTAATTGTGAATTAAATATGCAAAGTGTGACCCCTCCACCCTTCTTCTTGACTAACCCAGGAGACCCCACCATCCTGTGGAAAAAATGGAAAAAGGTGTTCCTCAATTATGCTACTGTTTGTGGGCCCAACCTAGGTCTTGAAAGGAAGGTTGCATTACTAGCCTATTACTTGGGCGCAGAAGGAGAGGAAGTCCTAGACCATCTCCCGGATTTAGGGGCACAGGAGGCAAGAGGTCTGAATGAATTTGAAATTAGTCTCAAGAAGTTAGATTTGAACTACCTCCCCAAGACCAGCACTATAATGGAGAGGTACCATTTTGGCAAGAGGGCACAAAAGGAGGGGGAGTCTATAGAAGATTTTGTGTCTGAGTTGAGGAAGTTAGCTGCAACGTGCAAGTTTGGGGGAGCAAGCGAGGAGAGGATTAGGGACCAGTTTGTTTTGACCTGCAGGATGGAGCGAGTGCGTGAGGAGCTATGGCTTAAGGATGACCCACCTTTGAGAGAGGTCCTTATCATAGCTAAGCAGGTAAAGCACATGTTACAGTGCGTCAAGGAGATTAAGCAAGATGCAGGGGAGAAGAAGAATGATGAAAGGACCAATGTCAGTGAGGTAGTGACTGAATGCGAGACTGTGTTGGTAGTTAAGGGTCAGAAGGCAGTGGGCAAGGAGCAGAAGGAAGGCAGGCCGGGAGGGTCATACAGAGGTACCTGCTACAGGTGTGGAAAACAAGGGCACCTGGTCAACGACAAGGAATGTCCCGCCCTCAGGTTCACGTGTAACAAGTGTGGTAAGAAAGGCCATTTCAAGCAGTATTGCAAGAGTGGGCAGGGGGCCAGTAGGCAGAGTAGAGACAGAACGAATGTAGTGTGCGACGAGTTGGTTGTGCAAGTAAAAGAGTTGAAGGCGCCTAGTCCCAGAAACCCCATGTGTACAGAAGTTACAGCACAGGTTGATGAAGATCAAGTCGATAGTCCCAAAGACACCATAAAAGTAGGGGAGGTTGATCTAGATGCATTGTTTGACTCCTGTTCCAGAATAACTATTATCAATGCCAAGGAGTTCTCGCGTGTGTCCAAAGGAAAGATAATTCTTAAGAGGTTAGACCTGAGACCAGGAGGGTATGCGGGGCGCCCCATCTCCATGAAAGGATACTTCCTGAGTAGAATGGAGTACAGAAACAGGTCTACCGTGTCAAAAGTATATGTGTCCACTGTAGGAGACAACATTTTGGGGTGGCGTGCACAAAAGGGGTTGGGAGTGTACCTCAATCCCAACAGCAATCCCCAGATTTTGATACAGGAGATACAGGAAGGGGAGGCCGACATCACAAGAGAATTTGAAGAGGTGTTTAGGGAAGGGCTTGGGTGTTTGAAGAACTACTGTCACAAAATAAAATTGAAGGAACATGCCAAGCCCGTTGTGGCTAAAGTCAGAAGACTCCCCATAGCCATTCAGGAGGAAGTCAGAACTGAACTTGAGAAACTGTGCAAGGCTGGAGCTATCGAACCTGTAGAAGCGACCGAATGGTTGGCGCCCATCGTGGCAGCGAAGAAAAAGGATGGGTCAGTCCGGATCTGCATAGATTTGAGGGCACTCAACAAAGAGGTCGTCGTTGACCGATACCCCTTGCCGAACATCACCCAAATGATGAGCATGCTAGAAGGTGCAAAGGTGTTTTCCACCCTCGATCTCACCTCGGCCTATTTTCAGATAAAACTTCACGAGGAGTCTCAGGAACTCACTGCTTTTGTGACACCCATGGGCACTTACAAGTTCAAAAGGATGCCTTTCGGCCTAGTCTCGGCGGCTGCCGTTTTCCAAAGAATCATGAGCAACATCCTGAAAGGCATCCCTGGCGTCATGTGTTACCAGGATGACGTGTTGGTTTTCGCTAAGAACCAAGTTGAGCACGACGAGAGACTGAGATGTGTGCTGAGGAGGTTTTTGTCCCAGGGTCTTACTGTGAAGAAGAACAAATGTGTTTTTAGCTGTGCCGAGTTGGACTTCCTGGGTCACAAAATTACAGCAGAAGGCATACGTCCCAAGGCCGAACTGCAAAACACCATTGTGAATCTGTCATCGCCCAAAAGCAAAGACGAGATCAAATAATTCATGGGGATGTTAGAATTTTATGGAAAGTTCATTAGAAACTTAGCAGGCAGGACTTACGCCATCAGGCTATTACTGAAGAAAGAAAGCGAATTCAAATGGAGCCAAGAATGCCAGAGCGAGTTCGAGGATGTAAGGAGAGCTCTTGCAGAAGCCCCTAGTTTGAGGTCCTACCTGCCCGGCCGGGCAACAATCCTCACCACTGATGCAAGCGCAAAAGGGTTGGGAGCTGTCCTCACCCAGAAAGGCGTGGAAGGAGAAGAAACCGTAGCCTTCGCCTCAAGGTCGCTCCAAAAATCTGAGAACAACTACTCAGTCATCGAAAAAGAGGCATTGGCGGTATCCTGGGCGGTAGGTAAATTCAGAGACTTCCTGTGGGGTACGCAGTTCACCCTCCGAACCGACCACAAACCATTGGTAGAAGTGTTCAGCCGGAAGGGTTTGAATGCCATCTCCAGTAGGATAAGGCGTGGGGTGGTCAGTCTCCAGGAGTACACATTCAATGTCGAGTATGTCCCAGGAACACAGAACCTCGCAGCTGACTGCCTGTCCAGACTCGTAAGTGATGTAGAAGCAAGTGAAATGCGATATATAACAGATGAAGATGAAGAAGGATTCATGGTTGAGAATGTCTGCACCATCCAGAAGGCGTTGGGTGAAGAAACGTGGAGAAAGGCACAGGAAGAGGACAAGAGCATGGTAGAAGTTTGTAGAAGAGTGAGGGATGGATGGAAGCACGGTGACAAGCGTGATGAAGACCTACGGCCTTTCCAGGCTGTTAAGGACGAGCTAACCATTGTTGACGGATGCCTGTTCAGGGGAACAAGGCTCGTGCCACCAGCTGCTGTGAGAAACAACCTGGTCGAGATAGCTCACGAAGGGCACTTAGGTATCACCAAGACCAAGCAAAGACTCAGGGAAAGCTATTGGTGGCCGAACATGGACCTGGTCACAGAAAGAAGAATCAGGGAGTGCATCCCGTGCTGCAACAGCGACAAGGTCCTGGAGCAACAGACACCGCCCATGGTGTGTAGGCCGCCCCCGTCAGGACCATGGGACGAGTTGGCTTTAGACATCGTGGGCCCGATGTCTGGGGAACTGCGGACACCTTACATCTTGGTGCTTGTGGATCTGTATTCTCGGTGGCCGGAGATAAAACTCGTCAGTGAAGTCACAACAAAAACCGTCATCGGATTCTTGCAGGAAGTATTTATCCGAGAGGGGCTCCCCAGCAACATCCTCACCGACAACGGAGTGCAACTATGCTCAAAAGAGATGGAGGACTTCCTGGAAGAAAGAGGCATCAGACATAAGCGATGCGCATTGTACCACCCAGAAACCAATGGCATGGTCGAGCGCTTTAATAAAACCATCAAGGAGAGCATCCAGCTGGCGAAAGCCAGTGGCATAAGTTGGAAAGAAGAGGTGTGGAGGCGTCTGGAAGCGTACAGGTTCACACCGCATCAGTCGACGGGCGTCACCCCGTTCGAACTGCTCCGCGCAAGGACACCCAACACTAAGCTTACCCCGGGGTGGATGGAATGGCACAAGGGGTGGTCGGACCGAACCAAAGAAAAGGACAGTCTGAGGAAGCAAGAACAAGCCATGAGGGTGAGAAAAGAAGGTTACGACCAACGCAAGGCCACACGGGAGGTTGGTTTCAAAGTAGGCGACAACATCAAAATCAGAGCTCCCACAGGGAAGGCAAGCTGATCAGACTACAGCAGTCCCACAAAGATCACAAAACTTTTCAAGAATGCAGGCAAAACCCAAGAAGGAAAAATATGGAACCTAGGGAGAGTTGTAAAGTACCACCCTCCAGCAGAAGGCCCTGAAGGTGCAAGGGGGGGGGAGAGTGGTCCTAGACTGGATAGCGGTTTCGCCAGCAGGAGGCCGTCAGGCGTCCCTCTCCCAGGTCTCAGGTCTAACAGGAGAGTGATCAGACCTCCCAGGCATTTCAACCAATATGTAATGATGTAACCATTGATATTGCTGCCTAATGTAAGCTTTTCCTCTATTTCTGGTTCCTGCTCTTTGTTCTACTTAATGTTTTCTATCTCTGCAGGGAAGGGGGATGTGTGGTATCTCCCTCTTTCTGCCTCCCCCGGCGGCTCCGCATGTGATGGTGCTGCTCGCGGTGACATCACTTAGAATGTCACCGCGACCAGCGTTCCAAGGCGAGCGCCGGGGACACTCTGAGGCGACAGGAGTTCGAGAGGCTGTGGCTGAGGTCACGGGAGTGTGTACTTTTAAATAAATGGTTCTTTGAGTTCACCACCCTGTGTTCGGGTCTTCCTTTTGGTGAATTCTACAACATGGACTCGTGCACAGCATTTTCTCCCCATTATTCCAGCAAAAAGAAACACATTTTTACTCCATTGTGGTATTTTCTTAGTGCCCTCCACGAGAACCCAAGAACCCTGGGTACTATTAGAACCACCAAGATATCAGGATAGAAAAGATGCACATTTGGCTGTGATAACTTTTGTAGACAAATAGGTAATATGGTTTAGGCATGAACTGCCTCAAATGGCTAAGAAAGCATTAACAATGCCAATAGGTATGACGTATGAATAAAAGTGCCTTCTGTGTTATTGATGGGGTCAGGCACTCAGTAAGTCATCATATATGCATTCTAGCACTCATTTTTTCACTCATGTATCTATTTGTCATCCAATGACTCATTCTTTCATTCATTCTCTGACACAAACTCAAAACAATATGCAGAAAAAAAATTACAAGAATACAAGAAGGAAAAGAAAGGCTGACATTTAAACATAAGGGGCATATGCTTGCAATAAAAATCTAAACATTACAGTGAGTGTCCATCTTCCAATGGTTTTATAAATAGTCTATCGTCTTTTTAAAGTTTTAACATGGCCACTACACTTAGAACAAATGAGTGTCCATCTTGGAATGGCTAAACAATGATACACAATGGACAAACACTTTCCATAATAGCTTCCTGGTGTAAAGGAAGTGGCCTTATGGGATGAGGCGCACTGCAGCTGATATGGGTGGCAAGCTAGAGACCCCTTAGTACTGCTTGGAGAGATGTGGTATCCTCTTATGAAACATTAAAATAGAAAGAGGAGAAGCAAATAAATGAAAGGGGAACTATAAAATGAGAAAATTCAAAGCTAGCGAACTGGACAACCAGCCCAACACTGAAGTGCACTCAATTTCAGCTGTATGTATACATATGAGATTAGAACATGCCATCATTCACAGGAGAAGAGAGCAAATGACTGATGTGGACTGAACCATCATCCCATCTAATTCGCTCTCAAGGTTTGAAGCGGAGTGTAAATGACAATTAGACAGATCAATGACAGAACATAGCTGATCCAATGACCCTCTATTTGGCTATATGGATATATATTTATATATGGGGATGTATGTATCATTTAAGGATTTTTTATTACAATATCCTGGCAGACAGGTAAAAAGATATTCTAGCAAGAATGATTACAGTGGAAATCTTCTACCCGTAGGGTTTGTCAGAGACTGTACCCAACACCAAAACCATCCCTGAAGAGGCATTCAATCACATTTCATGAGACACAATACCCATTTGCAAGTTTTAACACAGACTAATAGCAATCTATTCGATAAATTCCTATTGACAAAAATGTGCTTTTCGCAATCAATATGTCAGGCTTACTTCCTTTATTGTTAAGTTTCATGATAAACAATCAGGCATGTTGTTTTTATCATTGACTTGTCACCATAACCAACATAGACCTACCGTGTTGGTTCATAAGCCTCCTCACAAGACAACCATCAGATACACCATAATATAATTATAAGTATGCAGAAAATAAAGTTGTGAAAACCGAATAAAACCCCTACTGATCGAGCTTAATATGGATTAACAAAAGGTAAACTCGTTATCCCCATGGCTTGTTCAGGTGGGTTACCAACATCAAAACGCTTTCCCACCACAGTAACCTGCGAGCATCCTACTAACAAAATACTTCCCTATAGGCTTTAACAGAGAGTAATAATGATCCACCCTTGACAGCCTATTGCCTTTAACACATGCTCTTCACAACAGATCACACTTAAGGAATCTGACATAACCTTTCTCAGTGAACCAATAAAGCTGCTAGCCTCTACCAATGCCTTAACACTATATCAACCCAGGCCTACTGAAGCGTGCATAAACATGCATACATTTGTAAAACTACAAATATGTATAAACATACGATTAGCAAAAACAATATACAACCCCTCTCATTATACCCTAGCAAGAATCATCACAGTGAAATTCTGCTCTCATGGTTTGTTAGAGTGGGATAACAACTGCAAAACCCTTGCCTAATATTGTATTCTGTGAAATTATATGTAACTAAATACCTTGTAACAGCCTGTAATATAATGTAATAACAATCCACTGTAGAGGCATATTGACTTGACCATATGCTTTTTACAATAACTTAGTCAGTCCTACTGCCTTTGTTATAGCAAACAGGGTAGTCGTATGGCATTGGGCATAAATTCCTCTGAGCTCCAATCAATCCTATGTGTGTTATCATTGGCTTCTCACATAACCAACTCAAGCCTACTGTACTGAGAATAAGCTGTCCCACAAGCCAACTATCTGGCATATAGTCATACAATTGCAAATGTTTACAAAACTACAGTTGGCAAAGCAACATATTAGCTTTCCTAACAGCCGTTAACACTGATTCTCCTTGAAATGGACTAGGTGCTATCCGTAGTTGTGATTTCTTTAACCATAGATTTGTCTTCAGTTCTTCTAAAGGAAATATTGATTATCATTTGGATAGTTGTAACATATTGTCTTAATTATACTTTTGACTAATACCCCACTCCTTACTACTCAACTCGAGTGAAAAGGAAACCTCAAACTTGAGGTTTAGCCTTGACTTAATAAATAAAAGATTAAAGGTCCGATAAGCTCAACGCCAATGGGGCAGATCCTATTTGAAGAATCACAAGCAGCCTTCAATCCAAAGATGAGGTGCTATCAGTGCCCCCTCATCCTTATTGAATCTTTTGTCCTGTCTTCCAATTCTTCTAAAGTTCTGTTAGAAATGAGGGTCTCTAGTTGGCAATAGTTTGCACCTCTGTCCAAGTAGGGACCCTTCTTCATAGTCAGGGTAAGTGGGATGCACTTCTAAAATAACCCCTGCTCACCCCCTTGGTAGCATGGCACAAGCAGACAGGCTATTCTCAGAGGCAGTGTGTAAAGCATTTGTGTATGCATACAGTAACACAGTGAAAACACTATAAATGGACACCACAGCAGTTTAAGACAAATAGAAAATCTTTAAATAAACCAACAAGAACAAAAACTACAAAAATCCAACATACAATACTGGAAAATTAGATACTTTGCAAGATAACCTTTAACCCGTTCGCTGCTTCTGTCGGCCATCAGCTGTCGCGAGCGCTGCCTCCGTAGTGCTTCGCACGTCCGTTGGCTGATGCGGCCCCACCCACTCTTCAAAGCCGCCGCACCGCAGGGGATTTAGGGCCGCGGTAAAAGGGTTAAATTTCAGAAGTAGCTTAAAAGCACAGTTCTTCTTAGTGGGTAGCTCCATTCGGGGCTACTGCGATGCTAAAAACGACAGAGTCTAACAGTTCCAGCAGACAGCGTCGGTACAGGTCAGCTAAAGCGTCCACAGACTTGTAGACAGTACCATTCTATTTGCGGCCGACATGTTGGTGCAGGCCGGTCGGGGCAACTGTCGTGGTTGCGATGTGAAGTGGAAACGGTCCAGCTTGACATGCCCTCACGGTGCAGTGCAGGCAGTGTCTCTGTGAAGGTCGTCCAACGGCATCGGTGAGGCCAAGGCTTACGATGCGGAGTAAGGCGATGCTCAATGCGGTGCTGGCAGGTCAGGGTATAGGCTGTGGAGCTGATCGATTTTCAGGTTGGGCAGCAATGGTGTCGGTGATGTCCGGGCCGAGTTAAGCAAGGCGGTGCAGAGTGTGGTGCCCACAGGACCCGGTGCATACAGCGGCTCGGTGATGGTCGCCAGGCGGAGTCGGTAAGCCCAAGAATGCGGTGCAAAGTGCGGCGGTGCCTTCAGGACATGGAATCAGCAATGGACTCAGTGACTGAGTAGGCTCCTGTTTTCTTCTGCAGCGGCTGAAACCAGTGGTTCCAAACATGGTGCAAAGAAGGATGGTGAAGTATTTGCTGTTCCTGAGACTTCTTGAAAAGGGGGCAAGGTCTACCTCAAGCCCTTGGAGATACTTTGTCAAGCAGGATACACACACAGTTACTCTCCTTGGCAGAAACAGCTACTGCAGGCCAACCCAAGACATTACACAGCAAAGAGGTAGTACTTCTTCTCCAGCTTCTCCCAACTCTTCTCCTTGGCAGAGTTCCTCTTGAATTTTCAAAATTGATTTAAAATACAGGGGTCTGGGCCTCACTTTTTATAGTACAAAATCATTTGTTCTCCGAAGGCAGAGAGTGTCTGTGCTCGGCAAAAGCCATTTCTGTCCTCTGTGGCCCAGCTTCCTGGCAGGACGTGGAGACAGCATTGTCCAAGACAGACCAGACCCATTCAGGTGAGAAAGAAATCTCCTCCTGGCTACTCTGAATGCAACCCAGGTCTATTCAGCCCAGCCCTGACTCACCCTGGAAAGGCAGGTCACACCTCACCTGCCCCACCCCAAGTGGCTGTCTGAACAGAATGCACATCCCCAGCCTCTGTCACTCCAAATCCAGGCAGTCAATAAACAAACCTAGCAGAGGCACACTAGATGGCTAAGCAAGAACATACATACTTTCTAAAAGTGGTAATTTCAAAAGCAGGATGTAAAAATCATCCTTACTAAAGGATGCATCTTTCCATTCTGAGTACAGGCATACTAAACTCTAATTTCCTATCTTGTTCCCATAGGCAGTCATACTTATAAGATGTTATAACTAAATTCCCCATTCAATCCTATGGGACAGATAGCCTTTCAATAGTGAAAGAAGAAGTTGACATTATTTCACTATCAGGACATGCCACATACATCAGGACCTGGGAAAGTTAGGGCCTGGCAAGTGAGTACACTCATCAGGTCGACATGGCAGTACCAGACTGCACACAGACAGTGCAATGGCAGGCCTGAGGCCGTTTCTCAAAGCCGCTTGTGTGGGTTGCACAATCTGTGCTGCAAGTCCACTAGCCCCATTTGACTTGCAGGCCCTGGGCACACATGGTGCACTGTACAAGGGACTTAGCAGGAAATCAAATAAGCTAACTGTGGACACACTAATCCATGACAATAATTTACAGCGAGAGCATTTGCACTTTGGCATGGAATAACAGTTGCAAAGTGCCCAAAGCATCTAGACCGGCAGAAACGGAGTAAAACACTGGAGGCAAAGGCAAACAATACAGGGGAAACCCACACCAATGATGCCAGGTCTAACCAGTCTTTTTGAGAACATGTCTTATTTTAGTAGCCCTGAGAGTATAGCTTCAGCCCCTGAACTCACCTTGGTTCTAACTTATTTATTTATTTATTTATTTATTGTTGTACTTTATAGAGCACGAACTTGACCCGTTAGGGTATCAGAGCGCTTTACATAGTCAAGGAGTTGTACAAAAGGCATGGAATCACGGGAGTACAAGGGACACAAGGTACAGTTAGCATTACAGTAGCAGAGGACACGGGAGGGAAGGAAGGATATAAAGTATGGCTAACATTATAGTTGCTGAAGATAGGCCCCGGGTTTCATGGTGCGGCGAAAGGTCGACGGAAGGGGGCAATTGTCTCTGTGGGGGTGATGGGACAAGGTTAGATGAGGAATTTACTCATGAGGAAGGATTTGGCCTCCTTTTTGAAACGTGCAACAGAGGGGATTCTTCTGATGGCGGGTGGGAGGGAGGTCCATATTCTTGGCGCAGCCCCAGCGAACGCCCGATTATATGTTTTTTTTTCTGAAAGAGTGCGGGCTGGTGTAGGAGGTCTCTGGCAGACCGTGAGTTTCTGATTCCTCCAGATAACACAAGTTTCTGTGCCAGACATGCAGGGGAGTTCGAGTATAAGGCCTTGTGCGTGATGCATGCCAGCCTAAGCTGTATTCTGGCCTTGAGAGAAAGCCAGTTCATTATTTTCAGGTGTGCAGAAATGTGATCAAATTTCCTTGTGCCGGTGAGTTGTCTGGCGGCATCATTGAGGCAGGCTTTTCAGGGTGCTAGAGAGATCTTGGGTAAGCCAGAGAGGGTGGAGCAGCCATATTCCAGTCTAGAAATGAGTAGTGCTTGGACTGCCATTTTTAGGTCAGGAGCGTCCAGGAAGGCTTTCAGTTTACATAGATAGCTCAGGTGGAATCTGGCAGATTTGGCCATCGAGCTGATGTGGTCTCGCATGTTCAAGTTGCAGTCCAATGTTATTCCCAGCGATTTGGCCAAGTTCACAATGGTTGGTGGACAGTTTAAGGCTGTGATGGCCTTAATCCAAGTCAGACTTTCGGGTCGGTTTTAGGAGGGGAAATGGGAAGAAATTCCGTTTTCTTTGCGTTGAGTTTGAGTTGATTGGAGGTGAGCCATTGGTCGGTCTAACTCCTTCTTTCTCTTCTGGGTGTGTGCCAAAAAAATGCTATGGTGCCATGGTGAAACCTTTCTTAAAAAACCTAACCTTGATCCAGCAAATGAAGCTAACTATAGAAACATTTTGCTTCTACCCTTGGTCTCCAAGATCATTATTTGATATTTATCCTTATGCACTTGCACTTTCTTGGAAGATCGTCAGTTCCTGGGCAATAATAAATGAGATTCAGGTAAAGTCGGGCAACAGAATCAGTGCATAGTTAGCTGGGGCAGGGTCTGGAAGATTTTTCAGCCACTTTTTATACTGTTGACAATTCTATTCAGATCTTGCAAATGGAAGAGAGGGAGATATGTAGGATTACAGACCAATTACTGGTATCATGTCTCTCTTGCAGAACATAAAACCTGATGCTGCCTACTTTTAGGTCAAAGTCATTACAAGTTTAATGCAAAATCACTCAGGTCTCCACTCTTTCTCCAATCCTCTTTAATATCAATCTCTGTCATATGTGATATATGACTTTGTGTTTAAAATCATTTTGCTTGCTAATGACATCTCAGGTTTAAAATAAATTTCTGTGCAGATGAAACAGTGGTCTTACTGAAATTTGACAAAACCCTTGGTGATGTTAAAGATCACATCAATGCTGCCTTTCTGAATATACTTTAACTTCCATAGATTGAATTTTTCTGAAACATAATGGGTGATAGCCATCATTTATCTAAAAAATCTAATAGTCCTGGGTTATCGATGGGCAAACAGATTTTCCCTTTTATTCCTGCTCAGCATATAACATGTGTGGTGAATGCACTCATTATCTACAGACTTGATGATGCTAATTTATGTTATCTGAGTATGACTGTTTAATCAATCCGTTATTTGCAAATGCTTCAGAATATGACCGCCTGACTGGTGTTCAACTTTAAAAACTCCAAGAAGGTCTCACAGGTAGAAGTCTTTGCTGGTTGGCTGCCTTTAGCGGAGTTAAAAATAAATCTGTGTCTGGCACAAAAAGCCTTGCGACACCTCCACATGTGCTATACGTACCTCCTGACTGTCTTTGGTTTTGATCCCTTGCTTTAAAAATTTCGCCAAGATAGTTGATTTTTTTTATTACATCCTCCCTTATGCTATGTTTATCTTATGTTAATTATTTTATGAGCACACTGATATCTATACAGGTGTCTTGGCACTAAGGTAAAGCTAGAAAATAAAGAGTAACTGCAGAGAATGACAAAAACTATTATGTCTAGAAACAGTAGATCTTGAGTATTGCACAGTGATATTGGCAGGGAGTTCCTCAAGCAGGCTACTCATACCGAAATGACCTGCCACCAAGCCGCAAACGCTTGAATCTAGGAACAGCCACCATGGGAGTATCAGTGGAGTGGGCATATAGGGGCACACGCATCAAGGAAGTTTGCGATTGCAAACAGTGTGACACTCAAAACCGTCCATTTGCAATTGCAAAAAAGCAATAAGCAATGCATCAACCAAATTTGCAGACTTCCCCTTGTATTTTCAAAATATAGCGATTACCTTTTTAGCAAATGACAAATAACAAATCTGTATTAGCGATTGGCTATTTGGTCATCGCAAACCTATGCATGAAAAAATTGCAAATTGCAAATGTCCCGGAAATCGCAATTTTTCATTCACAAAATAGCACCAATTGAAATCCAGTGGTAACCAGGTGAAAACTATATAATCAGGTGGGAACCATTGGCAAAGTATTTAAACAGGCCCAGAAGGCCACAGAATGTTTCACAATGGCACCGCGGATGAGGCTACGAGCAGCAGCACAGAGAAGAAGGTGGATACAGGAGAGCATGTTTAGAGTGTGCATTACTTTGTTGGGGCAGACAGAGGAAGAGATATAGGACAAATATAGGTTGAATGCAGACATGATATATGATCTGATAACTGAATTAGATCCCTAACTTCAGCGTCAGGCTTGCAGGACACATGCCATTCCCACTCATGTGCAGGTCCTATGTTCACTGCACCTCCTAGCGTCAGGTAGCTTCCACGGTGTAATAGTTGCAGCTGGAGGAGTTTTCCAAAGTGCCCTATTGCGCTTTTTTAACTCATTCCTGACGCCATGTTGCAGAGGATACACCACCACATAAGGTTTCCTACAACACCACAGGAATTGCAGCAAACCAAATTTGATTTCTATCAGGTAGCTTAATTTCCCCACGTAATTGGTTGCATTGATGGGATGCATGCAGCCATATGTCCCCCCTCAGTGAATGAGTACATTTACAGGAACAGGAAATCATACCATTCACTGAATAAACAAGTCATCTGCAATTCCAAACACATCGTCACAGACATAGTGGCTAGTTTCCCTGGCAGTACACATGATTCCTACATCTTCTGACACAGCGGGATACAAATTTGCCTCCTTGGGAGAGAATTTGGTGAAGGATACCTGCTTGGTAGACATATGTAAGACTGTCTTGCAGACTCTTGGGTCATGGTGATACATAGCAGTGAGTAATCTGTTGCTTTCTACCCTGTAGGTGACAGCGCATACCATGTGTGCTCCTTCACACTGACGCTATATCCAAATCCAATTACCCCAAGTGAGCAGCGATATAATGCATATTTCCACTGCAATGTGATTGAGCGGACATTTGGCTTACTTAAAAGTAGGTTCCGCTGACTCCACAAAACTGGCAGTACAGGTCAGATACCTGCTGCACAATTGTGGCGACTTGTGCTATGTTGCACAACATAGCTACTTCTAGAGGTGTACCCCTGGAACTCTCTGGCAGCGAGCCAGAGGAAGACTATCAGCCAGGTAAACCAACACCAGCAGCACGCAGGCCGATTGAAGCAGAGAGGAGACAGAGGCATGCAGAAATTACACAGCATTATCTCTAAAGTGGGTAATGATGAGACGAGACACTATGGGGCATATTAGCAAGAACCTCGTCAAAATTATTGCCGTTTTAGCGGCAGGAAACTGCAGCTGAAACGGTGATAATGGGCTTGCTAATATGTGTTATAGAATTCCAATAGAAGCCCAGTTTAGATATCGTGCACATCTAACCTGGGCTTCTATTGGAATTCTATAACGCATATTAGCAAGCCCATTATCGCCGTTTTAGCGGCAGTTTCCTGCAGTTAAAACAGTGATATGTTTACCAAGGTTCTTGCTAATATGCCCCAATATGCTTTAATTGTTTCAGATATTTATTTTGACAAAAATGTGGTAGTGATAATCCACACATACCAGGTACAAACTTGCATTGTGACAGTCAAAATTAAACAACATGACATTGCCATGGTACTTGAATGACAGCTCTGACAAATGGCATGGTACTGGTTACCACACCAGATTCTAGTTTGTCTCTCAACGCCACACTACTGTCTGCGTCCACACACTTCTGTGGGCTGTTCTGTGGGCTCTGCAACATCCCTTGTGGAGCCTTCTGATGCAGATGCTCCTAGTACTGTGCCTCCTACTTGTGGTCATTTTTGCAAGAGACTACTGAGGCTGGAGGCCTCCTCACTCTCCCCTCTACCCAGTACAATGTTGCCCCCAATTGAAACAGTCTGTAATTTCTCCACAGCATAGGAGACCTATATGACTCCACTGGCCACATCCCCACAGAAATGGGTAATTTCCACCTGCATGCCCAGAGCAGGATGGGATAGCTGAGATGTGGTTGTGCTCAGGCAGTTGATGGCCCTAGTGTACCCATCTAAGCGCCCAATCAACTGATGATGCCTTTTGCATTGGGACACATAGTCTTCCTGCATCACCTTACACAACTCATGGATGGCATGGCTTTTAAAGTTCTTATACGTGTACCTCTATCCTGCCACCACTGCTGCAGTGAGCTCCTTCATGCTGTCCCTTATCTCTGCTATGTAGGAAGCCAAGTTGACCTACATTAAACGCATGTTCCTGTATTACAGGCACTGGACCTTCAACATTTGACTTTCCATCCCACCCCAGACAACAGAACCATCTTCTTCAGCAGCTCCCATGTGAGCCCTTTCCCTGCATCTTCAGTTGTGGACGTTGCTGCGCCGCATCTGTACTTGGGGTCTTGGTATGGGGGTATGCCCAGCCTGTGATTTCTGAAGTCACGTTGTCTCTCCTCTTCTGTTTCAAAGGCAGGTAGTGGTGCCACTGTTGGCCTGCGTATTGTGGGTGTAGGTATAGGGGTTGCTGGGGTCACTTGTGTCTTCTCTCCCGACTGGACCTGAGTCTCCAGGGTGTCATGGCCTTCACCTTCATCAGGCTCATGTGCAGCTGCATCTGTGAAGTTAAACAGTGCAAGTTCAGTATTTTTGTCAGACATGTATGTCACATTGCACATGGTTTTGTTTTATAGAGTTATTTAGTAACACACAGTGTGTAGATTTTTCACTTGCTTGTTGTACTTGAAAGCACAAATGCTGCTTTGATCCCTCCTTGCCTTTCCTATTGGAGTTGCTGTCTGCTAATCCCATAATGCATTTGTGTGTAGCAATCAAAATGAAGACTGAGTAGGATTTGCAACTCCAAGCCTGATGTAATTTGAGGGTAATTTTTTTAGATTTAGCATTGAATGGTAATTTGCATGCATCTTACCTTGTGAAGAACTGGCCGGTGCTAAGGTGTCTATCTGGGTGACTCTAACTACAGTTTCAGGCTGAAGTGTTGCCTCCACCAGGTCCTCCAGGGGTGCATTTGCAATTTGGGTCGATGTCCCCCTCTAGTCATCTTGGCATCCGAAAGCCTGGCAGCAACCTTTTCCTTAGCACTGCTCCACAGGTCATACCAGCGCTTTTGAAGGTCTGCTATGGAGTACTGTGTGACCCCCATTACATTGATTCTGGATTGGATTCCAAGCCAGATTTTGAGTTTCTCTGACTCAGGGACCTGGAGTGGCTGCTCTCCAAAGAGTTTGTAATGGCTCTGTACATTCCTCAATGAGGACTTCAAGCTCCCTCTCACTGAACTTCAGCTTCCTATTGTGCTGTGCTGCCTTCTTATCACTGTTTCCAAAAGCCATGCTGATGTCCTTGCACAGGTTCTGCTCCCTAAAAATGCTTCCTTCTGCTGTGCTCCCCCAGTCTGCCTCCTCCTCTGTCTCTCTCAGTACACGGGTGACAGCATGTCCTGTATCACTTCCTGGTTGTGATCTTGTCATGCTGCATCAAAAATACTGAATTGCTATTTGTGATTCGTAATTGCGGATTCACTCTTTGCGATTCAGTATTCGGAAATCGCTAATAGCGATTGCGATTTTTACTGATTCGCTAACATTTTGCGATTTTTATGATGCATGGGCATTTGCGATTACCAAATAGCGGTTCCTTAAAAATTGCTATTTGGAAATCACAAAATGAAACTTTGATGGATGTGCCCCTTAGTGTACAAATATCTGTTGAAGATAGCCAGAGCTGGTTTTATAAAAGGCTCTAGCACCAGGGCCGGACTGGGAACCGCAACCGGCCCTGGCAAAGTGCTCGGCCGCCCCCCCTCCCCACTCGGGGAGGTTGGAGGTGCAGCCGAGCTCTTTGCCAGGGCCGGTTTTCGGACGATTTTGGTACTGGGCCGATTTTGCAGCTATGCTGCAAAAACGGCCCTGTAACAAAAACGGCCCCCAGGGGCTCAAAAACGGCCCCCACCTGTGCGGCGCACCAGGGGATTGCCCGATGCTTGCTATGGCCAGTCCGGCCCTGTCTAGTACACAGCATAGAGACTAGAAGCATATCATCTTCGACACCAGCAACCAGCACAATGAGTTCAAAACCAGGATTTAGGTACACTTAGGGTTCCATTTTGGTATCACCATTTTGTATATTCTTTAGCCTCTTTCAAAGGCCAATAGGAGAGTCAATAATCCAATCAGAACGGTCAACTTGGCCACCAGAGAATGGGCAGAAAGGGGAAGTAGAGGCAGGACCTTGCACATGTAACGCAACAATGAAAACAAGTTGCAGATATTGCTTAGACTGAAACAAAATCTCATCCAAGCAGAATTCAAGATTACAGACCACCTCTACTGGGAGAGTAACTGCTGCAAGACAGAGAGGCCAGAAATTATTTGGAAACATAAGTTAAGGTGTTTTGTTTGTGATGCATAAGACTTCTAGTTAATCAGCATTAAATTAACATAAATTGTACACCATCCGCGAAGTAACTGCCGAATATGCAATGATGAAAGATGTCAAGAGGGTAAGAATGAGTATTGTCAATCTAAATCAACCGTTGTGTATCATCTGCATAATTCTTAGGTTTTGGTCATAGGTACTAATGAGTTTAGCAAGCGGGCAGAAATAGAGCTTAAAGAAAGTGTGGTTGAACGCTGAGCCGTGTGATGTAAAACCTTGAATTCAGATTGAAAAGGAGGGACATAATGAACCGTCTGGTATTCACCCTCCACATTAGATCAATGCCATTGCAAGCCCAGGCCACAGATCCCCCCTCCCCCGGATCACACAACAGGATGATATGATCATTATAGAATGCAGCAGATAGGTCCATCAGCACCAAAGTGACCATCTGACCCCCATCTGCTGACATTCTCAGATCATCAAGGACCAACATCAGCTCTGTTTCCATACGCCGGCCAGGGCATAGCCCAATTGTATAGGTTCTTATACCAGGTATTGTTTAATAAATCTTAATATTAACCTATTGACATTACTCCCATACTTGAAAAAAAATAATGAGTTGCTAAGATTATGCAAGGTTAAGTTAAAATAAACAGATTAGAGATTGCCAATTTAAGAACCTGTGCCTGGCACATCATGCCTTCATTTACAGAAAATTAGACATTATCATAATTGTCTGCACTGCAGTAACTCCTCAGGAGAACTATTTTCACCCAACTCTCTTACTCCAGCCTCTTTTTGAATAAAGCAAAAGTAAAAAAGAGGGAGACATTCTTTAGTACAGGTCCTGTTCTCTCCGGAAAGAGTTGACTCTGTTGGCCAACATTCTCATTTTCTGGTGTTTACTTCTAAACACATTACCATTGTGCAAGACTCTTTACTGCAATATGAGCATTGCGATGTTTATGGGAAACAAAATAGTTTGTCCAGGTAGAATTTCTTCCCCATTATGCAGAGGGTGGTATGGGTCAGTACCCATTTCCTAATTGTACAATGAGATGTTGGGCAGAATGGCCCTAAACTTGCACTCTGACAAAAACATAGGTTACCATTGCAAACTATATGGCTAAACACCAAGGGGCACCCCAGAGGCTAATTCAGCCCTATCCATGCCATAGTTCATTGTCTCCCAAACAACACCGGCACCTCCCTGGAAAGCTGACAGAAGAAGCTATTCAAGCTATTTTTCAGTCGGACAGATCTTGTAAATACAAATTACATTCTATGGGATTTAAGCTCAGTAATAACTGGGAGAACTTGATTGAGTCCATGGTAGGCGTATTTCATGGAGGTATTTGCCTGGGCCGAGTACCTGCAGTGTCATGTGAGGCCCCATCTGTACTACTGGTTTAGTTTTAACATATCACGAAGTGGAGTTGATTCATTCAGCTCCGACTCAAACTTCAACCTACATAATCACATGCCTCAGCATCAAATGTAAGGCCTACAGCCTAGTGTTCTATAGGGGATGTTCAAAAGAAACTGTTGGAGCTCGGTGTTAAGCCAAAAATGCTAACACCTCGCTCCGACAGTTTTAAAATGCAGGGATACACCATATTTACAAGAATGTGGCACACCCTGTATTTCCCCTAGCGCTGGCACAAGATTAAGATGCTTAGCACCACCCCAGGCACCCTTGCACCATAGTGCAAGGGTGCCAGCATTGCAGGGAAAGATTGTTCATGTGCTGGAAGGTGTCCCTTCCTGCAGATAAACAATCACTAATGGTGATTTGTAGCTTTTATGCGTGCGGAATGCAGCACATATAGAAGTTGCAAAACGTCATTTTTTAAATGTTCTTTAAATGCAGGAAGAGACACCTTCCTGCACATGAACAATCAGTAATGGTGAGTTACCATTTCGAGGTGTGCTGCAGAACGCAGCACGCATAGAAACAGTTAAAACGAGGATACATTAATAATTTCTCCTTGTTGCCCCTGTTTAAGACCAGGTTTTCCCTGGTCTTATTTTTGGTGCTGCCCCATATGTATGCCGCCCTTGTAAATAGAGGGCATATTGAAAAGGCAGTGGGTGTTGCGGTGGAACGCCCACAGCAACACCCTTTACTTGCCTCTTTGCCACAGGGGAGGGGTGCAGCAAGGGGCATATTTACAAGGTAGCATTAAGCCATATAGGTGGCTTAACCCCACCTTGTAAATAGGGAGCAGGGCATTGCGCCACCGGTACGTCATTAAAAGTGACGTTCCTATGATGAGATGCCTTTGTAAATATGCTCTTGAAGGTTAGTTGATTCAGAACATTCAAAATGTATGCCAAAAAACAAATTGCCTAATCAGTTGCTTCCTGACTCAAACATCATCTTTTATCTTTCATATGTATATTTTGTATTCATTGCATGCCTTTATCTAGTGTTCGTTTATTGCAAAGGGATCTTGGTGCTAACAAAAAGGCAAGGGACCTACTAAAACCCAATGCAGACAAACTATACATCATACCTGAAAAATGCCCACTTCTGAACGCGTTTCCATTATTAACAGTCTTGGAATCAACCACTTGTGCAGAGGAAGGGTGTTCCAGAAGGCTAGAGAAAGGAGTAAACATGTACTCCCATTTAATGTTTCTAAAACAAAAAAAATGGTGATAAGTTTTGGTTATGGGGACATTTTCCTATGAACAACTTCTGATGTCTTTTTAAATCTACAGGCTGTTGCAAAACTGAGACACACAATAAATCAGTATTTTCAGAGTTTTACGATCCAAATTGAAAGTTTTGGATTCCTTAGTGCCCAAGCATAGCTTTGATATCGTATTTTATCAACATAATATCAATTATTTTATTTCATACAATGCTCCATTGCACACCAGGGTCCCACTGCTTCTAACGTAGGGCGAATTCCTAAACACTTTAACACACTTTGCCAAACAGGAAATTGGATGCTGTCCGAACCCGTACAGATTAAATCTCACCAGTCTACACATGTGCAGTGAGTTGGAATAAACTTGCTTTAAACCCTAGCAATTCATATATAATGTGGCCCTGAATATAAAGCATTTCTTTAATTGTGTTGATCGACTGTCTGCTATAATCTGTAAATCGTGCACCACCAAATTTTACAGTCACACGAAAGGGAAAGTCTTTTTTCCATATACAACAATGACAGATGTTGAGAAACGAAATGAGCCCCAATCAATCCTACATGTCTTTTTTTCCTTTGTTGAAGGTCTTAATGAATTTACAGGTAGTGCCCTGAAGGTCTGAACGGCCTACTTGAAAATCATGTTTTCATCCCTGGAATTAACGGTTTAATCTCTTTTTCAATGGGCCCAAGTCGAAAGTTCCAAAATGTAACATCACTTGCTTAATAGAATTCCTAGAAAGAAACATGTCATTTCATAATGCCTTTACATACACTTCATTTTATTAGCAAGGGAAAGCCTAACAACTAGAACCACAATGATATACATTTTAATTAAATGAACTAGGAAAATAATAATTATGTACATTCACACTTTTTAAAATGAAATAAAAAATTCAGTGACCGTTGTGCGCAATTATTGATTGCGAATCATTCTGAAACAAAATACGTATTAACGATTATCCGTTCTAGTGATTTGGATAATAAGATGGAGACCTGGACATGAACCCAAAGACCTTTTGTTATGGTTGGAAACTCCTTCAAGAGCCCTGTCAGAAAATCGGTTGCAGGTTGAGGTGTAAGGTGAAACTATTCTCAAGCAATGACCACAACCCTCGTCAGAGGAGAACCACAATGAGTCACTAAATTAACATGTGCTTAACCATCTGGTAGCTTTGCTCAAAAGCAGTCACACTTAACTTAGCAGCAATGCTCAAAGGGCCTCATTTATGAGAAGTGACGCATTGCTGGAGTGTGTTACAAAAGTGACGCAACTCCAGCAATGTGTACTTTCACATGGGCAAGTCCCATGTTGTTAGTGCCTGCACCAGTCTTACGCCTGCCATGAAGCAGGCGTAAGATTTTGACGCATTAGTGGCCAAGAAATGGCACTGCGTCACTTCCATGACCCTTTCTTGCGTCAAAAAGCCACCCTTGCATACATTATACCTGGCGCAGGTCTAATGTGGCGCAGGGGTTTACAAAGTGCCGCATCTACCTTGATGCGTCACTTTGTAAATATGGCGCAACAAGGCGCATTTTTTACGCCACTGGTGCGTCACAAAAAGTGATGCACCAGCGGCATAAAAGTGACGCACAACCTCATAAATGAGGCCCAAAGTATTTATGTAGCACTCTAATAATAAAGTGAAAACACAACACATGAAAATTCAAGACAGAGTAAAATGTTTTACATTATTTGACACCAAAACAACAAAAATCTAATCAGTGGAACCAGAGATATACAATTTCAAATGTTTAGGTAAGTATAACTAGTAAAAGCAAAAAACGCCAACTTGGGTTATCTAGTCATGCCAGAATGGGACAGAGTCACAAGTTAAAAGTCAACCACGAGGGAGTGTGGGCCGAGTGCAGGACTGCGTTTGGCCTGCGTGACAGTGTTTCTGGCTGTATTTGAACTGAGATGTGAGGTCTTACATCGCATGGTGTCACACTTCATCAGTTATGATGAAACCATAGATCAGGACCTGCGAGGTGCTGCAATGAGAGGTCCAGCGTTGAGTTAGATCACGCTGCATTGGTTTTGATGAGGCAACCAACCAGGGGCGTGCTGTGAGGTGCTGCTTTGAGTTGTGTCATGCTGCGCCGGTTCTGATCAGGCCATTAATCCGCAGCGAGTTGCTGCAATGTAAAGTCCTGCGTCGAGATACATCGCACTGCATTGGTTCGAAATGAAGTTGCTGATGAGGAGTTGCAAAGCGATGTGAAGCAAAATCCTGTATCGCGCTGCGTTGGTTCTGATAAGGCCCACTATCAGGATCTGAGAGGTGCTGCATTGCAAAGTCCTGCGCCACAATGCACTTGAGTTGCATTGCACTGCGTAGGTTCCGTGGGATGCCACACTTGGGCCAGGAGGAGTACACTCTGATGCCAGTCAATGGTCCAGGACCTTGGGGGTGGTACCTCTTCAGGATCACAACTCTCTCCAGCAGAAGCCCGCTGCAGGGCACATGCAGGTCCTGTTGAGTCTGGACAGCTAGGCAGCTGCAGGACAGGTCTCTGGAACTTAATATGTTCCTATAGCTCAGAACAGGAGGCCAGTCAGCTAGCCCTGGGAGTGACAATGGTGGTTCTCAGGTCTTGGAGCAGGTCCTGTTTTACTTCCTCAGGCAGCAAAGCAGCAGGGCAGTCCTTCCTGCAGCAGGGCAGCAGGGAAGTCCTTCTAGTTGCAAGGCAGCAGAGCAGTCTGTATTCTGACAGTTCCTGAAGTGATCTGATGAGTGGTTTATTTATTTATTTGCAGGTTTGTACCGCGCTAGGTTCGACTCCCGGAGGAGTATCTCCGCGCCTTTAGGCATCTACAGCATATGTTTGGGGAAGAACCAGTTTAGCAGCCGTTCTAGTGTTGGAATAAGAAGGTCTTCAGCAGTTTTCTAAATGGGAGGTGTTCTACACATAGCCTGAGAGACTTTGGGAGACTATTCCAAAGTGAGGGTCCTGCTACTGATAATGCTTTGGTTCCATGTCTGGCTTTTTTTGCTCTAGGTACACAGAGGAGGCCTTGCTCGCGCGACCTAAGTGTCCGGGAAGGTACATAGGGAACGAACTTTGTAGTCAGGTATGCTGGACCCAGCCTGTTAAGGCTTTTGTGTATTGTGCAGCATACTTTGAACTTGGCCCTCTGTTTGACTGATAACCCGTGCAATTTTGTCAGCAGTGGTTTGGAGGGCGTACGAGGGGGGGCGTTCAGAACCAGGCGAGCTGCCGTGTTCTGAACCACCTGGAGACTTGTCGTGACTTCCTCGTTAGCAGACAGGAGCAGGCCATTACAATATGGTTCAAGTGGTCCAATATTTACACCTGGTGCCAGCTTTTAAGTGAGAGAAACTTCTAGACTTCCTTCCTTCCCCTCCTTAATGCTAGGGTTTTCAAAAGGCTAGTGAGAACTCCTTTGTGAGTGCAGAAGGAAGTCCCAATAAATGAACAAATGTGGTAGGTGACTACTCGACCCCCTCTCGTCTTGTCAGGAGGCCAGCACCCTGCCCCTCTTTGTGGTGATGTCTGGAAATAATACACGAAGGTCAACTGCCAACTACACCTAGTCATGTGACCCAGGACACAGGCAGCAGGCAGCAGGCAACAAATGGCTTGGACAAGAAAATGCCAACTTTCTAAAAGTGCCATTTTCAGGATGGTGACTTAAATGTGACTTTACTATTAAAGAGGCTTTTAAATTACTATTAATTTGAGTGTAAATGTCCTTTTCCTATCCTCTCCCAAACTTAAGTTATCACTTATTAAGTGCAATAAGGTAACACAATGTTATCGTATGGGCGAGATAGGAATTTCAATAGTGAAACAGGACTTTAGCAGTTTTTCCCTATCAGAACATGGATTACTTAAATCCACACATTCTACTTTTTAAATACAGTGCACCCTGCCCTAGGAACCTTTGGAACCTACCCTAGGGGCGACTTTTTATAAAAATGTATTTTATTGAGCAGATTGTCATGGTACAGAATAAATCATTAATAAAATCTTTTTCCAAACCACAAATCCTACATATAGCAGAGGTCATATTTTAATGATCCAGCATGTACATTTCTTTGTGACCCGTATTACATTATGCATTATTTCCAATACACCAAGCATAACCACATTTTGGCTAAATTGCATTAGATCACATTAACATGCCATGTTGCTAACAAACGATTGGACAAAGACAAACTTCCGCTATGCTAAAGTGCAAGTGCGGATTCCTGATACAAAGTGCAAGAGAGGACCAAGTGCAAATAAGCAAGTAACAATCAATATGAACCGTCTTTTCCCTTATTGGCGCATAGCCAGCAACAGTGCTTTACTGGAATAATGCATCACTGGCCGAAGCGGGTGAAATATATTGAACGCTAGATATTTTCAAAAGTGCTACCATGCTAACTCGTCTTCATCATTCTATTAGGTCCCTCTATGCTGCAGGAGGCAACAATCTTTACCAGCGATTGATCAAAATAAGGACACCCCTAGAACCCACCTACTACCGTATTGCTATATGCCAGGTTATATTCTCCAACGGAGCAAATCAGGAGCGGTTAAGGCAAAAGGTATGGGGAACTACCACCCAAGGGTGTCAAGTCTAACAAGCCCCATTCCTATGGTAAATTGTGATTCAAAACTGGGTGCTGGTGAAGCAATGCTGTTTCTAATGGTGACAGAAAGGGAAAGGTAACACCCAAAACCCCAGCAGGATGGAGGCTTTTCCTTGGGCCACTGAGACCAGAATTCACAGCTCTCACCCTCATTAATCATGATGTCCCATTATCATGATTCTCAGACTACATTGAGGACTCTTACTTTGGCATTCAACTTTGGGTAAAGACAAAGTAGGAAGATTTGTACTAAAAAGTAAGAATGAATTATTAATTATGCAGAGGCGACTGTGGAGGGAAGTACAAGATGCAATAGCAACAGGATGCACGGGGACTGATTAAAATGAATTCCTGAATCTGATTTATGGGTTTTGAAAATTCACAAAAGGCGCAGGAGAATAAAATAAATATAGATACTGCATATTTTGTGGTTAAACCCCTTAGAATAGATTTGAAGAAGATGGTGTTGTTCGAGCCAGAAACCGAAGTTGCTGTTGATGGAGCAAGGTTTTACACGTAAAGTGACTTGCTTGAACTCAACCCTCTCGTAGTAACGTTAATATACTAACCAACATGTATTTTGTCTTATTAATATTGCATTACACGACATAAAGAGGTATCTAAAAGAAGCTTGTCAATGTGCTTTACTAACAATAATCCACATGCACTAAAATGACTGCTGCTGCACTGGATTTTCTACTGCGCATGCGTGTGTCATGCCCACGTGTTATGCTTGGAGGGAAAACTTTGCTTCTGCGCAATAGAACTAAAATTGCCGTTATGTGTCTTAACATGCAAGAAGCTTGCATTGCTGCTTTGCTAAGCTGTCTGTTTTGCAATAATGTCTAATGCAATAGTATAAAATAAAATAACGGGAGTAGAGTAGAAATAAGTGGTATACAGTGTATTCATTTATTCTGTGCCTCTAAAACTGTTCTTTTATATTTTTACATGTAAATTAAATGCCTTGCTGGACTCCATCTTTGGAGGAACTGCGACTGCGCAGTGATTCTGAAGTTACAGAAGCTGTAAGCTGTAGCCTTGAATCATGGCCAAGACGGACATGGAAGGCGGAGAAGAATGAACTCTTTGTCTTGACAGAGAAAGCTGAATTGAATCATTTGTTTAAAAATAATCATTGATACATTTCCCTAACGGGAGGAATAAAGAACAATGGTTGATAAAGTTATGGGGAAAACGCCATGAATATATGATTGACAAGTTGCCTCTAAAAAATATGGTGTGATGGTTACTACTCGTTCTTGTCCAATAAAATTGTGGGATTCATACATTTGCAACATTTGGGGGTGGTACACTGACCTGAAAAATAGTATAACTAGGGTAGGCTTAGTCAGTTAGATCGTCCGACTTGTCCAAAAAGCTGACCTGTCACTGACCCAACGCACTCAATAGGTAATCAATAGCAGAGTTGCTGACGGAGCACTCTGTCAGAAGATTCGATAACCCAATCGGGGTTATTGGGAAGAAGATCGATGGCCCAATCGGGGTTTGACTGTTAGCTGCAGAGTGGGTTTTCAATGCTGGCGTTTTGAACTTTAACTGTGGTGCGAGTCTTAGCCTGTGGTGGTCCTGTCCTGATCCAATTTGGTACGTATCCTGACCTGGTTCTGATTTCTAGCTTGCACCTGTTCTTACCTGCTGGCACCTGTTCTTGGGATTCTTATTCTTGGCATAATCCGTGACCAGGATTGGTCATCACACCGAAAAAGGTAACTATAAAGTGTGAATTTGTCATTGTATTGTTTTCCCTTTCTCTTACCCACCCTCTGTCTAAATTCTTAACGTCATTTTATCTCCAATGCATTTGCAATGTTTATTTTTCAGAAATATGCATTATTTCTATAGAATAAGAAATTAATCTGAAACTCATGATTATAACTTTCTAAAGATTTACTAGATAAAGATTTTAAAACTTTCCTGAGTTTGTGGGTATTCATGATATGCTAAATGATATTATTGTTACCTATTTTCTCTCTAACTCCCTTGATCCTTTAGGACTATAGGTATCAGTGGCTTGGATTTGTAAGACAAATGGTATAAAATCCAAATGGTAAAAAACCTGATGAATGGAGTGTAGGTTTACCTGTTTAATGTATACATAGATATATGGGCCCAAGTGAGTATGTTGAGCAGGTGAGCCCGCACTCTATCAGTTATTTTGGTAGCAGAGGCAAGGTTAGAGATTTGTGTAGATAGTAAATATTTATTATTGATTGATTATTAGTTATTGATTTTTTTGCATTAACCAAAACAATTCGTATCTGTTTTATGTTTTGTCTGGAAACACCGGGGGCAGAATAGCAGATGGTAAATGGAAGCCATTCTGTACTGAGGTCACTTGTTTGTAGGAGTAAGTGCATGGTAAGGTAGAACCCGAAGCACTGTTTTCGGGATTTTTTCTGTATGAATGTGTGAATAATTCATAGCAACGAGTTTGCTAGTAAAACTTTAGCGTGATATCACCTAGAAAGGGTCGCACTGAGGGAGTAGCAGGTTCGTCTACGCTTGATTGACAGCAAAGGGGTACGCTGGTGAAACTTTGACCTTGCATACCCTAGATAGGGTAAACCTGAGGGAGTAACAGGTTCTCCAATGCTTGCGTAAAAGGTAGACGGAAGGGATCTACTTGTAGTATGTGAAGAGTAAACGGAAGGGAGTTACTCGCAGTGATTTTAAAATCATTCTTTCCTTTGAAATTAGGTACTCAAACACAGTGGCGAACGTTTTTACGTTGTTAATTAATAAAAATGAGCATTTAAACGTGAATCGAAGTAAACTCTTGTATTACCTTGCAAAGAAGGGAGTCAGTTGCGGAGCTGCGTTGACGTCACTCAGTGCCGCGCTGGTATTGGTTGATACAGTGGGTGTGTATTTGAGGTAATTTTGTAAAGGAGGGGTGAATACAGGAGCGTGAGAAATTGTCTCACGGGGAAAAGCCGCGCAACCATTGGTTGAAGTTGTTTTGTATTCTAATCATTGATTGGTCATTGAAAATAAGAAACGTTTTGGTATTGGAGGTTTTTTGTAAACAAACTGAGTGTTATCATGAAGTAAAGCGGCATAAAATATATGTGGCATTTAGATCCAGGATTCATAGGAAATTGACCAGATAGAAAATATCTAGGTTTTGCTAAAGAACAGATGATAAGAGGGAGACCTTATATCATGTACAGAGATAAAAGTAAAATGTTGTTCGCCAAGAAAGTTAAACATTTCTTTAAGAAAGATAAACCAATAAAAACCAGAGAAGGGATTGTTATTCCACCACCAAATACGCCGACATCATTCACGATGCTTGAAAGGGGTTATCGTACTTGCATTTGGTTAGAAAATTGGTTTGAATATACAAAAGATGATGGAATTTTAGTATTTCCAGAAAATGGTACTTTTACTGGTAGAATCTTATATAATTTAAGAACACGCATGAATGAATTAGATCCAAGACCTAGATTAACCTAATATGAGGCATTGGAGGAATGGGAAATAGAGGCTTTTGAGCGAGACAGAGTTAGAAGTGATAAAAGTATTGGTAAATTGAATCCTTTATTCCCATAAGAGACGAGAGATAAACAGATGAAACAATGGAAACAGTCTATGCTAGTGGGAGGATTATATCCTGTCCGAGCATTAGAAGAACAA
This sequence comes from Lissotriton vulgaris, assembly GCF_964263255.1. Lineage (NCBI taxonomy): Eukaryota > Metazoa > Chordata > Amphibia > Caudata > Salamandridae > Lissotriton > Lissotriton vulgaris. The sequence goes on from NC_141687.1 coordinate 1,405,434,230, forward strand.
ACAGGGAGTAAGAGTACTGAGAAAACAAAAAATTTAATGACAGGTGCAGATCCAGAAGATGATTACTTGGAGTATTTATTAAGGAAAAATCTGCCACCTTATAATGAGGAGCAGAATCAAGCGAATCCTAGTGCTCCGTTTTTAAAGCCATCTTTAGTTCTGTAAGTATTAAATGAGGCATCATTAGAAAAAGTGTTACAGGAAAAGGAACGAGAAGCAATAAATAAGCAAAGGAATGAATTAATTCAGAAAATTACACAGTGAAATGTCAATCCTGAAGCCTTGACAATTCCTGTAACTAGAGGTCCAGTTGTCCTTTATATGGAGAAAAACAAACCAGTCTTAGACCCCCTTTTTTAACTACACCTGTAGTGCAGCCAAGGAAAGAAACATTAATAGTGGATGACCAAGCAAGTGAATGTGGGTCAGACATTTCTTTTATGGATTTACCTATAGGAGAACCAGTAAGTAGCTCTGCTAGGAAAACCATACCTGTAAATACTAGAGAAGTACAAATTGAAAGCTCTTCAGTTACGAGAAGTGCAACTGTAGTTACCCCAGAAGAAATTGAAAGATTGTCTCGAGAAATAGAAAAACCAAAATCACAGTCAAAGACATTGGATATTTTTAAATTAAGAGTTGAATTAGAAGAAATGATTGCTGGAAATGTGGGATTAGATCGATTGAATGCATTAAATTGAAATGAATTGTTGTTTATTTGTAGAAGTATTACTTGAAATGCAAAAACATTTCATGAAAAATTATCGAGTTTGGCAAATGAAATGGGAATTGACATTGGTAAATCAAAAGTGTTACAGAAACCCTATTGAGCAGAATTTTCTGACAAAGATTTAAAAAATATGAATGTGTCAGGTCGAAAATTGCAAATTAAAGAGTTGCTAATATTGTTACAGAAATGGGGTGACATAGACAGATGGAAAGCTAGGTGGTTAAAGAAAAAGGAAGAAGTTCAAGGAAAAAGCACTGTATCAGAATATATGTTGAAAGAAACAGAAAAAGTGGAAACTGGTGTAGTCTCTGACTCTCTGACTATGTAGTAGTGAGTCCATAGTGCTGCTAGTAGAATTCCTGAATCTCCCACTAATGTCACAGGCCCACAAAGACAGCGGAAAGATACATGCCAAAATGTTATACTGTGCTTGCAAGTTGCTAGTGTTACTGACTATGAGACAACTTTCTGATGAATTATTTTGAGTTAATGTTAAAGACTAATGGCTACAGTATTTTTCTTTCTTTCGTCATATAGATGCTCCGCAACAATAGCTCACCCGGAAGGAGATGGCTGTCCGGGCCAGGGCCCGTAAACTGGAGGCCATTTGCGCTGAATATCGGCGGCTGTGGGTTTGGGAGCAGGACGAGGAGGAGGCAACTACTGCCTCCTCCTAGAGTGCCCCCGGGTCCACCAGCCAGCAGCCTCCAGCTAAACGGCGCTGTGGCCCGACAGCCTCCCGCCACCGCCGCACAGCAGCAAAAACAACTGCTGCACCCCCCCACCCCCCAGAGCCTGGATGACACGTGTGCGCCGCCTCAGAAAAAGAGTGGACTTCCTGGAGCACTTGGCTGAGAAACAACAATGCCAGATGCTGGACCTCCGCAAAGAGCTGCGGGACCACCTGTCTACAGGACACTGCCGGAGGAAGTGACTGTCCCTTGCCCCTTTTTTAAAGACTGTTGGGGGGTGGGAATCGGGAGTTGGGGATTATTTGGGACTTTTCAGAGGACTATTTGAAATGGACAATTGTTTGGGTTAGGAAGGGGAGGGACTAGTTTATTTTTGTTAGGGTTAATACAATTATTTATTTTACATACTTCAACATAGTGTACACATTGATGTTATTTTGTGGGGTGGTGGGCGGGGGTTACGGCACGTTTGGTTTCCTCAAACTTACCAGCATGAATTATCTAAAATGTCCAAAAATGTTCAAAAGTGCCACTAACAGAGTTAGTGAATTAAATTGCCCAACTAGTACTTTACTAGTACTACTGTCAGTCTCTCCTCCGAGTCCTAGCCCATTATTCTACCTCCCCAAAATGCTTATCATACCTGTGATTCGTGTTTGAGAATAGAGCTAGGCACAGCGCTGGCTGCATGGCAAATGGCAATTACGCCACCCCAGACCGAAATTCCGTTGTTGTGTTGTTAGTAGGAGTGGTACCACACTAGCAGTAGCAGCATATGAAAAACAAAGTAAAAAAAATAGACATTGAGTAGCCTGAGAGGAGTATTAGAAGGAACAGTAGCCTAAGCAATGCTGCATATAAGTATGGGGAAAAAAGAATTGCATGGATGATTATGGCTACAACAAGAACAGTGACACAGCAGCATAACAAGTCTTCCTAACATGTAGGAGGATGATGTTGACAATGGATCCAATCGATGGTGGGCATGAAATTCAGAATTTCTTTTAAAATACTCATTTTTTTAACCTGATTTACTATATCCTAGGATTCATCTAGCTGCCTTAAAATTGATTTGAGGAGGTTGCTTGCACCTTATCCTCTCCAGCAAGTGTGCAGAATTATTGTTGTAATGTACTCACACCTCAATGAAAACCACACAGCCCGGGGGAAGAGGGTTAGGGTTTGAAACTTGGATGGGAATGGGGTTTTTTGGGGAAAGTTTTGTGGGGAGAAGAAAAAAAAAAGCACAGCATGGACAAACAACAAATGAAGATAAACAAATCTTTGGATATGAAACTATCCATAAATCTTTTGAGGGACATAAAGGAAGTGCATACACTACTGCATGCATGAAGTTGTTTGCTAAATCGAAAGGTTACTGAAAAGTAAGTAGTACTTTCTACAATGTACTAACTATGTAGAAACAATGTGCCAGTACAGAGCTGCAGTAATTACGCAATTTCACTTGCCTATCTGCCCTCAGAGAGAAGAACCACTTAGTACATTAAATTAGTTTAAAAAATAGCAAAGAAAAAAGTATACAATGGCTGGAGGGATGAATTGAAGCAGAGAGCAAACAAATGCACAGAGTCACACTCATAGAAGTTCACAGCAATAACATGAATTAAAAGATAAGTACAAATGAGGATGGATACTGTAACTGTATGTTGTTGTAGTTGTCCTATTGAATTTGGGAAGTTGAATGCATCCAGCCATTCCTCTTTTTCGTGGTACTCCTCCATTCCATCTGACGATCCGTCGACCAATGTTGGGGACCAGAAGACACCTTGTCCACTGCTTGCCTGGCGGATGCTGAATTGCGGCTCACATTGCACAGGGTAAAAGCCGGCCTGTAATTGTTGATGGAAAAACAGGAAGTGATATTATAACACCACGGTGAAAAAAATATAAGGTACGCTGTGTAGTGCAAAATAACACTTTCAGTTTCAGAGTCGACAGTATTACAAATTACATACAAGCATCATTTCGAAAGTGCATACTCTGTGTCTCCTTTTCAAGGATAAATACGTGTGGGCTAAATTTGCGGATCTTTCCCCTCAAGCTAAGTGTAAAGTGTAAAGTGTAAACTGCGATTTTAGAACAAAATTATACCTTCCCAGCAGTGCCCCTAGACCCCTCAACCCACCCACAAAAAAGTAGAACACCCCCAAACAGGCCAAAAGCAAAAAATCTACAGAGGCCTACCTTTAAATCGCTCCAAACGCGCTGTGCAGCTAGGCCCTAACCCCCCTTTCCCACCATGGATTTTATTCAAACCACTTCCAATCAAAATAAGACCTTCCCAGCAGTGCCCCCAAACCCCTCAACCCACCCCCAGAAATGGAGAACACCCCCAAACAGCCCCCCAAAAACAAGCAGGAGTGCTATCCTCAGCTAGGCCTACCTTTAAATCGCTCCAAACGCGCTCTGCAGCTAGGCCCTAACCCCCCTTTTCCACCATGGATTTTCTTCAAACCACTTGCAATCAAAATTAGACTTTCCCAGCATTGCTTCCAGACCCCCAAACCCACCCCCAAAAACCTAGAACCCCCCCAAACAGCCCCCCAAAAACACACAATACTGCTAGGCCTCAGTTTAAATCGTGCCAAAACGCTGTCTGCAACTAGGCCCAAACCCCCCTTTTCCACCATGGATTTTCTTGAAACCACTTGCAATCAAAATTAGACCTTCCCAGCAGTGCTCCAAGACCCCCCAACCCACCCCCACACATATAGAACACCCCAAAACAGCCCTTCAAAAACATGCAATACTGGTATATCCAAAACATGGCAAATTGCGCTGTTCACAAAAAATTGCTGTTTTCAGCACTTCCACTACTTCGATCCTCTTGAAACTTACCTGGACACTTGTTCGAGCGATTCCCAAGAATCTCAGCAAGGCAGAACAAAATGGAACCACTGCGCTCTTTGAAGAAGAAGAAGAAGAAGAAGAAGTAGAAGAAGAAGAAGAAGAAGGTCTACGACTAGTTTTCACTTTTCACCCAAACACACGCGCCCGCAAAACACCAAAAAAGGCCAAAATTCTGCCAATTCTGGACCTAAGAATGCCAAACCCCCCTAAAACCTTGCCAACAATGTTTATGAACGAGCCTGCATTGGGCCGTGAGCCCTAGACTCACCGGGAACCCAACCAACTTAAACCCAAAAAAACCCTAGTACATCGCACTGAACCGTGAACCCTAGGTATGCTTTGTCTGTCTGTGTCAAAGAGCCTAGGTATGCTACATCAGGATGCTTCACTCAGTGGTGCCTGCCTTGACCGTCTGCATGGCCCTGCCGCAAGCATGGGCCAAAAATCCGTTCCGCTCAAGAATTTGCAAATTTTCGGTAATTTCGCGAGATTCGCGAAAAACCGAAAAACAGCAAATTTCGCAAACATAACGGATGTTTGGCTCAAGCTTGAGGCAGGGCCATGCAGACGGTCAAGGCAGGCACCACTGAGTGAAGCAGCCTGATGTAGCATACCTAGGCTCTTTGTCAGACAGACAAAGCATATCTAATTGTATACAGCAAGCCACATAGCCCCAATTTTACATGAACTGCTGTCTGGAGTGGAGTGGACTCTGCCTGGAATAACAACAACAGTACACTGCCTCGCCCTCAACAACTACAACCACGAATAGACAGACATGTAGTTCTGCTGTAGTAATTGTTGTAGACTGCTTTACCTGTTTGCCACTCACAAATTGGCAATAGTTCTTCCGTAAACCGATGCTGATGATCCATCCATCCCAGTGAGTGACTGCAAAGAAAAAATATATATTATTTAATCAATCATTATGGTATATTGGTAAGTGAGTCCACTCCAAGGACATTTTGCATATTGGAAAATGCAACATAGTGGCCCCTGAAGTTGAAGTACAATTTGAATTAAACAAGGTAAAAAAAAACAGAATAGTAGACATGAGTTGCAATTACTGTGTAAAAGATTAAATAATAACTAAGACAAGACATATGATTCATTTCATGCACAAAAAACAAACAGCAATTGGTTTCATCAAAGCCAGACAGCCATTGCTGTCCACTGCATGCCATCTTCTCATTATTCATTACCTGTTCTACTTTTTGTAAGCATCTTCTTCGGAAAATGAGGGCCTGTCAATTTCAGAAGTAACTCTGTCAGCAATCAGCAAGCATGTTGTCAGTCAGTAATTTCAGTCCCACTTGAGGGGACTCGTCTACGAAGACAGAGTTTCTTTATTCTTCATAATCCATCCATTTGCCTTGAGGGAAATGGATAGGGGGAGTCTGGAGGAGGAGGGTAGAGGAGCATGATTGAGTTGTGAACTTGTGAACCTCAGGCATGCAGACTGCGGCACCTTCAAATCAATAAGGAAAATAAGATGAAGACAGTGCTGCTGATGGACTTGTGATTAGGTTATTAGAGTTTTGTTGTGGTAAAAGTGGCAAAACAAGGAAAGACACACAGGAATAAAAGTGAATAAGGACAAAAAAAAGGAAATCATTTTCAGGCCTCGGTGTCAGGGAAGTAGAGCTCGTCTTCAAACTCTATGAATTGAGACGGGAGTAGGTCAGCTAACAGAGAAGAACTTCCATCACCTATGTCAGTGTCCTCTTCTTTCTGCGTGCATTCACGTATTTTATAATCTGGTGGTATGAAGTGCTGATTCATCTTGATCAGTGTTAACCTCTCCACATTTTTGGGCGAGAGGCGGGTCCTTTTTGAAGTTACAATGGCACCAGCAGCACTGAAAACACGTTCAGAAGACAAGCTTGCAAGTGGGCAAGGCAAATAATTTAGCGCCAGGTTGGTGATCAGTGGCCATAGAGCCCTTTTCCTATACCAATACAGCAATGGGTTCTGATTAACAAAGACCTCTGTTGGGTCATCCAGATAGGCCTGCACCATCACTCAAGGTTCTCCACGGTTGCTCCACTTTGCGTACCATCTGTGGCCTTTGCAGCACTGGAACGAGCAAACCCTTGATGAGTTAGCCAATCCGCTTCCGACAATATTATGGATAGGCCTGGTGCGGTGAGGATGATGATATGGTTGCTGCTGTCGTTAACGGCTGTGAGGGAAAGTGACTCCCTTCGGCAACAGATTTAGAAGTGGAACTTGACACCGGATGGCCTGCCGATTCAGTTGTACTTCTGCCGGCTCCTTCAATTTTCTGCCGCTCTTTTTCAAACCTAGTGGCTGACACACCTAGCCAATGTTTGTATTTTGAAACATCTGCTTTATCAAAAGGAATGAATGCTTTGCTGGCCACTTCCTTTTTGTACAGTGGATCCAGAATAGTGACACAAATGTAATGTTGTTCTGTATGTATGTTGTTAAGCCTTTCATTGGCAACTAGGCGGCTTAATACCCTCTCCGCCAACTGATATTCGTCTTGCTTTTCAGTATCATCTCGGAACGTTGAAGACACAGCCTTCAGTTGGTGCTCCAGCATGCGCAACAATGGGATAGCTTTGCCCAAAGAACAGTCCTCCCTGCTGACTTCACGCGTGAAGACCTCAAAAGGACGAAGCATGTCTGTCAGGATTACAACTAGCTTCCATTCCTCCAACTCTAGCCTCATGTCTTTCGTAGTAGAACCCAGTTTATAGACATAATCATTCATTACCCCCCACTGCTCAGACAGACGCTCAAGCATGTAAAAGGTTGAGTTCCAACGTGTTGCCACTTCCTGGATGAGTCCTTTGACTGGCAGTCTACGTTCATGTTGAATGCTCCTCAGCTCCTTCCGGGCCTTAAAAGAATGGCTGGAATGTGTGCAGATTCTTCGGCAGGTGGTGAGTAACTTGCTGACTGTGTTTTCTTTTTTCAAGAAATCTTGCACCACAATGTTAATACTGTGCGTCACCTTGCTGCATGGCCTTAACTATATTACTGCCATTATCTGTGGAAACATAACCAACTATGCGATTTCTTGGTGCAGCCATTCATAGACCTTCCTATAAAACTCCTCCAAAAGGTTAGGTGCAGTATGAGTTTTCTCCATGGCAAACCTGGCTACTGCTGCATGTTTCCAACTAGCTTGAAAAATTGTGGCAGGGTCAACACCTGCAGACATATTTTCTCTAACCCCTGCAAAAGAGACCCAGTGTGCAGTGATGCACATGTAATCAAGGGCTTGGCAACTGGTCCACATGTCTGTTGTCAGGTGGATAGTGTGAAGAGCACTCTCCTGCAAAGTTGCCCCAATCACCTCCAGCACATCTTGATGTAGTGCTGGAACCGCAACTCTGGCAAAATAGGACCAGCTAGGAACCTTCCATTTAGGGCAGACTGTTGTCACAAATTTTAAAAAACCCACCCCTTCCACGAAAGAAAAAGGGAGAAGGTCCAGCGCTAACATTTTAGCCAGCTTTGCGTTATACAGACGTGCCGTTGGGTGGTTTCGTTCAAATGGCGCCTCCGACCAAAACATTCTGCTAATGGTGGGCTGGACCGTTTTACGTGATGATGATGATGACTTCTTCAAACCAGTTAGGCCCAGTGATGTACTTTTTCGCATTGGTGTCTCTCCCAGACTCTTAGTGTGCCGCATACATGTTGCAGGGGTAGAGGGTGTGGGCGCTACCACTGCATTGCTGCTGCCAGGGGTATTGGGTGTACCAGAAAAAATGTCTGTCGCTTCTTCACTTCCCCCCTGCACGATCAGCCCCTCGTCATCATCAGATGCAATATCAATGGATACATTTGGATTTGTTTTTCTTTTGGCTTCCTGGATCTTACTTAGGTGCGCCTCCAACTCGATAGTGTGGTGTTTTTTGAGATGACCTCTCTGGCCTCCGGTAGCATAGTTGGTACCAAGCTTACCCCGTCTAACTAATGTTTTACAAATCGAACAAACGACCATGGTTTCCGCCTTTTGGCTAACAGTAAAGAAGTCCCAAACTGGGGACAGGAGATATCTTTCGGTGGTGGAGGTGCTACTTTGAGTTTCAATGCCAGATGAAGTGGAGGATGGGCGTGGCTAAATTTGTTTCTGTTGTTCACTTACAGCACCACTACTTGAGGTAATGGAGGTCGAGCTGGATGGAGGTCCCTGCCGGCATTTCTGCCTAAAAAATATGGAAGCTATAGGTCGTGTTGGTGTTGTAGTTAACTGCATTGGTGGTGGTACCAGTGCCACGCCGCCCACATCCCGCTCAGCAGCCATTCGGGATAGGGTGAAATGTCTGTCTGCTGCATGCCCGCTGGGGTTGGAGTGACAACTGTGATGACTGGGTCGTCGTCAGACTGTTCATCAGCAGCAGAAGACACCACTTCTTGTTCGTCGTCATCACCCATAAGTGGAAGCCTTGCGGGAACCTTCCTTTTAGGCTTAGCTACCTTTGTCGGCTCATGGCGTGCATCACTCTCAGAGTGCATTGGTGGGTTCCAATCAAGATCAAGGTCATCAGAATGAAGGGGGCTTGAAGAAGAACTTGTATTAGTAGTAGTTGTAGTAGCCCTCCTTGACCTTTTTCTTGCTGGGGATCTGGAAGACAATGGATCATCATCAGGAGGAGTGGCTTCCTCGGATGATACCTCCGCTTGAATATCAATTTCCTGATGTGCCCCTACTTCTAGAGGAACAAGCGTTGTAGGCAGTTGTGCCGCTCAATGAACCTTTAATTGCACCTTTTCATGCACCTCTCCATGCGCCTCTCCTTGCGCCTCTCCTTGCGCTTCTCTTTGCGTCTCTCCTTGCGCCTCTCCTTGCGCCTCTCCTTGCGACTCTCCTTGCGACTCTCCTTGCCCATGTACTTGCGCTTGTTCTAGTTGCACCTGTGGTTGTCGTTGCGGCTGTGGTTGTTGAACACTCGTCAACTGAGTTACACCCGGCGTTGATTGGATGGTACTTTCTTGTGATGAGCCAACATCACTGGTCGATGGTGATTGAGAAACTAAAGTGGCTGCCTAAGCAGCACTCGTGGTCTTGGACCTAACGTGGCGCGGTGGCACTGAGCCCAATGAAGCGGAGGTGCTGCTTTCAGCTTGGTCCCCGGCGGACAACGCTGCTGCTGCAGGCGTAGTTTTTTTTTTTACCAAAAAAGGTGCCGTGGGCGTCCACCAGTCTCCTTGGTAGGTGGTGCCACTTGCTTCTTCTCCTCCTTCTTACTGGCAGTGGCACTGGCAACTTTTTTCGCTGAGGCGCTACGGCCACCTTTCTTTGGGCCGATCTTCTTCAGATGTCAAAACAGCAGGCCGCAGTTGCACGAGTTGCAGAGTTGTCTTGTCTGTGGCCACACGTAACGTCACGTGACGTTGTGCTGCACACACCGCTGCAGGACTTCTTCCTGGCACTGGTGGTTCTCTTGTGCACCTAAAAGCAATGGTAACCAGGAGAGCATCAGTTAAACACCCCAAAAAGTCGAAAAACACACAAAAATCGCCACAATGATGTTTAAATTCAAGACGCCACACAGAAAGACTTGGTCAGTGCACCACTCACTACCCCTGGGCCTAATGGAAGAAAGCAAGGCAAATTGGGTGCAGGCCTGAGCACACTGCCTGGCTTCATAATGGCCCCTTGACCCCCAGCCACATGGACTGGCCCTGCTTGAACCAGGCCTCAAAATGGCCCCCATCCACATGGCCAGGCCCCAACAACACCCCAAAAAGTCGAAAAACACACAAACATCACCATAATCCAATGCCTTCCATGCCCTCAATGATGTTTAGATTCAAGACGCCGCACAGAAAGACTTGGTCCATGCACCACTCACTACCCCTGGGCCTAATGGAAGAAAGCAAGGCAAACTGGGTGCAGGCCTGAGCACACTGCCTGGCTTCAAAATGGCCCCTTGACCCCCAGCCACATGGCCAGGCCCTGCCTGGACCAGGCCTCAAAATGGCCCCCACCCACATGGCCAGGCCCCAACAACACCTCAAAAAGTTGAAAATCGCACAGAAATCACCACAATTCAATGCCATCCATGCCCTCAATGATTTTTAAATTCAAGACGCCCCGCAGAAAGACTTGGTCCATGCACCACTCACTACCCCTGGGCCTAATGGAAGAAAGCAAGGCAAACTGGGTGCAGGACTGAGCACACTGCCTGGCTTCAAATTGGCCCCTTGACCCCCAGCCACATGGCCAGGTCCTGCCTGGACCAGGCATCAAAATGGCCCCCACCCACATGGCCAGGCCCCAACAATACCCTGAAAAGTTGAAAAGTACACAAAAATAACCACAATCCAATGCCATCCATGCCCTCAATGATGTTTAAATTAAAGACACCCCACAGAAAGACTTGGTCCATGCACCACTCACTACCCCTGGGCCTAATGGAAGAAAGCAAGGCAAACTGGGTGCAGGCCAGAGCACACTGCCTGGCTTCAAAAGGGCCCCTTGACCCCAGCCACATGGCCAGGCCCTGCCTGGACCAGGCCTCAAAACGGCCCCCACCCACATGGCCAGGCCCCAACAACACCTCAAAAAGTCGAAAAACACACACAAATCACCACAATCCAATGCCATCCATGCCCTCAATAATGTTTAAATTCAAGACACCCCACAGAAAGACTTGGTCCATGCACCACTCACTACCCCTGGGCCTAATGGAAGAAAACAAGGCAAACTGGGTGCAGGCCTAAGCACACTGCCTGGCTTCAAAACGGCCCCTTGACCCCCAGCCACATGGTCAGGCCCTGCCTGGACCAGTCCTCAAAATGGCCCCCACCCACATGGCCAGGCCCCAACATCACCCCAAAAAGTAAAACACACAAAAATCACCACAATCCAATGCCACCCATGCCCTCAATGATGTTTAAATTCAAGAAACCCCACAGAAAGACTTGGTCCATGCACCACTCACTACCCCTAGGCCTAATGGAAGAAAGCAATGCAAACTGGGTGCAGGCCTGAGCACACTGCCTGGCTTCAAAATGGCCCCTTGACCCCCAGCCACATGGCCAGGCCCTGCCTGGACCAGGCCTCAAAATGGCCCCCACCCACATGGTGAGGCCCCAACACCACCCCAAAAAGTCGAAAAACACACAAAAATCACCACAATCCAATGCCATCCATGCCCTCAATGATGTTTAAATTCAAGAGGCCCCACACAAAGCCTTGGTCAATGCACCACTCACTACCCCTGGGTTTAATGGGTAAAAGCAGGGCAGGCTGGGTGCAGGCCTATGGTTCAAAGCACACTGCCTGGCTTCAAAATGGCCCCTTGACCCCCACCCACATGGCCAGGCCCTGCCTGGACCAGGCCTCAAAATGGCCCCCACCCACATGGCCGGCCCCAACAACACCCCAAAAAATCGAAAAACATACAAAAATCACCACAATCCAATGCTATTCATGCCCTCAATGATGTCTAAATTAAAGACACCCACAGAAAGACTTGGTCCATGCACCACTCACTACCCCTGGGCCTACTGGCTATCGAGGCTTTACAGGCACCCCAAAATTAAAAAAAAAACAACAACATATAACAGTGAGCTAAAATTCCATGACATAAATGAGAATTAAGTTTAAAAAAATCACAGAAACAGTTGTATTATGCACCCATGACTAACCCTGGGCCTACTGGATACTGTGGCTACCCACAATATATATTTTTTTAAGTTGTGAAAAGTTTTAAAATTGTAGTTGCAGCAACTGCAATGCCCCAAACAAACAACACCAACTTACTTGTAAAATCTCAAGTCCAAAAGTGATCCAAACTCCAAAGTCCAAAAAGTCCTCAAATACAAATATCCAGCAGCAGCCACAAAAAGTAATCCTTCTTGGTCAAGATCCAAACTAAAAGTGACCAGAACATGGACAAAGCACTGGAAGGAGCCTGCTGGACACAAACAGGAAGTTGGAGACTCGGGGGCACTTCCTTCCTCCCCCCCCCCCCCCCCCAAAATGGACTCCTTGCACCAAAAAGTGCAGCCGAATGTCAATCTGAGGAGTTATTCTGATCAAAGTCATCGTTTTCAGAACGTTTATGCTGCCTGTGGTGGATTTCTTGTGCAGAATTGCAATTTTTGCAATTTTGGGAAAGCGAGCTGTTCAAATCTCCTGCCGGAAGTCAGCTGTGCGGCCCATCTACGTGTTCGGCATTGTTTACTCCCGCGATGCATGATCGCGGGCCCTTATGACGTACTCACGTTGTCAAACTCTCGCTGTGCAAGATGGCGAGCCGTGATAATGTAATCGCAGTCGAAAAACTCTCGCGCGATCAAGCAGCAAGTTCCAAAATGGCGCAGCACACGCAAACCAGGAGAAAAACAACTCGGCGGACTCAGAATCACGGTAAGTCAACGCAGTGCGCGCAATATTGTATTTTTCAAGCGCGACCAAGCAAAAAAAACTGCAGCTTGTGAATTTGCGGATTTTTTGGCTAATTTGGGCGATTCACGGATCGCGAATTTGCCACAAATCCGCAAATTTCGCGAACGAAACGAATTTTACGCCCATGTTTAAGTATAATCAGGTTATACTGTACTTGAAAGGGAAAGTAACTCCAAAAGAGACAACTGGACTAGAATAGACAGAACTACCTAGAATAAAGCTGAATCTGTGCATGCATATTATGAACATCTTTTACAGGTTTTTAAACAGTATAGTGGTTTGGAGAATATTGACACCAAAGATATGACACATTTTATCTATCGGTTTGTGTCTGGATTAAGACCAGAAATTCTGCACTGGATTAAAGATAATAAAATTTGTTGGCAGGCCAAACCTGTAGATGAAATATTAAGATATGCAAAATATTGTGAAGATGAATTGGACAATAAACAAAAGAATTTCGAAGAAAAAGTAATGTGGGCACAGGTAAAATTAGTAGAACAACAAGAACAACAATTGCAAAATATGCAGACCCAAGGTGATGGAAATGGTAATATACCTAGAGGGAAATTTAAACCAGAGGAGGCTAAAAAGAAATTTCCGTGTCATGGGATTCGGCAAGTTGGGGCATTGGAAGACCGATTGTAAGGCTGTGCTAAATAACAATAATAATTTGAATCCACAGACACAGAATGAGGTATCAAAAAAGCAGCAAAAACAGGTAATACAAAATCAGTTACCATTGGCGCCTATGCCAAATCCTGGGAGTCAAACAACATACAGTGTAGATACTACAAGTTGGGAAGGAAGTGGTAAAAGGGACACAGTGACACCTCAATTCCTCTTGAGTGATTCGTACTTCAATGAAGACAGTTTCTGACGATGCCTGAAGGGGTAGGACGAGAAGTGCGTGCTTGGCGCATCCTTTCAGGTGGACCAGTCAGGTCCATACATTGAGGGAAAGGTTGAAGGAAATGATGTTACCTTTCTGTTGGATACTGGAGCTACCCGTTCTACTGTGAGAACAGCAGACGTTCCAAACCTACCCCTCTCAAGAGAAGCGATCCAAGTAGTGGGCACTTCTAATAAACAAATTAGTACCCCAATTGCAGAACTAATGGAAATCAAAATAGGCAATTTTAAAGAAATGCACAAATTTGTTGTATGTGACTCTACTCCTGTAAATCTGTTAGGCAGGGATTTGCTGTGCAAAATGAATTGCACTATTTTTTGTACACCAAATGGTGTTGAAATTCAAACCCCAGATGAAGACGGAATTCATAAAATGATGTTAGCAAAACAAGAAACGACTGAAAAACCAAAGTTTACCATTGAAGACTTGCCAAAAGAATTACAACATACAGTAGATCCTAGTAAAAGTGACAGTAAAAGAAGGTGCAGTTTATCCAAACATTCAACAGCACAAAATGAGCCCTGAAATAAAAGCAGGAGTTGCATTAGAAATAAAACGTCTAGTAGAAGCAGGAATTTTACAGGAAATAATGAGCGGTCCATGTAATTCACCCATAATTGGCATCAAGAAATCAAGCGGAAAATACAGGGTCGTACAGGACCTCCGCAAAGTTAATAAAATTGTTGTCCCATGTTGTCCAGTTGTACCAAACCCTGCTGTGATTCTGTATCAAATACCATGGGCAGCAGGTTGGTTCACCGTGATTGACCTTTGTCACGCATTTTTCCGATACCACTGCACCCAGATAGTAAGTATCTTTTTTTCGTTCAAATTCGACGACCATATCTCTGTTTGGAATTGCGTCCCTCAGGGGTACACAGAAAGCCCATTGATTTTTAATCAGATCTTGAAAAAATGTCTTGAATCATTGATATTGCCCGGACAATCAGTTTTGGTGCAGTATATAGGTGGCATCTAAGAATCGAAAAGACTGTGTTACTGATATGATTGCTTTGCTTCATCATTTAGGAAAAGGTGGACACAAAGTATCACCTGAGAAACTGCAGTATTGTAGTACCTCATCAAGTGAAAAATCTGGGCACCAGATAGAGAGAGGTGTCAGAAGGGTTACCTCTGAAAGAATCAGAATAATTCAAAACATGAATCTACCTCAAGCACAAAAAGAAATCAGAATGTTTCTTGAGGTTGTAGGTTATTGTAGGCAATGGATTGTGGGATTTGCAGTCCTAGCAAAACCATTGATACAAATGACAAGAAAATGAGCAAAACACTCAGTAGAGTGGGATGATGAGAGCATGTCATCTTTCCTAAAGTTAGGAGATTGTCTGTGTTCAGCTCCAGCATTAAGGATGCCTGACTATACAAAAGATTTTGCATTGTTTTGTGATACACAAGACAATTGTGCACTTTCAGTTCTGACTCAGACTCATGGTCTGATAAGACGCCCTGTTGCATATTTTTCTTCTACTTTGGATCCAGTGACAGCAGCATTGCCAGGATGTCTGAAAGCAGTAGCAGCAACTTGTACGAGTTTTAAGCAAAGTGAGTCCATTATCATGGGACATCCAGTGACAGTGTACATCCCACATGCAATTGGGATTTTACTGACATGGACCAAAACTCAGTACCTAACACCTAGTCAGCTGACTAAGTATGAACAAATTCTTGTAGGTGCAGAAAATGTGACAATTGCTAGATGTAATATTCTGAACCCAGCAACATTGTTGCCTGAATCGCAATTTGCAGAAGTCAAAAATGAAATCGAACATAATTGCATTGATCTTACAGTATACTGTTCTAAACCACGCCCAGACATAAGAGAAGAACCACTAATAAATTCAGAGGATGAGCTAATTGTAGATGGTTCATGTATGCGACATGAAGAAGGAGGTTTGAGTGCTGCTTATGCAGTTTGCACTCTATGAGGTCAAATTGAAGCATCATATTTACCAGGAGTAAAATCAGCACAGGTAGCACAACTAATTGCATTGACAAAAGCTTGCACATTTGGGAAAAATCTGAAAGTGACTATTTTTACTGATAGCCAATATTGTTACGGAGTTTTGCATGATTTTGGCCAACTCTGGATGCAAAGAGAGTTTCTGACTTCATCAGGTACTCCGATTAAAAATTGAAATTTTGTGAAAAATTTACTAAAAGCAATCCAATTACCAGAAGCAGTAGCTGTGGTCAAGTGTGCTGCTCACCAATCTGGCAATGACAAAGTGACAGCGGGTAACCGATATGCTGACCAACTAGCTCAAAATTGTGCCAAAAATAAGATGGCAATAAACACGAAAATTGAACCAAAAAGAAACAGCTGCCAACTTATGTTGCTTGTGAAAGTGAAAACATGGGAAGAAGTGAAAGATTTACAAAATGATGCAGACCAGGAAGAAAAGGAAGAATGGGCAAAAATAGGGTGGCAGAGAAGGGCTGGAGATGGTGTCATTGTTTACCTTGCTGGGAGGCCTGTGTTGGCAAACTGTATGCTTGCTCCTATGGCTAGGAATTATCATGGTGATTCTCATCTAGGACGAGATGCTATGATTAGATTAATCAGACAAACTTGGGTCAACGCAAGGTTCAGGAACATTACAGAGAGTCTTTGTCACAGGTGTTTAGTGTGCCAAGAGATGAATCCTGGGAAAAGAACTATAGTGTTGTCAGGAAAGATTGGAAAGGCAGAAGGTCCTTTTATTCGACTTCAGATTGATTTCATTCAGTGATCCCCTTGCAGAGGAGTGAAGTACGTTCTTGTCATTGTCTGCCTATTTTCAAAATGGGTGGAAGCTTACCCTACATGAAGGAATGATAGCATCACAGTAGCAATACTACTAATTAGAGAGCTCATACCACTTTTCAGTTTTCCAGTAACGATTGAGTCAGACCGAGGGAGACATTTTAATAACAAAATAATTGGTCTAATCTGTGAATCATTTAAAATTGAGCAAAAGCTGCACTGTGCATACCGCTCAGAGGCTTCTGGAGTGGTAGAACAACTGAATGGCACAATCAAATCAAGATTGGGAAAGATTTATGAATCAACACGATTGAGTGGCCAGATGCTCTACCTCTCGTTCTGATGGGACTCAGAAACATTCCAGAAAGTAAGACAGGCTTGAGTCCTCATGAAATACTCATGGAAAGAGCAATGAGGCAGGCATGGGTGCCAGGTCATAAGTTGATAAATATATCTGATGACTTAGTACTAGCACCTTAGCAGCTATGGAACGTCCAGCTCCAGTGCTGAACGTTCCATTGCGCAGGTGCAGTTGGAACGTCCAACGGCCGACGGCAGCACTCCCGAGGTAGTGGTGCCGTCGGCCGTTGGACTGGCACAGCACTTATGAGGCTAGAGTACTGCAAAGAACTGGCTGACCAAGTGCGTTCTATCTCTCACCAGGTTGGAGAAGACGCCGTCCCCAGGCAAATAACTCCAGCACATGACATGATTCCAGGTGCCTGGGTCGTAATAAAGGAACATACGTGAGAATCTTGCCTAGCTCCAAGGTGAGAAAAACCAACACAACTGATATTGGTTACCACTACAGCAGTAAAATGTAAAGGAGTTCCAAATTGGATTCATGCGAGCCATACAAAAAGAGTGGCTGAACCTGACGAAACTGAAGCTGAAGGTTGTGCAGCTGAGGGGTCTCGAGAAAGTGATTCAAAAGTAGTTGATGATGAACAACCGAGCACTAGTCAGGATGAATGGATTCCAGTGATTGACATTCCTGCAGATGTTGTGAGAACAAGAAGTCAAACCTACTTAGATAGACAGAGTGATAGTGAGGATGAGTCAGGAATAGAAGAACGTACTCAGATTATAGAAATCAAAGCTGATAGTAATTCTGAGGAGGAACAGATAAGGGAAGATCAATATACTCAGACATTCCAAATACCTGGCACAGTTCTAGAGTCTGAGAAGGGACAGATAGGTAAAAGGGCAAAGGCTCAGGAAGAAGTAAAGCAAGAGATAGAGATACCTGAGCAGGACCAGATAAATGTAGACAAAAGTGTTCAGGAAGACGAAAATAAATCAAATCAAAAAGAATTGCAGCACATACGCGAACAAGTTCAGATTAGCATCCAGGCAGGAGAAACAGAAGCAAGACCTGGACCAAGTAAGATAGAGAGGGATTCAGATGATGAAGATGTACAAATTGTGCCACAACTGAACGAAAACAAAAGAACAAATAAGGAAAAACAAGACACAGTGCCAGCTAAAAGACTCAGAAAAGGAGATAATTGTCCTGGTTTTGTCAAGAAACTGAAATATCGTCTCAAATCAATAAATGAAAAACCAGAGCAAGTAAACGAAATATCGAGTCAAACTAGGTTTTCCATGGAACAACCAAAAAGAAGAAGTCCACGTTTGAAAAGACTGAATAATAAGTTCAGAGGCCCTGAATGGACTTATGTCATTCTTGAAATCTTGAAAAATTAGAACTGAGTGATAAAGAAGATGATGAATTAATTTATGAACCAACAGACAAAGAAGTAAGACCAACTTGAAAATTCACAGGTCAAAATTTTGTGAAAAAGTCACAAAGAGGGGTTAAGTCTCCTTAATCGAAAATGGCTGATAATACTGTTAATGGTAAACCGAAAATAAATTGCTCAAAAACATGCTCTAGATAGTACTCATAGTATGGTTAGGATTGACAGTAGCTATTCCTTATCTAATGAGTAAAAGTGAGAAGAATGACACTAACATTCATGAGAAAGTAGATGTATCTGAAAATTCAGATATACATGAGAGAATAGATCATTTTAGGCAGCAAAGAGTAGAAGTAGAAGCATCAGATGAGGAAGGCTTGTATTATGACAAAGTTAGAAATAGAACACATTTGAATGTATTTGCAAATCTATTAGTACACTATGTAGAGGCAATGGAAATAAGCGATTGCTATGTATGTATGAATCTACCATTGTCTGTAGCGGAAGGCATTACTTATCATCATTTGCCTTTGACATATGGCATATCATGTAGTATTTTAGCTACCTTATTTTACAAGAAAGGACCCTTACAATATTATTATTCTAAATTAGATGTGATTTTTTCTGAACTTCCTATTCATAGTATCCTGTACATAGTAAAGGTAACATAGCTCATTATATGGGAGAACATTTCTTAACAGTAGGTACAATAGATATAGCTAAAGCACACAAGAATAATTTAGCATGCATTTTACATGAAGAAGAGAAAATATTTTTCAATTTAGTTGAGAGAAGGAGAGAGGATTTCCAAAGAATAGCTACAGAACAGAAACGAAAAATTCCTACATGGGCAGAAAATAAAGAATACACCTTGAATGGCAGAACTCATGCTACTATGTTATTGGACTTTGAAAAGAAAGGGAAACTCTGTCTCCACAGGGAGAGAACAAGTTATTATAACAATATATCCATTGATTCTAGTGAATGTGAACACAATTATAAAGTAATTGGAGGTTGGGGTTTCAAAGATGGAACTGAACCAGTGTTTCCTGGAATTTATTATATTTGTGGGAACAAAGCATATTATAAATTTCCTGATTATTGGTATGGGAGTTGCTATTTTGGAATAGTATTCCCAAAGGTATACCATGTAAAAAGAATCACTGGAAACAATGAAGAAACTAATGGACTAATACATAGTAAAAGAACTACCATAGCAGAAATTGTAGGTGACATATTTAGTGCATTGATACCTTCACTGGGAGTAGTTTTAAATACTCAAAGAATTTGCAAATTGTCGACAGTAGTGGATCGTCTATCAACTGACACTGCTGGAGGATTTTTGATGATCAATACTGAATTAGTTGCGGTAAGATCAATAGTTTTACAAAATCGACTTGCTCTTGATACATTGTTAGCAAAAGAGGGCGGAGCCTGTAGAATGACAAAGGCGCAACATTGTTGCACGTATATACCTGACAAAAGTGTAGAACTGAAAAAGTATGTAAGAAATATTACATATTTAGAAAAAGAACTTAAACCACTGGAGGTTGACAGTGCATGGAAGAGACTGACAGGTGGTCTCACCTCCATAGGTAGTTGGTTTTCTAATGTAGGGAACAGTTTTGTAGGCAAAATACAGATGCCAATGGTGGGGATAATAATTTGTTGCAAATGTCATAAGCATAAAAAGACATATGCAATGAATAAAAGAGGAAAGAAAACAAATATCAATGAAATAGTATTTGAAGAATTGAATGGACATTTATACAAAAAGGTAAAAGACTTTCATATGAAGAATAAAAAGAAGAATAACCGAAAGTTTGAAGAAATTGAAATGGGTGAAGTGTAAAAGTTGGCATCTGTTTCATTAATTAGTGATGATATAAAATATCATCAAAGAGGGGATTTATGGAGCAAGGTTTTACACGTAAAGTGACTTGCTTGAACTCAACCCTCTCGTAGTAACGTTAATATACTAACCAACATGTATTTTGTCTTATTAATATTGCATTACACGACATAAATAGGTATCGAAAAGAAGCTTGTCAATGTGCTTTACTGACGATAATCCGCTTGCACTAAAATGGCTGCTGCTACGTGACATTTTCTACTGCGCATGTGTCTGTCATGCCCAGGTGTTTTGCTTGGAGGGAAAACTTTGCTTCTGCGCAATAGAACTGAAATTGCCGTTATGTGTCTTAACATGCAAGAAGCTTGCATTGCTGCTTTGCTAAGCTGTCAGTTTTGCAATAATATGTAACGCAATAGTATAAAATAAAATAACGGGAGTAGAGTAGAAAGAAGTGGTATACAGTGTATTCATTTATTCTGTGTCTCTAAAACTTTTCTTTTCTATTTTTACATGTAAATCAAAATGGGCCTATATGCCTTGCTGGACTCCATCTTTGGAGGAACTGCGACTGCGCTGCAAATTCTGATGTTACAGAAGCTGTAGCCTTGAATCATGGCCAAGACGGACATGGAAGGCGGAGGAGAATGAACTCTTTGCCTTGACAGAGGAAGCTGAATTGAATAATTTGTTTAAAAATAATCATTGATACATTTCACTACCGGGAGGAATAAAGAACATGGGTTGATAAAGTTATGGAGAAAACATCATGAATATATGATTGACAAGTTGCCTCTAAAAAATATGGTGTGATGGTTACTCCCCGTTCTTGTCCAATAAAATTGTGGGATTCACACATTTGCAACATTTGGGGGTGGTAGACTGACCTGAAAATATTATAACTAGGGTAGGTTTAGTTAGTTAGATTGTCCGACTTGTCCGAATAGCTGACATGTCACTGACCCAACGCACTCAATAGGTGATCGAGAGCAAAGTTGCTAGCGGAGCACTCTGTCAGAAGATTCGATAACCCAATCGGGGTTATTGAGAAGAAGATCGATGACCCAATCGGGGTTTGACTGTTAGCTGCAGAGAGGGTTTTCAACGCTGGCGTTTTGAACTTTAACTGTGGTGCGAGTCTTAGCCTGTGGTGGTCCTGTCCTGATCCAATCTGGTCCGTATCCTGTCCTGGTTCTGATTTCTGGCTTGCACCTGTTCTTACCTGCTGGCACCTGTTCTTGGGATTCTTATTCTTGGCATAATCCGTGACCAGGATTGGCCATCAGACCGAAATAGGTAACTATAAAGTGTGGATTTGTCATTGTATTGTTTTCCCTTTCTCTTACCCACCCTCTGTCTAAATGCTTAACGTCATTTTCTCTCCAATGCATTTGCAATGTTTATTTTTCAAAAATCTGCATTATTTCTATAGAATAAGAAATTAATCTGAAACTCATGATTATAACTTTCTAAAGATTTACTAGAAAAAGATTTTAAAACTTTCCTGACTTTGTGGTTATTCAAGATATGCTGAGTGATATTATTGTTACCTATTTTCTCTCCAACTCCCTTGATCCTTTAGGACTATAGGTATCAGTGGCTTGGATTTGTAAGACAAATGGTATAAAATCCAAATGGTAAAAAACCCGATGAATGGAGTGTAGGTTTACCTGTTTAATGTATACATAGATATATGGGCCCAAGTGAGTATGTTGAGCAGGTGAGCCCGCACTCTATCACTGTTTATCTAAATGAAAATGATTGATAATTGTGAACCATCATCAGAACACTGAGAGCTAGTGCAGAGTTTGGACGAATGGGTGACAGATAAGGAGAGCTGTTCCAAAGGAATAATTTGTGTTTTACTGGACTTCGAAGGGGGTGGAAGGACACTGCCAGAGCTTTTTTTTTATCGATATTTACTGTGTGAAACCCAAGGAATTTTTTCAATTATTTTTTTCATTTGAAACGACACACCAGTGATGGTACCCTTGCCCGGGCCAAGAGCCCTACCCAGCTATAGTTTAAGAGATGGAGATTACATTTTACAATAAGCAAGAAAATCGTACCTGCTACTATTGGAAACCTGCAAAATACTAATATTTCTACACTGCACGTGGCAAGAGCAAAAACGGAGAAAATCCTTTGAGGGAGTCAGCAAAAGCTACGGGAACAGAATCTCAAGCACACTTATTTTCCCTGCAAAATTATGGGTTATTAAGGAAAGGAAGTATTTCTTCATTTCTAACCCTTGTATTGCTCTTGATTCGCTGGTGGTGTGGGAAAACGCTAAGGGAAACTTTGATAGAATAAAAGCCTGTGCTGCTGGAATGCAACTTGTCACTGCAGCAAGTTAACGAGTGTATTTGCTGGATGAAACTGAAGGGACAAGGCTACAGATAGCATATGGAGCATTAGTGCAAGATAGTGACACGCTTCCAGCAACAGCACCCGTGAGTTTTCTTGCAAGGAAAACTGAGGGAGTAGAAGAGTTATTGGAACAGAACTATCGAGTTCTGATAGACATTTACAAATGAGCGATGGCTCACCTAAATTATATGACTGCACACAATAAGACGCTTTTATGCTCTTGATGAAACCTATGCTTTTTCTGATCTAGATGTGGCACAGACTGAATTTCATGGTGAAAGAGGGAGACAGATCAGAGGCTTTGGCCGTAGCCATGCTTTACTACCTAAGTCTTATCGTTAGGTTTTCTGTGAACATAATAGGAAATCAGATGTTATCAGTAATGTAATATCTGAGATCATATAGGTGCAAGTTAAACTTAGGTTAGTTAAGTATTAATGGTGACTTTCAGTGTTTGTTTGTAAACATTAGCTTTTTGTCTATTATTAGGAGACTTACCTATACCTCCACATGAACCTTTTGCTTTTTCAGTGAATTTCTAAGTTTTTTATTGTCAGTTAAAATGTAACTATTTCACTTACATACAACTCCACATTAACCTTTGATTTTTTTTCGTGAATTATTGTGTTTCTTATTAGAAAGTAAGATCTTATATCCATACATCTGCGGCCAACCACCCCTGGATGGTAAACCTACTGCCAGCCACAGCCTTTGGTTGTGCATGGAGTAGTTTGGCCTCTGGGTCTGGCCTGAAACCAGGCCCTGCACCCTACCCCTGTTGGCGGCTAAGGCCCCATGAGCATGCAACCGGCCACAGACCTCCCCCACTCCACATTACTTATTTCAGTCCAGCGGAATTCCCGCCCAAGGACAGAAGTTTGGCCTAGTTCCAGTGAGAGTTCCATGGGACCACACCGATAGGTCCGGGCTGGGCTGCAGCAATTGCCAGAAATTCCAGCGAGAGTACTGGAAACAGGCGTGCTGAAAAAAGATAATTTGGGAACCTGGGAGGGGGAGGGGGCCGGTCGCTTTGGGACAAAGGATCCGGCCAGGGTTTGTGGGTACCCCTACCCTGCCCCAGTGTGTATATATAGTTTTCGAATTAATTCAGGGCACAAGGGCCAAATCTGCTTCACCGTGTCCTGTAATGACCACTGCAACATGTTTCTTCATTTTGAAGCCAGCAAATCAGATTCCTTGTTATCGAGGAGCCATTGGGTTCTGTGGTATTGAGAGACATGATGAGAAAAAAAGCCATTGCGCCCAATCAAAATGCTCTATTTTTTTGTTTGTGAACCTCAAGAAGCGTCCCGTCTAGACAACCATCCGAATATCTCTATTTTGGATCCTTAATTTATCAAAAAATTACTGAATGGATTTACACAAAATCATAAAAGCACACTTTCTGAGAAAATATATAGCTTTCTGGCAAATTTGGTGTAGTTCTCTTCAGTATTGTTCTCTAAAATTCCCATGAAAATTCTTTGTGAAAAAGTGTTTTTCTCAGCCCCTCGTTTGACGGATCACCACAGATCTTTCCAGGAAGGAACAGAGGTGAATGAAGTGCTTTTTTTATAATTTCATGAATATTTGTCAAACAGCATACAAGTTAACAGCAAAACAAAACCTGCTGAAACTCTGACTTTCGTATAACTATGAAAGTGCTACCACCACTGTGTAAAATATGTACACACACATACACAAATACATAAACAGACAGACAGACAGACACATACCCACACATGCACGCACAAACAGACACAGATGCCATTCGGTTTCCAAATAACTTTGGCAACGTTTGATGAATCATCTCAGCCCCTCGCATGATGGATCAACACAAATCTGGCAGGAAGGAACTGAGGTGAATGAACTGTTCTTTGGAAAGTTTCATGAAGATTTGTCAAACTCTGACTTTTGTAAACCTACTCAAAATCTTCTGCCACTGTGTAAAATATGTACACGCATATATATAAATAAACACACACAGACACACATGCAAACACACACACACACATACACATACACATACACATAGATGAAATGAAATGAAATGAAATAAGGATTTATAGAGCACATGGCTGCCCTTGAGCGCCCCAGCGCTGGTAAAAGGTAGTAGAAAGAGAGTGCGACGGCAGGAGGGAGCAGGGGAAAAGCCAGGTTTTCAAACTCTTGCAGAACGTGAGATGGTTTGGTTCCGCTCGCAGAGTGAGGGGAAGAGGGTTCCACAGTTTGGGAGCGATGAAGGAGAAAAGGCAACCTCCTGAGCGGGCTTTTTTGATCCTGGGTACAAATGCCAGGTGAAGGTGAGCAGAGCGCAGATTTCTGTTGGTTTCATAGGGTCTGATCCTGAGTGTTTAAGGATAGGAGGGCAGTTGTTGTGGAGGATTTTATGGGTCTGACAGAGTGTCTTAAAATTGACCCGTTCTTGCACTGGGAGCCAGTGAAGTAGCTTAAGGGCTGATTTTGCGGAGCTCCTACGTGTAGTGCCTGTTAACAGCCTAGCTGCCGCATTTTGTACGCCCTGAAGTTTAGCAATTACTTTTTTAGGGACGCCAAGATACAAGGCATTGCCGTAGTCGAGTCTAGAGATTAAAAGGCTCTGGATGATGAGTTTCCTGGTGTCTTGGGGGAGCAGAGGCAGGATTTTTCGAGTAGTCCTGAGAATACCATAGCATACGCCTGCTGATTTCCTAGCCTGGGTTACGAACGACAGACCTGGTCCAGCCATATGCCCAAACTCTTAATGGAGGGTTTAGGAGTTGGGGCTTCACCCATGCAGGGAGGCCACAGCGAGTTTGACTTAAAGTGGGCTGGGTTGCCTAGTAGCATGATGTTTTCTCTGCGTTCAGCCTGAGATGGGATGGGTCCATCCAGCGTGAGATGTCGCAAAGGCAGGAATGGAGGTTGTCAGGGGAACGGTCTGGGTGGCTGAGAGATTCTACAAGCTGCATGTCGTCGGCGTACGTCACTAGTTTGAGTCCATATGGGGACACTATGTCCTGGAGAGGTGACATATAGGCATTAAAAAGGGTCGGGCTCAGGGAGGAGCCCTGAGGGACGCCACAGCGTAAAGGAGTGGAGTGTGATTGAGAGGATCCTTCCCAAATTTGGAAGGATCAGTTGTAAAGGAAGGATTTCAACCACGCTAAGGCAGACCCTGAGATGCCTAGTACTTTTGGCCTATGGGTCAAAATGTGGTGGTTGACGGTTTCGAACGCCGCGCTTAGATCCAGGAGGATCACTGCCACTGATCCTCCTGAGTCTGAGATTTTGCGTGCTTCTTCCACGACCGCCATTATGGCGGTCTCCATCCCCTGACCTGGACGGAAGCCAGTTTGTGAGGGGTGAAAGAGGTTATTATGTTCCAGGTAGGTTGAGAGCTGATTATTAACACATTTTTCAGCTGTTTTGCTCACTAACGGCAGAAGGGAGATGGGACGGTAATTGCCCAGATCTGTTGGATCGAGATATGGCTTTTTCAGGAGGGGCTTCACAATGGACTTTTTCCCACCTGGGGGTACCGTGCCTTGGATGAGGGACGAGTTTATAAGTTGGACCAAAGGTGGAAGAATAGTTGGTATGACTGATTTGAGAATATGTGGGGGGGCTGGCTCGCAGGGAGAACCACTTTTGATGGATGAAAAAACAGGGAGAAGGGTTTCTTCCGTGGCGAGGGAGAAGGCGTTAAGACCTACGCTGGGTTGTAACTGAGTGGGGGGGTAGCAGATCGGGAGAAGTGTCTTCAGTGAGGGGGGGGGAGATTTTAGAATGTTTTGAATTTTTACATCAAAAAATTCTGTGAATTCATTGCAACGGTTTTTGAGGGGGTTTGCAGGCGGGGGGGTCTGGTATTTTTAAAAGTTTGTTTACCCTACGGTACGTTTCTTTGGCTGGATTCAAGGAAGTTCTGATTTTTTCCTCAAAGAAAGCTGCTTGAGCGGATTTGAGAGCTTTTTTATAGCTGAGGATTGTGCAGCTATAGTCTTTCTTTTTTTGAGGTGCAAAATCTTTCCTCCAGGCTCTTTCATTTTTTTTACAGAGTTTTTTTAGTAAGCGGAGCTCATGGTTAAACCATGGAGATTTTGTCTTGCCTATAGGGGTCTGAACCAGGGTCTTGGGGAGGATTGAATCAAGAGAGTTTTCGATCCATGCAGAGAACTTGGCATCTGCTGAGTGAGTAAGAGGTTCGTGAGGTGGCACTGAGCATTCAAGGAGATGGTTCCATTTTTCTGTATCCAATTTCGACCAGCGGCGTTCAAAAAGGGGGGAGGGTCGTTTAAGCCGGTGTGGGGCTGGCAGATGCCAGTGGAAGCAGATTAAGAAATGGTCTGTCCACGGTAAGGGTATGGGGCTTTGCAGTTTCAGATTGGGGATGTTAGAGAATAAGGGATCAAGCAGGTGGCCCTTTTTGTGGGTAGGGAGATTGCTAAGAAGGTGAAGTTGGTAGGCTGCGAGGTCAAGTGGAAGTTCTGACGCTCCTTTATCATTGGCGTTGTCGAAATGAAGGTTTAAATCCCCCAGAATGATAAAGTCAGAAGAAGTGCTGGCTAGTACAAGGACGGCTTCCAGGAGAGAACTTGATGCCACTCGGGTTGCTGATAACTTTGTGCATGTTTGATGAATCTTAAAAAACCTTTTCCAAAAAAGTCTCATCTACCTCAGCATCTTCCTGGAAAGTTTCAAGGAGATCTGTTAAGCGGGGGTCAGGAAAAAGGAGGGGGTCTCAAAACACATTTTTCCCATACAATTTTCCATGGGAAGATTGATAGAAATACAAAAAGGCTGAATGTAATTACACCAAATTTTTGGGAATGCTACTTCATCATTTAGAAAGCATGTTTTTCATGATCTATGATAAATCTGTTCAGGAGATAGTGGGAAATTAGGGTTCAAATTGTATGTATATTTCAAGCCACAGAGCATCCGCATACCTGACAGATCAAAAGATCAGATCTGATCGGCTGCAGCAACAGCAACAAAGATGTTGCAGCAACCATTTTAGGACTCTAAGTTTCAGTTCACTGTCCTTAAAAACATTTGTAAACACATCTAGGGGACAGGAAGGGATACCCTAGGGACATCCCTCCCTATGCAATTTCATGGCTCAGGAGAGCCTATCCCCCTTGGCAGCATCATGTTTTAATAGGGGAGGGGTCATTTGTCCTCTTTCTTGAGTCATTACATGGCCCCAGGGACCCTATCCCATTGGTGCTCCTGTCCCACCCGGGACACCCACAGCAATTAGAGGGCATGGCACCGTTTGGTAACTCCGGCACCTGCAGCCCCACCAGCTTCCCCGCTGGCACCCATCCTGGGTGCAGCATAAGCCAGCTCCAATTGTTTGTTTTAGTTTGTGATCTTGTCTTGTGGGATCAATCATGTGTTCCCTGCCCACAAGAGAAGGGGCAGGTAGTTGAAGATGTGCCAGGCAGGGACCAACATAGTGTCCCAGAAGATGACGTCCCCAAGACACTGTATGTTAAGATGGGGTCCCATATATATGAATGCTCTGCTCGAGGGGGCAGTTGGCTGCCAAAGAGTGGTTGGGCACAGGATTGCACCCTGTGCCCAACTGCTTGCCATGCATGAAGATCTCCATCTTACTTCACATCAAAAAAACATAAAAATTCACTGAAAAAAGGTTAAAAGAATATTATAGTTTGATGAAAATGTTAGCTAAAACATACTGAAAGCACACTAGTTAAAGTTCCGTCAAGTAACTATAACTCATGCCCTAAGGTAACTATAACTTGCACCCCGGCCATGCACAGGTTTGTCATCGATAATGTCATTGAAAATCTAGCAGTGATATTACCAATTATATCATAGAAGTCATGAGTGATGTAATTTGTGTGGTTGTTAGCAGTGAATGTCGAGAACATAAGTTATAGTTACCATAGAGCATCTATTAATGCACTCTGTTGAGTTGGACACAGGACCTAGCCACAACTACAGGGGGTTCTGCATTTTAGCGTGGGACCAAAGAGCTCCAGCAAGAAGTGCATTAAAAATTATGGGTTATGTATTTATTGACCATTGTGATGTACCATTTTTTATTTTGCTGCGGACTGCTGCACTCAATGCAGCCCTCCACAACATTAAAAAGATATCCCTACCATTCTAGGAGTGTTGTCAAGCTGAACAAAATGTGTTTAAAAAGCCCTTACAGGGCATTTAGAGATGCTCCTTTGCAAGGAGCAGTGAATAATAAATGAGTGGCTCCTTAAGCTCATTTATTAGAAACCTGGGTGGTAAACTCCGCTTCGTGAACAAAGGTCACAGAATTTATGCCACTCCGCACTCCGCTTGGAGCACGAAGTCTGGCAAAAAACTCTGCTTATGCCACGAAGCGGAGTTTACCGGTGCTCAGTGCTGCTGACTAAAATTACTGGTGCTCGCTCAGTGCTCAGTCCCCATGTTAGACGGTATTCTAAAGGCAGTATGTCTCTGAATAGTGCTCTAATCTTGTTTGCTAAAGGGAAGGCAATATCTCACACATTGTACCTGGACCCCCAGCCTGTGACATCACTTCCCAACTCCGTCTAAGGAGCAGCATAGGAAGAAGAAGTGCAAGACCAATACAAAGTGTGGGATCCAATTCCTGGCCTTGGGCTGTGACGGCGGGCTCTTGCAGAGTTGCAAGATTGTTTATTTTTTTTGTCCTCATTCCACCTTAAGCATCTGCAATGTTCACAATGAGGACCCCCTTTGCACCTAGGCACCCTGGGTCCATGTGCTTGCATTCACTTTAGGCCAACCAGGAAAGCTTCTTTTGTATGAGGCTTGGAGTAATCATTGGACAACTGGGGGTTTAGATCAACCTCATTTCCGCACCCCAAGAAATAAGTGGTAGCCAGATATTTTCCCCACCTTGATCCAATCTTGCCATGCAAAATGCAACTCCCAACCAGTTCTCATATTGTGGTGTTCTAGGATCTTTCCAGAGCTTACAGATCTCCCTGCAGGCTATTAAGACCAAACAAAGAAGTAAACCCATTGATTTATTAGGAAGTCAGCTTGTGGGGTTATTATCAATGCCAAAGATGACTAGTGCAAGATTGAGATTCAGCTGCAATTTAAAGATTCCCTCCAATGCCTTCTCCACATTCTGCCAGAAAACTCTCAAGTGAACACAATCATAAAACATATGTAAATCATCCGCCTCCCCTAGACCGCACCTTGGACACTTAGGAGGTAAATTTGGAGTAAACGTTGCTATTTTTTTGGCGTATAATATAATCTGTTGATTACATAAAAGTGGTTCTTTTTTAAGGAGGCTGGCTTAACAAACTTATATAGGTTTTAGAGAGACAGAAGATAAAGAGTAACAGATGCGTCTTCCAGGACGGATGAATTCCATACAGCGTTTGGGGGGAGCTCTGCGTCCTCCGCATCCAAGAGACACCTGTACCATAACACTACCTCCTTCTTTCTAGGATTTACATTTTGAAGTATATGTTCAACCTCCCAATTTCCACCAGTATTATCCTTCTCAGCTGAGTACCAGGAACATATTTGCAAATATTTAAAGTGGGAAAAAGAATCACCTATTTTAGCTCGTAACACTCCCCAGGGGTGTACACCGCCCGTGGATAATAAATCGGACCAGATGATAATTCCCGCCCTTTTAATTGGGATGGTTAAGTTGTCTTTTAAACACATTGGAAGACCCAGAGAGTCTCAAATTGGGGCAAAGTCGGAATAGTATTTTATTCCCCATCTTGCTTTAACATTTTGCCATACGTCAAGTGCAGGTCTTATAACTTTTAAACGAACCTTTTTGAAAAACCTGGAGTCCCCAAATTTATACAGAAATCCAGTATCACCTCCATCAAGAGTAACCATGGCACTTAGGATCTTCCCCCAGTTAGTTTCCGCAGAGCTAGAGAGTAAGCAACGAATATTTTTAAACTGAAACGCAAGGGAGTATAGAAATACATCTGGAAGGGCAACACCACCCTTTAGTAGCCTTCGTTTTAACTTCTTCCAGGATAGCCTTGTATTTTTATTAGACCATATGAAGCTCCCTATTTTGCTTTGAATTTTACCCAGAAGTTTGCTGGGGAAGCCTAGGGGGATGGTACTAAACAGATACGTCACCTTGGGCAGGATAACCATTTTAACCAGGTTTACCTTGCCATAGATAGTGAGGGGAAGATTCTGCCATCTCAGGAAGAGGTGGTCGATTTCCTTGATCACTTTCCTCAAGTTAATCACAGGGATATCTGCTAGGTTTTGAACTAAAGTGATTCCCAAGTACCTGAACTCCCTCAGCATCACCCCGCCCAGCCTTGGACGCCCCAGCACATTACCTTGGTCTTAGAGGGATTGACTGAGTATCCAGAGAGCAGATCAAACTCATTCAGGGTATTTTCTACCCTGGGAAGCACCTCTGCTGGGTTATTAGTATAGACCAGCAGGTCATCTGCATATAGGGCCAACTTACAGTTGTAATCAGAGACCTGAAAAGGGGTGATTTCTACATCCAGTCTCAGGGCTTGAGCGAGGGGTTCCGATATAGATGTTAAACAGTAGGGGTGAAATCGGCCCATCACCCTCAAGGTCTCCCAGAGGTACATCCAATTAACGGGGTCGAATGCCTTGGCGGCATCATAAGCGGCCACCGCCAAGGGTCTCGACTGTGCCACGGCCATATCGATGCAGCCGATTAGTTGCAAGGTTTGTTCTTGTATATATCTTCCCGGCATGAAGCCCTTTTGATCCATTTGACCAACTGGGGAGTGACCTTGACCAATCTTCCTGCCAAAATGCTAGTAAAGATCTTATAATCGGCATTTAGCAGGGAGATCGGTCTATAAGAATCGGCTCTAAGCGGGTCTTTTCCAGTCTTCAAAATTAACACTATTATAGCTTCCTTCTATGACGGCGGCATCCTGCCTTCAGAGCTATAGATATAGTTAAATAGCTCACAGAGTCTAGGCACTATCACGTCCTCCAGGGTCTTATACACTTCACCAGGTAGGGCGTCCGTTCCTGCGGCTTTATTATTCTTGATTCTTTTTATATTGCTCTTAACTTCTTCTTCTGAGATGTGGCCTTCTAATATGTCCCGGCTCTCTCTTGTCTATGTAGATAGAGCTTTACTTTTTAACCAGTCTTGGATTAATTCAGTAGTAGGTACTACCTCTTCTTTATAGAGCTTTAAAATAGGGATAGATGGCACCTCTGCATGTCCTCCTGATCGCATGAGGTCGCACCAGTCTCATCTACAATTAACTTATTCATGTTATTCTTTGTTCTATCGGTTTTAATCTTCCATGCTAGGGTAGCTCCTGCCTTTTCCCCATATTCGTAGTTATCCATTTTGCTGGCTGCCCATTAAGCCCTAATTTTTTTAATCTAATTTAGCTCTGTAATCCAAACGAAGGCTCTCCAGGTCTCCAAGAATTTGAGACTGATCTTCAGGAGGACTACTCAACCTGACTTTTTCTAATCTTGAGATCTCATTTTCCAGCACTTGAAATTCTCGCACCACTTCCCTGTTTTTGGAGCATATCCAACTATGTAACATGCCACAAATATGGGCCTTGAATGCATCCCAAACAAAATCAAGGGATGTTGACCCTATATTTTCAGTAAAGTACTCTACAGTTGATGTTTTAATGACACTGATTAAATCCTGGTTTGACAACATGGCCCTTTTTAACGGGGTTTAGGTTTGCCACTTAAATAGGGATGTATGACGTTACAACGCATGCTTTTACCACGCATGCTGTTACAATGCCAGTTTTACAACGCAAACCTTTACAACGCATAGCGCTTTGGGGTGCTGGATAGTGAATAGTTTAATTTACTATTTCAACTCCAGTCCCTGTGGACACTAGGGAAGGTGTTGGATAGTAAGTTAAATCTATTCCCTATCCTAGAGCGCCCCCCAGCGCAATGCGCTGTAATGGCTTTCGTTGTAAAACCTGAGTTGTAATAGCACTGCATTGTAAAAGTTGTGTTGTAAAGGATGTTTCCCCTTTAATAGAGGAAACTTATCGGAGCATGATCGGATATGATAGATGAAAGAATGGAAACATCCACTAGGTGCTCCAAACCCCACCTATCAGTAAGAATGTGGTCTATTCTCGAAGAATGGCCATACTTTTTACTAAAAAAAGTAAAACCTGGGTCACCTACCCTCTCGGACCTCCAAACATCCACCAACCCAAGCTCATGCATCATATTAATCATTGCCCTACATGTGCGAAGCGCAGTCAAATGTCGGCTGTGGTTTGACCTTTCTATAGATGAGTTAAGGAGGACAATGAAATCACCCCCAATTTTTACTGGGGTGGTGACTTCTACAAGTTTGGTCTGCACTTTAAGGAGGCAAGCTGGGTCGTCTAAGTTGGGACCGTAAGAGGATACAATAGCGAGTTTGATCCCCGCAATAACACCCTGTACCAAAATCCACCTCCCAGATTGATCAGTTGACGTAGACTTAATAGAGCCACCTAGCCCAGATGTAATCAGAATCGCGACCCCCTTATCATGTGTTGTCTGCTCAGAGCAGCAAAAATATTCTACCCATCTATATTTACTAAAGACAGCTCTGCACTCAAGATGTCAGAGTAGCAATATTGTGCGCACATCTGCACAAGCTGAGTGAAGCTTCTGATGTTCACTGATTAGACCCTCCATTATTGATAAGAGGTGAGCAGGAGAGGGATAAAGCCTCCTTCTTATCCTTCCCTTCCTTAAATTTCCCCCACCTTCTTTTCTTGCTCTTTGCTTTTCCTCTTTACCTTCATATGCCTAGTCCTCCCTCACTCCAACTTTAATGCCAACTTCACCTTTTGTTTTCAGCTTTGTACACATTACCTGGCTTGCGAGAGCACAGTAATGGCCTCAGAACAGCCTCACCTTCATGAGCTGGGGACGAGGCTGGGGAAATGGGAGACAGGTGCAGGAATGCGCTCAGTACAGTGACTCGGAGGGACAGTGTGACACTGGGTCAGAGGATGCACTGTGAGGCAAAGGTCTCAATTTAATCAGCGCGGGAATGCTGTGCAAAGTGTAGGTGCTAGGATGAACAGTGGATAGGCCAAACAAAATTCACCAGTTCGCCATTCATAGTGGGATATGCCAGGTGCATAGTGCTTTCTTTGACACAGACATGCAGTGTAGGTTTGAAGGCCTCCAGCACCCTATGCATAATAGCCACTATTATCTACTTCACGGATCTTTGGGCTCAGTAAACATGCAGTACTTGTGAGAGATTTAAAGTACCCCCCAAGTCTCACAGTACTCGGACATTGAACTTGAAGCCCTTTCACAGATCTAAATTCTTCGTTGATAGCTCCACTGTGTGGCATGATTATGTACTGATTCATTTGTTAAAAATGTGAAGTTACAGTCTACAGCCAATGTGTCCAAAGTTTTCATAACAAAATATAGGGCGGAGCAGAACTCCACTGAGTTTTTATGTAACTCCCGGGGATTCTGTGTAGTGCAACTCCATGAACTGTGCCCACACTTAATGTATTATTCTTTGCTATTTACTGTCCCAGTTCCTACCTGTATTCTTGTCTTCCTTGCCAGCACACATCCTTGGTGACAGCGAGAGCAAGCAACTTTTTTTTTTTTTTTTTTTTTAATTGGGAGTGGAAACGTGTGACCCCCCCTCCCCAAGACTTTACAGGCCCCAGACTGATCCCCTTGGGCTGTTTGTAAGGGACAAGTTTTTTCTATACTCCAGCTGGATGGGAGCAATCCCTGTTTCCCTGCCAACAAGAGCACCGAGATTCGGGGGGGGGGGGATTTATGCGACTCCCCCAAGGTGGGAGAGTGCCCATTTGTTTCCTCACAGTTCTTTTGCTGCCTAGGAAACTATGTCTTGGGGCATGGAGTCTTTGTGGATTTGCAGGCTCTCCTTTTATTTGGAATCGGCTCTGGGGAATGGGGTCCCTGGGGATTAATGATGGTTGGGGAGGCGGACCGAGCACTTCCCTCTTCTTTAGGTTAACCACGGCCCCAGACATGGTGGATCCACGGTGAATTCATGACAATTTCGTTTAAATTGGGGTCCCAGGGAATACTTCTGGGACCCTTCCATAATTGGGATCTATCTGTTGGAGTCTGAGAGGCTACTGACAATTCCACTCCATGAGTCCCCAAGAACGGCACCTACGGAGGATCCTGTTGAAGAGGCAAAATATGAATTGACTGAGGCAGCTTGTGGAGACCAGATGAAGGTTCAATAGCACGGAGGAAAAACAACTGCACCAGCCCCCCATCCTGGCCTGACTTCAATGTTGTAGTGGATAGGGATGGGCCCACTGTTGTACTGGGTATGGGGTACTGGACTGCCCCTTCCTGGTCCAACCAAGCCTAATCCAGCAGTGTCTCTGGATACTTTCTCAATTTGAGATATCTCTACAGCAACCATCACAAGGAAATCTTCCGCCCTCTCTTGACTTCCAGGAGGAGTGGTGGTGGGGCAAAAGACCACTTTCTCCCCCTTAAGTACACTGCGAGTATTCATGATGCCATCCTCCACTCTGCCTGGCAACAAGCACTTCTTCTGCCATCCCCCACCCTTCCTTAGAGTGACCTTTGCTGGCATCCTGGCCTCAATTCTCCCTGCAATACAGATAGTGCCAAACCTTTCTCCTCTGAATCAAAAACTCCTACTTGATTGTCAACAAGCAGCACACAGACCTTACAAAAATGTATCTAGCAAGAGAGCAAGTCTGAATCAAAGTGACCACTCCAGCTGATAAGCCCCTTCCTCCACCATGTGAGCATCCCCAAACCATGCTCACAGAGCCTCCCGCAGCAGGTCACACAAGAGGCAAAGGCCTCGAAAATTAATGCTCCTTTGGGTTGATCTGCTGCACGCAGCCATCTGGTCCCTCCACACTGTGTCATCGGTGGATGCCAATAAGCATATCTGCTGCTTTCCGATCTCTCTCCTGACGCAGTAGCCGGAGCGGTAGCAGTAGCCCGGAAACTGCCAAGGAAGTTGCCGAAGACTCGCAAACCATCTGCGGGACCCGTAGAGACAAGGTAAGTAGGCCAGCGGGGGACACCTTCCAGATCTCAGTGCCCCACAGAGAGACTCCTGGGCTTGAGGACGTAAAACCATGAGGCCAGCTAAACCGTGACCTGCCATCTAACCCACTCTGATTTCCTTAAATTGCTGTCTGTCTTCTGGTTAAACGCTATGCTTTTTTTTCAACAATTTTTTACTCTTCACATATACTTTTTCTCCTTTCTTAGTTCAGCTCAAACTTTGATTTTTATTTACTTCAAATTGCTGACTTTCGAGTTGTGCACACACTATTTTAAGAAATGTCTTTGTTCTCTTACCATCAGCTCTGTTCTCTTTCACCACTTTTTGTTTCTCAGTTGTGCCAAGATAGTATCCTTGCCTCTGTTTCTTTCTTCTCTCACTTTTTGATGGCATTGTAATTGTCTGTAGTTATCTAGAAATTTGTGTCTGAAAACAACAACTTAATTTATCTTTTCATTAGCTACTATAAATTACATATTTTAGGTACTTAACTCTTTCTTTCATAACTTTATTCAGAAGCATACAAGACATCCATAAAAGCATCGCACAGAACAACATCAATATTCAATTCATTCCATGAGATAAAAATGTATGCATAAAAAGAAGTACTGTATAAAAACAAGCAAAAATTGTTCAAACATTTTGGGGCACATGCATCAAAGGAAATTGCATTCGCAAATGGAGCGAATCGCAAAATTTGGCCGTTTGCGAATGCAATTCCCATTTTTGCGATGCATTAACATTGTTGTAATTTTCGCAATTTAAGAAATCGCAAAATTGTGATTTCTTAAATTGCGATTGCATTTAAGGAATCTCAAATTGAGATTCCTTAAATGCAATGCATCAAACTCTAAAAATGTGCGAATTCGCAAATAAGGGGAGAAAATTACCATGAAGTTGACCATCATGGTAATTTGCAAAAACTTTGAAAAATGCACTAAAGTGCATTTTTCAAAGTTTCATTTTGGGGCATGTGAGTGTGCAAAATGTACTTCTAAGCAGATTTCAGGGGTGCGAATTTCTAATGGAGAATTGCAAATTAAGAATGTCTTTCCATTCTTGCCTCTAGGCCCATAGGAATGGATGGGGAGGTATTCCTTAATTGCGGTTCTCAATTAGAGAATCGCAATTAAGGAATTTTAAGAAATCGCTATTTTTATAGCAATTTCTTGATGCATTGCAGTTTGCAATTCCTTAATTGTGATTCCTTATTTTTCGCAATTAAGGAATCGCAAAATGCAATATTGATGTATGTGCCAGATAGCTACCAGATTTCAGAGAACATTTTCGTAAATATGTTTCCTACACAAATGTTTTCAGACAGCCGCCATATAAAACACTTTCCTTATCAATCAATGTTTAAGATGTATAAAATATATTACAGTTAATAAAGTGCGATAATGCAATGTATTACACATTCAATGCCAATTTCTCTTAGTCCAGTAAATCATACTGCCTAAACCCATGGTGTATACATACCTTATGCCCTATTCTTGACATGGGCTGATGAGATATTCTTCCTGCATAAAAAAACTGCCCATAAAAAAGATTACATTCCACAACAGATCTCTAGAGTGGGCAGTGATTGCAAGAATAAATACGCAGGACGGCATTGTGTAAAACGTAATGGTCTAATTATCAGTAGAATATACTGTTTCCTAAGTTGACTATAGAATTAGCAAAAAAGAACCACATGCATAGTGTTCAGGGGCATCGTAACATCACAGAGGCAGCTTGTCAGTTTGATAAAGCAGTCATCCATATTTGGGAAGCTAATTAATTGAAGAAATATGTCAAATCTTAGGCAAGTCAAAACAAACCTATGCCTTGCATTTAATATAGTTTTAAGATAGGGTTGCATATTAAAAGTAGTTGAAATCAACTGGGTTTTTTTAAGATGCTAAGTTTAGGGGCTTCAATTATCAGTCTAAGATTTTCCAAGAGTGTCATTCCTTCCTTTTTCAAAGTGTTTCTACTAATTGTGTCTAGTGTTTTGGCCTTCTCAAAGTATTCGGGGTGGCCCATACCATAAATGAACCGTTAGGCATAGGCCAGCCACAAAATACATAATTATGAGCTTGATTTGAGGCAATCCCCTATTATGGCTCGGTTAAGACCTGTATGTTCTAAAGTCCAGAGTTTGTACCAATGTAGAATTGGCTGCAACTTAATCAAATCTGTAAGAAATGGAATACCCAGTTTGACGTGGCATACATACACTGATGTACCTTTAGGTGTTGCAAGAAGATATCTGAGAAATTCATTTTCTTTCAGTTGCATATCTGCACATTTTTTGTGTCCCCATATGCCCACCCCGTAAAGTGCTATACTAAGGCATTTAGCTTTATAAATAGTCATCATCATCATCTCAGGTGGGTTAGAGCCCGGTCGTCTCGCGAAGCTTCTGAGAGCCATACAAGCTTTGCTAAATTGTAGCTTCCTATTAGCAATGTACCATCCTTCTTGAATAAAATTACCAGATAAGAAAAGGTGTTAGTAAAACCAATATTTGTACCATTTATATTTATATCTCAAAATGTCTTACTATTCCTCCCACACTTCATAATAAAGGTTTTTGTTTGGTTAACTAGGAGGCCGAGGTCCTTCATATATTCAATAAAGATGTAAGCAAGGACTGTAAAGTCAAAGGGGTGCGAGCCATGAGTACGGCATTATCAGTGTAGAGGAGGGCCGGGACAGGGCGAGTTCCTATTTGTGGGAAATCATTAGAGGATTCACCAAGTTCCTCACCCATGCTGTTTATATATAATGAAAACAGGAAAGGCTCCAAGACGCACCCCTTTCTCACCCCTCTCTCTATGCTTAAAGCTTTGGTGCATGCTCCTCTAGTACCGTATCTAACCCAGGTTTTTCAACCCTTAATTTAAGTCTCTCAGAAAGCTAATAATTGGTGTCTCAACCCCCAAGTCTTTCAATTCTTACCACAGTTTAGCATGCATAATGCAATCAAAGGCTGATTAAAGATCTTCGAAAGCTAGGTAGATCTTCCCCTTTTTTATGTTAATGTATTTCCCAATTGACATATTTAAATTGAGACTCTGCTCTATTGTCCCAATCCCAGGGCGGAAGCCATATTGTAGATCTGACATTATACCTTGCAATTCCACCCAGTCCTGCAATCTATTCATAATTATAAGACCCGCTATTTTTACCAAAGAATAAAGCAAGGAGATTGGCCTGTAGCACGCGGGGTTTAGGTGACCTCCCTTTTTTGTAAATAGGCACAATGATTGATTCTCCCTATGATGAAAAAAATGCTGCCCCACAGATGACCCTCAGTACTAGGGTCAACAAGGGCCCCCATAAAGCAATGTTATCTTTGTATAATTCTGCTGGGGTTGCATCTGGTCCTGGGGTTTTACAACGTTTGCTTGGTTGAATTGCGTTGTTAACTTCCTGCATGGTAAAAGGAGCAATGGAGGCAGTTTGAGATGGAATTATGATATAATTTTCACTATGTCCCTGCTCTGATGCTAGTAGTGTGACGGGCAAAGAATAAATACTAGCAAAATGCTTTATCCATTCTTCCTCCAGCATTGCAAGCTCAATCCTAGGAGCCACATCTGTACTCAATGGTGAGGAATTAATTACCTGCCAAATGGCTCTATGAATGAATGGATTAATATTAGTTTTCTAAAGCCAAACTTAGCCCGGGGGCTATTTTCCTGCTGTAGAGACTCCAAGACCATCTCCCTTAAAGATGATTTCCTCTGCTTCACAGCCTGCTTATATTTGGCTCTACAGTAGCGAACTTCAATAGTGCTCCTAGAGGATTTATGTAATGCCTCCTTTAAGCGTTTGTGTTAAACCTCTCCTTTTCCTCCTCTTTTGCTATCTCTCTAACAACACAAAGACTCTTCTTTATAACCTATGTGATTGTCAAGAAGGCCAAAATGATTTCACTGGTTGGAGTACTGTCATCTAGGCACAACTCAAAGGCGTCCCTGGTATTACATATCTGTTGATTAAGAAACCCTTCCGGGGCAATCTGTGTCCAATATAAGGAGTAACCATTATGCCTTGCTAATTCAATCCCTTCCACTAGTTGGATAGTTTTACCATGTACCTTTTAAAAAATGATACTGATAATAGTTGCAGACTCAAAGAAAAATGGTCACTTAATGAAATTGAATGTGTACAAAAGTTAAAAACAAGACTGGCACAACAATTCAACAATAAAATGTGCTAAATAATGCTATGGTTGTTTCTTCCATGAAAGGTAATCTTGCACATAACGTAAGGTCAGGAAATTTGATTTGCAAATGTCAGATCGAATTTGAATATCAATTCATTGATCTTATCACCATAAGTACTATGTTTAAAATGAGACTGATCTTCACCCTCTGTGTTTGCTATTCCCCATATTTTGACCGACTGGGCATTAAATTGATGCATATTAAAATCGCCCCCTCAATAAAATAATCATGTGTTTTCTATTGTCTGTGGTGATGTGCTCCCGGTCATTGTTCAATTTATGCAAAGAATCTATTATTTCTCTTGTGGTAGCATTGTTGTAGAAATTGATTATTACTAATCTAGAAGAGCCTGTCGAATCACATACTATTAATTGGTACTACACATTATATGTGCT
Organism: Lissotriton vulgaris; assembly: GCF_964263255.1. Classification (NCBI taxonomy): domain Eukaryota; kingdom Metazoa; phylum Chordata; class Amphibia; order Caudata; family Salamandridae; genus Lissotriton; species Lissotriton vulgaris. Next base: position 1,405,474,156 of record NC_141687.1, read on the forward strand.
CATAACAATGTTAGTAAATTGTAAGCTATTAGAGACATAGTACATAGTGCCCCCTTTGCCCTGACATATCTCGATGGGATGACCGGCGTGAAGTATGTCCTATACCCATTCATATGGATGGGCTCCGTGAGCCATGTCTCTTGTAGACAAATAATTTGAAAATCAACTATAAAGTCTAGCCTTTCTGGAATTTGGCTTTTGCTCCGCAAAACTGCCACATTCCAAAATAAGCAACTAAGAAGTTTGGAATTAACTTGTGTATGATTATGTGTGTTGTTGTCTGTTAGGGAAACTGGCGTATTGCTACTAACTGGTTGAGGGATTCTTTTCTTTGGTCACTGAAATTTCCTCACTCATTGTCTGAGAAATATTCTCATCATCAAAATGTTCTGTAAAGCAATTTCTCATAATGTTTTCCTCACTATCTATGCAGGCCTCCACCATAAGTCAATCCAGCCCATCCAGAGTTGACAAACAATGAAACCGATTGTAAGTTGGCACTAGATAGTTTGAATGTTTCATTGACTTTGGATCAAGAATAGACTGTGATCTAGTATTATTAGTCAAAAGTGCAGGTTGATAAATATAGTCAAGAGGGCAAGAGGAAATAGCACTCATTGGGACATTGGTGGGTCTAGTCCTACTCAGGACTATCTCCACCAACTGTGGTGTTTTAAAAGACAGAACCACACATTCACCACTCATTTCCCCACCCATTTGACTCTCCTTGCCATCTTGAAATTGTTAAATAGATGATCAGTTAAACCTAACATTCAGCCAGTTTAGGGAATTACTGTTTAGTGAGATCCAATTCTCTGGTACTGTTAATAGATAAAGGAGGAACATCAGTCAGAACTACCACATATGGAGTTGCAGGCGGTGGGAGATCCAAATGTGTTGTGTGAGCTCTCTGGGTTGGTTGCTAATGGCTGGAGTGACTGTGGCAGATCCAGAGTATCTTTCGCACAGAACCCCAGGAAAGGGCATACTTGATTTCAAACTCTCCCCGCCCATCCCGCTATCGTTTTGGGTGTCTACATGGCTCTTGGTTGGGGCCTCAATTACGGGCGGACAATCCGTATTGTGTAATACCTTAGGCATTTGTCCAGTTGAAAAATTATTCAAAAGTGCCACACAGGAATTAGTTCTTGTTTCTACTTTCATTAATCAGGGTTAACATGGCTTAACCCTGCCTTGTAATCCGTATTGTGTAATACCTTAGGCATTTGTCCAGTTGAAAAATTATTCAAAAGTGCCACACAGGAATTAGTTCTTGTTTCTACTTTCATTAATCAGGGTTAACATGGCTTAACCCTGCCTTGTAAATGAGGTCCCATTTCACTGTATGGTTAGCGTGAAAGAGGTGGGCAGTGGGTGTTGCAGTGGGCGTTCGACCGCAACACCCATTGATTTTGACACTGTCCCCTATGTACAAGGGTGGCGTACATAGGAGGCAGCGCCAAAATTAAGACCAAGTTCAACCTGGTCTTCATTTGGCGAAATGAGGAGAAATGCATTATTTGTCCAAATTTTTGCTTTTTCCAAGGGTGCTGCCTTGTGCAGCACTCATGGAAAAAGCAAAAAGCCATGGACTGTTTATGTACAGGAAGGTGTCCCTTTCTGTACATAAACAATCATTTAAAAAAATGTCATTTTGTGACTTTCATGTGTGCTGCACAAATCAGCACACATTATAGGGACAAAATTGCATTTTAGGATTGTTTATGTGCAGGAAGGGACACCTTCCTACACACAAAAAATCCTCCCCTGCAAGGGTGCCTGTGTTGGTGCTAAGTTGCTAAAATTAGCTCCATCCAGGGGGAAATGCGAGGCTGCACCACATTCTTGTAAATATGGTGCAGCCTTGCGTTTCAGAAGTGATAGAGAGAGGCGTTAACCCAGGAAGGTTACCGCCTCTCTCGGCCACTTCCTGGACCATTCCTCTTTCTCACACTCGAGGAAGGTTCTGACAAGGGGAAGATTGTTCAAATATTAATATCAATTCAAAAAAATGCCAATCTCTCGAGGTGGATGGAGGTAAGAAGACAAGGAGATGCGACATAGCTATTACAAACATATTTACCAAACTGTTGCGCCATTCCACCTACAAAATATTATCCCAGGTATTGCTACCCTTTCCAATCAAGGATTAGATGACCAATAATAACCTCTATATATTCTCCCCCCTTGGCTAGTCGAAAGTCAAATTATAGTGTACACAGTTAGCAAGTCTTATAGACACCTTCTGTGTTTCTTTACTTCTGGTCCATAAAGTTGTAACTGTGGGGTTATAGATTAAAATCTGACAATATAAGCCTCCTGAATGTGGTTCCAGAACATGAAGAAACAATTAAAAAAGTCACAACATAATAGTAGAAATAAAGTCGAGATAGGTACGGTGCTTCTAATGGTGCCGATGTTGCTGGAATAAACTGTCAGGTCCTCCTCCAGGCTTTGACCAACCCCAACAGGTAAACAACTCCCAACGCACCAATAAGTTAAATTTTACTCGTGGATGCTGCAGCACGTTGAATTTTCAGTCTTCCCCCGCTGCTAGGGCCCCTCTCAGATTTGAAAGATCCAGTTTGAGCAGACCTGTAATGGATGCCTATTTTTCAAAATCAAGGGGGGTGACCCCGCCTCCTCCTGTCGCTCACGGGTGCAGGACGCGCCACGGGGCCGCGGTGGTGAATTTAAGTGCCTCCGGGCACAGAGCTTTCATCACCGGGGAGTCTGGGAGTTAGATTCCTCCCCTGGCCTGGTCCCGATCTCTCGTGTGGCCAAGGTGCTGGTTTGCGGTTGGTTAGGTGGGCTTCTCATGGCAGTGGGGCAGCAATTGTGAATGGAACTGGGGAGTCCTCCCCTTACCCTATCCTGATCTCTCATGCGGCTAAGGTGCTGGTTTGCGGTGTGTTTAGGTGGGTACATAACTCCCTTTATTATTATTATTATTATATCTGATTTTGTAGAGCGCACAGCTACCCGTGGGTTTCCCGGCGCTAGGAGAACAGAAGTAATAAGAGGCAGACGGAAATGTAAGGAACATATTACAGAGAGAACAGCCAGGTTTTCACTCCTTTGCGGAACTTAAGATAACATGTTTCAGACCGCAAAGGGATGGGAATCGAATTCCAGACCGTGGGTGCCAGATATGAAAAAGAGCGCCCACCAACTCTAGCACGCTTGAAATGGGGGACAGAGAATCTGCAGTGAGTGGAGGATCGAAGGGTGCGAGAAGGACAATATTGTTGAACTAAAGTGGATAGATAATGAGGGGATTTTCCAGCTTTGATACGGTGCATAAAGCATAGTGCTTTAAATTTGGATCTGGACCTTTGTTTTTTGGACGAGATTACGCGTATCAAAAATGGTAGAAGAAAAAGTCCAGGGGTTCCAGGAGGGGCAGGAAACACAGGAAGTACAAGGATGGGCACAAGGAGCCAGAATGTCCTAAGGAAATAGTGGGTGCCTCACCTGGGGTAGAACAAGGTGAACTGCAGGTTATGAATTTATCTGACAGGTGTTTGAATAATGATGAGGTGTCAGTTCTGAAAAGGGTATTATCTTTTTGCCCTATGTATAAATATGATTATACAGACTTGGAAATTGATTTATTCCACTTTTCACGAAAATTGAAATGTTTTTTTTGCGGAGCATAACAGGCCTGTAAATGTTAATTCAACGTCTAATAAAAATTGTGAAATGACCACACTCACTTGTTGTTGTCCATCACTGAAGGCGATGATTTGGGAGAGGATGATGTGGCTCAAATGTTAAATGTATCAACAGATTACAGTTGTTCCAGTGGTCTTAAACCCAAATCAAAGTTTATTCCACAAGGGGGACAATTTATGGCAATTGACTTGTATGTGAGTAAAACATTATAGGACTGGCACAAGTTGCAAGATTTGAACTTGAGGAGGAGGAGAACAATTAAAGGTAACTTGTCATTAGATGAGCAGATTGCCCTCAGAAATTTAAGATCAGATGAGAATATCGTCATACAGCCATCAGACAAAGGGGGAAATGTTGCCATCATGAATAGGCTTGATTATAGTGGAGAGATCAGACGACAACTTGAAGATGTGACCTGTTATGTCAGATTATCCAGGAATCCTATTTCAGAGGCAGCACTGCAGATTAATGATAGATTATTCACTTGGAAAGAGGAAGGGATGCTTGATGAAGCTGAATACAAGTATCTTAGTATAAGCAAACCCTCTTATCCTTTCATCTACATTTTACCCAAGGTGCACAAATCCAGCACAAAACCTCTGGGCAGACCTATAGTTTCAGGGATTGCTAGTATGACAGAACACCTATCAGAATTTGTAGATTCTTTTTTGAAGCCTCTGGTGATCAATCTTCCCTCGTATATTAGGGACACCATAGATGTCCTGAATACATTGGAGGATGTGATATGGGAGGAAGGCTACACCCTAGTCACCATGGATGTGGTAGGGTTATACACTTGTATACAAATGGATAAGGGCTTGGTTGCACTGAAACATTTTCTTGGCAGTAGGAATGCGAGTTTAAGGGAGCACTCTAATATGTTGGTGGAAATGGCCAGATTGATCTTGACAAACAATTACTTTTTGTTTGAAGACCTCTGGTATCATCAGATTAGGGGGACAGCTATGGGCTCTAGGTTTGCTCCCTCTTACGCGAACCTATTCATGGGTTGGTTTGAGAGGGAGCATGCCTGGAGCAGAGGGGCGCACAAATGGATTAACAATATTTTATTCTGGACTCGATTTATTGACGATGTCCTTATGATCTGGAGAGGAACAGCTAGAGACTTACAAGAATATTTTCAATATCTTAACCACAATGATTTTAATGTTGCTCTGACATTGGAACATAGTCAAACACATATTGTGTTTTTGGACGTGGAACTCAGTGTGGAGAATGACAAAATTATTAGCAAGCTATACAGAAAGCCTACTGCCACTAATTCAATTTTAAGAGCAGATAGTCACCATTTGAAAGCAGTAATTCGGGGAATTCCTTATGGTGAGATGGTGAGGATCAGGCGGAATTGTAGCAAGGACACTGATTTTCATTTGGAACTAGATGCTTTACAAAATCGGTTGACTCATAGAGATTACAGGAAACAAGATCTAGACAGAGCTAAAAACAGAATATTGGGAGTAAATAGGAAATCGACTCTAACTCAGAATACAAGGAATAAAGTATCCATGAGTCGACTAGCATTTGTTACCAAGTATTGTGTCCAGAAAGCGGATATATACGAGGCACTTAATAAAAATTGGAATATTCTCAAGAGTGTCCCATTGCTTGCTTCCTCACTGGGAACGGTGACCTGAAGTAATTTTTAGGAGGAGCCCTACTGTGAAACAAATGGTCACTAGCAATTATTTGGAGCCCATTAAGAGGAAACAGTCAGATTGGTTACCCCAAACTCCTGCGGGTTTTTATACTTGCGGATCATGCAATATGTGTGAGTTGGGCATGAATAAATTCAGTTTTAATACGGATCCAGTACACCTAATTAAAGAATTTATTAACTGTAACAGTGAGGGTGTAATATATGCCATTCTGTGTGAGTGTAACAAGGTCTATATAGGCAGTACCAAAAGAAAACTCAAATTTAGGATACAGGAACATGTTAGATCAATTCAGAATCGGGATGACAAATCACCGATTTTTCAACACATCAGAATCTACCATAACCTGAAGACTAAGACCAGGTTTCATGGGTTACAGAAAGTGATGCCCTCCAAAAGAGGTGGGGATTGGCTACTGCGATTACGACTGCAGGAGTCGAGATGGATCAGTCGCTGCAGGGCAGTACAATGCGGGCTCAATACTGAACATGAGCTACACTACTTCCTCTAGTGTTATCTTTTGACATCAGATCGTATAGTCTCTATTAATTTTAGTGTTTATAAGTTCATAGGTACAATAGATACAGGATGAAGTCGTGCTTGTGTAATCAGGACAGGCGTAAATCCAGTAACAATATGAAAAATTGACTATGTAATTGTTAGGAATTTTTTGTCTAGATACTTATGATTCAGTCGAGGGACACCGACTCATATTGTGTTTTATGCAATTTATGTACCGTTGATGAATATTATTATTATTATTATTATTATTATGTTTCTTATATAGCGCCTGAATCGACCCCCGAAGGGGTATCTCCGCGCTTGCCTTGGGAACCCGTCCTGGCTTTTCCCTGTGAGATAGCCCCTACAGGGCATCCCCAAGGTGAAAGCCAGGCATCCCGCCGCGGGGGGGCCGTTGTGGAGATTAAGCAAGCTTAATGCCCAGAGTTGCAGAGTGTGAACCGATGATTAGGTCAGGCACCGAAGCGAGAATTATCGAGCCCATGGACATTTGAGCTCAAGACCCTGCCGCGTCGGGAATTGAACCCTGGTCCCGGGTCTGACCTCTGCTTCAGGGTCTGCCTGCTCTAACCAGTGAGCCACACTTCTCCATTGGTCATGAATGAACTTCTTCTTTCTATTTGTTGAGTATCAAATTGGATTTTGCTCAGGTAAGTCTGTAGATATAGCAGGACTGAGTGTACACATTGATATAGGCAGAGTACGGGCGATATATTCGTGATGGGACCATTATCGTGATTTTCTATTTTTGATTGGTGGTTGTGGAAACCGGAAATAACACATAAAATAAGTGGCATGAAATAGACACAGCAGTAACGTTAGGAGTCGGTCCAGCGAGGAAACTTAGTTTATTTCGAGCTCATCGATTTTGATTGGTGGAGAAGGAAACCGGAAATTCTAGGTGAGGTAAAGCGATAATAAGCTTCATAGCGGAAATCTCTATTTTTTGATGGGTGATAGTGTAAACCGGAAATAATACATTAGATAAGTGGCAGGAAATAGACACAACAGTAACGTTAGGAGTCGGACCGGCGAGGAAACTTAATTTATTTTGAGCGCATCAATTTTGATTGGTGGAGAAGGAAACCGGAAATGCTAGGTGAGATAAAACGACGATAAGCTTCATAGCGGAAAGAACATGAATCAGACCAGTGAGGAAACCACACTTGTTCTTAGCGCGAAAAAGGAAGGATTCTGATTGGTTGAGTTTAGGTTTAAATAACGTTAGCTCGAGAAGGAAAATCGCACGCTGGCCTGATGATACACCCGCTGCCGCTGACGGAGACTTCCCGTCTAAGTAACTCGCAGATATTGAATTAGGTAACTTGCTATTTAGCTTGTAAATATTTTAATTGAAGTGATAGTGATAAGGGTCTTTATTTCCACTTTCGTTTTTGACTAAACAGGACTGGACGCGCTGAATTGATTGAAACCAGGTGAATTTCTAGTGCTTATGTTGGTAAGAATAGGTTGAAACTGTCGAGTCACGAGCACGCATATGGGACATAAAGTATCAAAAAATCTTTTTGTATGCTTGTTCTTTTACAGATTTGTAAGAGTGAAACTATCAAATTGTTTGTAGTGGTGCCAATTTTGGTTTTGAATAATGGACAAAATAGTGGTAAGCAGTTCTTCATGGGTGTTACACGATGAGACACATATTTTGTTAAAACGCTCAGTTTTGTATATAATCTGAGGTTTGGTCCTTCTCTCATATATTTTTTCAGAGCATATAACTGAGGACACTGAATGTGGGAAGGGAAGTTGAGGTCTATCTACATATTGATCTATACATATAGGTGAGATTGTTTGGACTAATTATGCAACTATTTAGGTACTTATACTGTTTGCAATAAAAGATCGAGATGTACACATCAAGGGGAAATCCTTGTTTTTCGATATCAATGTTCTTTTGTACATTGATCCATGCATGTTAGCTTCTGAAGTCTGGTATAAAATGTTTCCAGTAAGAGTATGTATGAACCTTACCACTAGATGAATAGAGGTTTTTTAGAAAGGTTTTGATTGAATCATAAATCAGTATGTATCACACATACTAATGCGATGTTTCTATTACAGAATATCAAGTGCTATTACAAATCTGTTTGATTTACACTGTGAAGGAAGAAAATTGTTTTCTGTGAATAGTTTATTTGAGAGGTAGGCGGTCACTTTATATTTGGCGAGTTCTGCAATTGTAACTGTTTTACCTTTGCTTTTGTAATTGTAAACATTTTTTGAATATTAGATTGTGAACTAGGCAGGTGTCATTGTACCATTATTTAATTTGTCAAATTATTAGACTTACAGGAGTTTTGTAAATATGACATATGTCAAATTATGTTGATATAGTGATGTAATGCATTGTTATTTATTTTCAACAGCCCTGATGATGTCCGCCATCGGACGAAACGCGTCAGCTGTTTAATGTATTGATTAACGGATGCTTTTTTCGAGTTACTGAATAGGCATTGAATTTGAATTGAGAAGCTGTCGTCATTTTTGTGTTCAACACTTGAATAAAGAAATATTTTGGGAATCAACGACTTTGACCCTGGTATACTTGTATAAATTGGAGGTCGCTCCCCCAAATCATTGGAGGTTACATTGGACAATTTTTGGATCTTCAAACGGTGGATCCTTTTTGAGGTGTTGAGCGGACTGTACTAAATGAAATTTTTTTTTTGAACTTATTCATAAATGTTGTTATTTTCTGTGCTTTAGTGTTTTTTACCCTCACCGTGGTGCATGGTAGTATATTCCCTTTGTAAACAGTTTTCATATTATAATATACCTAACAATACTCAACTCATTTTCATGTGTATGTCTCTGTGTTTTTCTATGTTTCACTGTATGCATTTATTTCTCACTACCTACACTACTATATCCATTACTGAGTTCCTGTGCATCTACCTATGTTTAAAAGGACTATTTCTCTGGATGGATTACGAGTTTGTGTCACTACTTGCCTACATATCTGTAGGAGTCCACCTATAGCAGTTCTTTGACATTTTTAAGTAAATGTGCCAGCATGGGTGCCTGTTTTAGCACCTCTATGGCTCTTTAAATGTGTATGTAAGTGGCTGAACGAATACCTTGGTGCCTGTGATTGGAAATAGAGGGGTACGTACATGTGTCTGCAACTGTCTTTGACACTGCTGAATACATAAGCAGTTTCTCAGTATGTGACTGAATACATAAATCCTTCTGTCACTGCCTGACTGTGTCTGATAGAGGCTCTATGCTTTTGTGAACATATATGTCAGTTGCTTTATGGGGAGCATACTCTATGTAGTACTTGTCAAATGGGCTTGCAAGTGCATGAGTAACTTATTGAACTCAGCAAGTGAGAGTGCACAGATAGGGTCTGCACTAGTAGGTCTGACCCATGTTTAAAGGGCTATTTGTCTGGATGGATGATGAGGTTCTATCACTACGTGCCTACATATCCGAGTGAGTGTAGGAGTTCACCTATGGCAGTGTCATGAAATGTTTAAGTACATTTGCTGATATGTTAGTCTTTGTTTTAGTACCTCTATAGCTCTCCAAATGTGTATGTAAATGGCTGAACAAATATCTCAGTGCCTGTGTTAGGGAATAGAGGGGTGTGTATGTGTGTCTGCAACTGCCTTTGATACTGCAGCATACATAAGCAGTTTCTCAGTATGTGACTGAATGCAGAAGTCCTTCTGTAACTGTCTGACTAGATGAGATAGAGGCTCTATGCTGTTGTGAACATGTATGTCAGTTGCTTTATGGGTGGCATAATGTCACTAGTACTTGGCATAGGGGCCTGCAAGTGCATGAGTAACTTATTGAACTCAAAAGGAAATCTCTCATCTTTTAAACACAAAGTACCATGCTTTATGGCATACCTACAGCCTATCTCAGATTTAGTTATGACTACTAAAACATGGGTTTGAGACTTGACAAATAGCTTTCACATGCTAAAGGAATTTGCAAGTGACAGTGCACAGACATAGTCTTCACTATTAGGCCTGCACCTTATTAGAAGGAATATTTCTCTGGATGGATGACAACATTGTTTCACTACTTGCCTACATATCTGAGTGAGTGTAGGAATCCACCTATAGCAGTGTCATAAGATGTTTAAGTAAATGTGCCAGTATGTGACGGTTTGGTTTAGTACTTCTATGGCTCTCTCAATATGAATGTAAGTGGCCTGACGTACCCCTCAGTGCCTGTGTTAGGGAATAAAGGGGTATGCAGGTGTCTGAGCAACTGCCTTTGATACTGCTGCATACATAAGCAGTTTTGAGTACCTGTGCAAATGTATATGTCCCTCTCTTGCTCATTGACTGGGTGAGAAAGAGGCTCTATGCTTTGCAAACATATTTGTCAGTTGCATTATGGCTGGTTTACTCTATGCAGTGCTTGTCCTTGGGGTCTGCAAGTGCATGAGTAGAGTACTAAAACTCAAAAAGGATATCTCAATCTTTTAAGCACAAAGGACTATGCTTTACGGCATGCCTACAGTGCATCTCACAGGTGAGTTATGTGTACTAAAACGTGGATTTAAGATTTACCAAACAGCTTTTACATGCTAAGTGAAGCTGCAAGTGAAAGTGCACAGACAGGGTCTGCACTAGTAGGCCTCACCCATGTTTAAAGTACTATTTTTCTGGATTAATTACAAGGTTGTGCCACTACTTGCCTACATATGTGAATGAGTGTAGGAGTTCACCCATAGCAGTGCCATGAGAGGTTAAGCAAATGTGTGAGAATATGACTGTGTGTTTTAGTACCGTTATGGCTCTCTAAATGTGCACATAGGTGGCTGAAAGAATACCTTAGAGACTATGTTAGGGAATAGAGGTTGATGTAGGTGTGTCCGCAACTGCCTTTGATACTGCTGCACTTATAAGTAGTTTCTGAGTATGTAAGGGAATGTATAAGTCCTTCTGTCACTATCCCACTGGGTGGGAGAGAGGCTCTATGCTTTGGAAACATGTATGTTAGTTGCATTGCTGATGCTATACTGTGTGTAGTCCTTGCCATAGGGGTCTACAACTGCATGAGTAACTAACTGAAACTCAAAAAGGACCTTACTCAATCTTTTAAGCACAAGGCATCGTGCTATATGGCATACCTTCAGGGTATCTCAGAGGTGAGTTATGTGTACTAAAACATAGGTATAGAACTTGACGAACAGCTTTTACATGCCAAGTGAAGCTGGCAGAGAGAGTTCAGGGACAGGGTCTGCAAAGATAGGTCTTACTCATCTTTAAAGGACTATTTGTTCGGATGTATGATGAGGTTTTGTCACTACTTGCCTAAATATTTAAGTGAGTGTAGGAGTCAACCTATATATGTGCCAGTATGTGACTGTCTAGTTTAATAACTCTATGGCTGTCCAAATGTGTATGTAGGAGGCTGAACGAACTCCTCAGTGCCTGTGGTAGGGAATAGAGGGTTATGTACGTGTGTCTGCAACTGTTTTTGACACTGCTGCATATGTAAGTGGTTTGTGAGAATGTAAGTGAATGTATAAGTCCCTCTAGTGCTGTCTGCCAAGGTGAGAGGGAGACTCTATGGTTTGTAAACTTGTATCTCAGTTGTACTATAAGTGATATACTTAAGTAGTGCTTAGCATAGGGGTTTGTTTGCAACTACATGAGTAACTTACTAAAAGTGAAGAAGACACCTCTCAACCTCTTAATCACAAAGCACCATACTTTATGGAATGCCTACAGAGTATCTCAGTGGTGAGTTATGTCTACTAAAACATGGGTTCAGCAGTTGACAAAGGGCTTTTTCCAGGCCAAGTGAAGCAGCAAGTGAAAGTGCACAGACAGGGTCTACACTAGTAGACATGACCCATGTTTCTCGTTAGCTGCCCCAAACTGAAGAGCTTTGGAATGCCGGCACGCTATGAGTGGATTATACCTGAAATAATTGGCAGCACATGGCCATGTCTGAACTGGGGTGGCGAAATGAGCTAAAGAATGATGACGGATTAAACCCAGATCAGTTGACTGGGGGTGAGTGCTTGAAATGTTCAACACGCTGTCCATCATCCCCTTTGGTTTTGCTTTGTTCGCCCTAAGTTGGCGGGGTATGCCCAGACGTGGGTCCCTTGCTCCCTTTGCCACTGAATTCAAGCTAGCCTGGCTGATGACGGCTGACTAGGCAGAAACTGGTCCCAGGATGCTTGTTTACGGTCCAGGGAAGACATGGCTTGGCAGTTCGGGGTGGACTGTTCCCATGAGACACAGGGTCAGACTGATTTGCATATGGCCATGCCTGATCTGGGGTGATGGAGTGGGATAAAGAATGATGATGAATTAAACCCAGATCAGTTGACTGGGGGTAAGTGCTTGCAATGTTCAACACTCCGTCCATCATCCCCTTTGGTTTAGCATGTCCAGCAACCCCTAAATATTCTCTACTGATGAGGGAGATATGCCAAAATGCTGGTGTCTAAAGATACGACTTCAAAAGACACCATTAGCTGAAAAACAATATGAATTTTGTGTGAAAAAATGAACTACAACCACTAAGACACTATGGGGTAATGGCGCCGTTACATTCAAACAGTGCGTTCCTATCTACATTCACTTACCCATGATTAAACACTGCGTGTTTAACAATGCCTAGCACGCTCATACTACACATTTGACTCATTATTATTTTAAAGAGGATGACTTACCTTCTAATCACATACAAACCTACCCTATAATTTACCAGCACATACCCAAAAGGGTATCTAATACATACATAGCTGTCAAGTTTCACAGGTTCATGCATTATGCACACCCACAGTGCATGTTCTTTCCTCTCAGTTCTGAGTCTTGTAGTCCTCTTTTAAAATGGAATAAATATGGCTAGAATGAATGTAGACTAGAAGTCCCAGAGTTTATAGAAAAACATTTGTGAGCGGCACATCATGTATAAACATGTAAAACTTTGCACATCTTCTAATACATTGCTAAGTATAAGGGTAACCGCTAGCATGCAGATTTGCTTCTAACAGTTAGAGCATGCGATAAATCAGCACATGTACAATATTCACTTCCAGGGCAACACATTGTGAATTAACTTCTCACTCAGTCAGCCCGCACCTCAGACAAACTGTTTTATACTCAGACACTTAGAAAATGTCTTACTCACCTATTAATAAATATATAAAAGCACTCACAATACCATTCAAAATCATCATCAATAAACTTTATTCGGCTTTAAGGATAAAACCTTAAAAGTCGAACAACTACAAAATAACATTGTTCAATACAAATTCACAGATGTACCAAGATCCAAATAATAAAGACACAAGATAAATACATGAAATGCAAAACAAATATTAGTTGCTACTTTTCCTAAGTCAAATGGCATCCCGTAAAAAACTGAGGGGCATATTACCAACAACTAACGATAATTATCGCTAGGTTGGCTTAGCGGCAATAATTTTATCGCCATGTAGCGACGATTTTTATCGCTTAGGAGCCTTGATATTATCAAGGTTTATCTCCTAAGCGATAAAAATCGGCCGAAATGCATGAATATCGCTGAAAAGTCAGCAATATTCATGCATTACCGAGCAAATGCTCTTAGCCATGTTAGCCACCTCCCATTGGATAACATGGCTAAGAACTGCTCTGGGCAGGTGTTAGCTTTTGGAGATATTCGCCCTTAGCGCGAATATCTCCAAAAGTTGGTAATAGGAGATAGCGATGTTAGCGACTGTTTCCAGTCGCTAACATCTTGGCCCGCCCACTTTGCACATCATTAGTGATAAATATCACTGACATGCAAAGCAGGGCCCAAGATGGTCGCTATCTCCTACTAGCTGTCGCTAACTGGTGTTAGCGACAGCTAGGTAATAGGGAGATAATTTTATCTCCACTTTCTTGGCTTTTAAAGCCAAAAAATCGGAGATAAACCCCCTTGATAATATGCCCCTGAGAGTGTGCAAAACAGTATAGCTAGAGAGAAGTTGTAAAAAAATAAAAGCTGGTCTTACCCTCCTAAAACCCAATTGTTTGAAAATGGGGATAATAAATAGTGCTCTGAGTACAACACAAAAAGTACAAAATATTAAAAAGTGCATCATGTCCTGAGAAGACTCTCCGTTGCAGCCACAGGGCATGAGGCACTGACCTCTGTGGTAACCTTGGGGGTATGCCAATAGACAGTGAAAGAGGTTGAGCCGAAATCTCGTCAGTAGAAACTGTTCAGTGAGGTATCATTTTACTCGAGAGACTGAGGGAAACACTGTGGGGTAGGATATTTGTGCTGGCACTGTGATTCCACCCACAAAATGTGGAAAATATGTTTTTTCAGCTAAATTTGAGGTATGCAAGGCATTCTGGGTGGGCAAACGGAGGGGTATACACGCAAGCTATAACTTTCTGGACTCCCCCGGGTTTCTAGTTTTCAGAAATGTGTGGGTTTGGTAGTTTTTCAAGATGGCCCTCCAGCTCGGGGGCCAAAAAGTAGGAGACGCTCCTTGCAAAACCAGGTTGTTTTGTGATGAGGTAATTTTGATGTCTCCTCAATAAGTTTTGGGCCCTTGCCTGTCACAGAAACTTGACCCACCCACGCGAGTGAGGTATCATTTTATCGGGCGACCTGAGGGAACACTGGGTGGTAAGAAATTTGTGGATCCACATAGATTCCAGAACTTTCACAGAAATTTGTGAAAAACTTTATTTTTTAATCAAAATTTGAGGCTTTGAGGGGTGTCTGGGTAGGAAAACGTTGGGGGACTCATGCAAGCCATACCTCCCTGGACTCCCCTGGATCTCTACTTTTTAGAAATGTGTGAGCTTGGTAGGTTTCTCTAGATGGCTGCTAACTTCGGGACCAAAAACTCAGATGCCCCGATGTATAAGAAAATTACCTGGTTTTGGAAAGGGGGAAAGATCTGGAATCTGCATGGATCCACAAATTTCCTACCGCACAGCATTCCCCCAGGTCTCCCAATAAAAGTGGTACCTCACTCGCGTGGGCGAGTCAAGTACCCTCGACAGGCAAAGGCCCCAAACTTATTGAGGAGACATCAAAATGAACTATCACAAAACAACGTGGTTTTGCAAGGGGGGTCACATGAGTTTTTGGTCCAGGGATTGGCAGCCGACTAGGGAAACCTACCAAACCCACACATTTCTGAAATATAGAGACTCAGGGGAGTCCAGAAAGTTATGGCTTGCGTGGATCCCTTAATGTTTCTCTACCCATAATCCCCTGTAAACCTCAAATTTTGATGAAAAGATAACTTTTTTCTCAAAGTTCCGCGTGGGAAAGTTCTGGAATCTACGTGGATCCACAAATGTTCTACCACCCAGCATTTCCCCAGGTCTCCTGATAAAAATGGTACTTCACTCTTGTGGGTGGATCAAGGACCTGCGACAGGCAAAGGCCCAAAACCTATTGAGGCGACATCAAAATTACCTATCACAAAACCACATGGTTTTGCAAGGGGGGGTCCCATGAGATTTTGGCCCCGGGCTCGGCGGTCATCTTGGGAAACTACCAGACCCAACCATTTTTAAAAAACTAAACACCCGGGGGAGTCCAGCAAGGTATGGCTTGCGTGGACCTCCCAACCTTTTCCTACCCAGAATGCCCTGTAAACCTCAAATTTAGCTGAAAAAACCTCTTTTTTCTCAAATTTCTGTGTGGCAAAGTTCTGGAATCTATGTGGATCCACAAATTTACTACCACCCAGCATTCCCCCAGTACTCCTGATAAAATTAATACCTCACTCGCGTGGGTGGGTCAAGTACCCCTGACAGGCAAGGGCCCAAAACGTATTGAGGAGACATCAAAATGACCTATCACAAAACAACCTGGTTTTGCAAGGTGGGTCACCTGGGTTTTTGGCCTTGGGCTCGGCAGCCATCTTGGGAAACTACCAAACCCACATATTTCTGAGAACTAGACACCCGGGGGAGTCAAGCGAGGTATGGCTTGCGTGGGTCCCCCAATTTTTTCCTACCCAGAATGCCCTGCAAAACTCAAATTTAGCTGAAAAAACAAATTTTCCACATATTTGTGGGTGGAATCACCGTGCCGGCACAAATGGCCTTCGGCACAGCGTTCCCTCAGTCTCCCGAGTAAAATGATACCTCACTTGTGTGGGTTGGGCAAGGGCCTGTGACTGGGAAGAACCCAAAACATAGGGAATAAGGGTATAGCACAGAGAATTCGAAGTGCTTAATATTTTAAAAAATAAGTTTTTAGCCAATTCTGCATTGGGCACACACACAAGTGAGGTATAAGTTTACTCAGGACACTAAGGAGAATGCTGTGGAGTAGGACATTTTCGCAGGCACAGTGATTCCACACAACAAAATGTGGAAAATGTTTTTTTCTGCAAAATGTTAGGTTTGCAGGGGATTCTGGGTAGGGAAACTGTGGGAGTATCCACGCAAGCCATACCTCATTGAACTCCCCAGGGTGTCTAGTATTCAGAAATGTGTGGGGTGTGTAGGTTTCTCTGGATGGCGGCGAGCCCGGGGCCAAAAAAACAGGTGCCCCCCCAAAACCAGGTAGTTTTGTTATTGGTAATTTTGAAGTCTCCACAGTACAATTTGGGCCAATTCCTGTTGCAGCCACTATGCCTACCCACACAAGTGAGGTAGAATTTTTATCCGGAGATCTGGGGGAAAGCTGGGTGGTAGGAAATTTGTGTCAGCCCGGTGATCCTGCAACTTTCCCACAGAGGAATGTGAGAAAAATAGGATTTTTTCATCAAAATGTGAGGTTTGCAGGGGATTCTGGGTAGGGAAATGTTGCGAGACCCACACAAGTCATACCTTGCTGGGCTCCCCCGGGTGTCTAGGTTTAAGATATGTGTGGGTTTGGTACGTTTCCCTAGATGGCTGCCAAACCTGGTGCCAAAAACTTGTGTGACCCTCCTTGCAAAACCAGGCTGTGATAGGTAATTTTATTGTCACCTCAATAGGTTTTGGGCCCTTACCTTTCACACGTACTTGACCCACCCACACAAGTGAGGTACAACTTTTCTCAGAAGACTTTGGGGAATGCGGGG
The DNA here is from genome assembly GCF_964263255.1 of Lissotriton vulgaris. Lineage (NCBI taxonomy): Eukaryota > Metazoa > Chordata > Amphibia > Caudata > Salamandridae > Lissotriton > Lissotriton vulgaris. Next base: position 1,405,491,043 of record NC_141687.1, read on the forward strand.
TGGGTGGAATTATGTTGATCCATCCACATTCCAGAACATTCTACCACAGAAATGTATGGAAACTGTGTTTTTTGGACAAATTTTGAGATTTGCAAGGGATTCTGGGTAACAGAACCTGGTGAGAGCCAGACATCTCATGCCAGGTGCTGGCAGAGCTAGGATTCAAAATCTACAACTAGGCACTTTGCAAAAAAAGGGTCAGTTTTCACTGTGAAAATGTGATGTGTCCACGTTGCATTTTGGGCCGTTTCCTGTTGCGGGCACTTGGCCTTCCCACACAAGTGAGGTACCATTTTTCTCTGAAGACTTTGGGGAATGCGGGGTGGGTGGAATCTTGTGGATCCACGCAGATTTCAGAACTTTTCACCACAGAAATTTGAGGTAAATTTGTTTTTTTCATACATGTTCAGATTTGCAGGGGATACTGGGTAAGAGAACCTGGTGAGAATCAGACAAGGCACCCCATCCTAGATTCCCCTGGGTGTCTAGTTTTAAAAATTGCAAGTTGAAAAAGTTCATATCTAGCAAACCAGTGATAGTATTGTCGCACTTATTTCAACCTCATTTCAAATACTATCTACATAGACAATAATGATTCACTTAGACAGTAATATATCAAAAATATTTGATTATTTTATTTTTCATTCTATTTATTTACTTTTTATACTTTTTTTGATATTAGAAAAGAGTCTATATTATTTTTTTTTGTGTATTGATTGATTCCTAAAAAAACATATATAATTCATAAAAATGACATTAAGTAATTATATATGTTTTTTTAGTATAAAAAGTAAATAAATAGAATGAAAAATAAAATAATCAAATATTTTTGATATATTACTGTCTCAGTGAATCATTATTGTCTATGTAGATAGTATTTGAAATGAGGTTGAAATAAGGGCGACAATACTATCACTGGTTTGCTAGATATGAACTTTTTCAACTTGTGTTTATATATTCCCTACGATTAGCAAACTAACTAGTATGTAGGGGTCCCCTTTCTTTTCAAACTATAGTTTTAAAAATTGTACAGGTTTGCTAGGTTTCCCTAGGTGCCGGCTGCCCTAGGCCCAAAATCCTGAGGCAGGCACATTGCTAAAAACAAGACTGTGCCTAATGGGCTTTCAGCCGCCCTGGGGGGGAATGGGGGGAGGGTTGGCCTGATATGTCCCAAGGGGGGCAGAGAGACTGTGTTTTTTTTGAGGGGTGGGGGCACTGCATAAAAAAAGCCAGTGTAATCGCTGGCGCCTAGCGGGCTTTCTGCCCCCCCCCCAGGAGGCAGATCTGGGTCCACAGGCATATTTTTGGGGAGGTGTGGGCATTGGCAAGCCTATTCTGGCTGGCGTTACCCCTAAATTACATTATTTTTTTAAATGTAAAATTTTTATAAAATAAATATTTCCTGAGGCCTCGTAGGCTTTCAACCCCCAACCCCCCCCCCCCCCCCACCCCCGCGAGCAGACAAGGGGCTGTTGCCCCAATATGCCTCTGGGGAGGGGCAGACATACTGTGGTATATGTTTTTTGGTGAGGGATTATCTTGCCCATTCTGGGCTGCCCCCACCCCTACATTATAAAAAAAACTAAAATCCCTGTTGCCTGTGTGGGATTTCTGCCCACCCACTGTGTCAGATCAGGGGCTATTGCCACCATCTTCCCCTGGGGGGAACAGAAAGATTGTTGCATTTTTTTGAGGTGGGTGCTGGGGGCATTGACCTGCACATCTTGGGCAGCCACCACCCCTACATCAATAACAAAAAAATCCCTGGTTTCAAATGGGCTCTCTGGCCCCCTGGGGGCAGATTGGGGGCTACTGCCCCATATGCCCCCTGGTGGGGTAGACAGACTGGAATTTCACTGGGTGTGGGGGCATAATAATGCCCATTTTGGGCAGCTCCCACCCCAACACCAATGAAAATAATCCCTGTTTTCTAGTGGGCTTACTGTCCCCCGGGGCAGATTGGGGGCTGCTTCCCCCATCTGCCCCCTGGGGAGTAGAAAGACTGACACTTCTCTGGGGGGGCATTGCCATGTCTTTTTGGGCAGCCTCCATCCCAACATCAATAAATAAAATCCCTGGTTTCTAGTCAGCTTTCTGCCCCCGGGGTGCAGAAAGACTGGAATTTCAATGGGGGTGGGGGCATTTTAATGCCCATTTTGGGCAGCCCCAACCCTAACATCTATACAAAAAATCCCTGTTTTCTAGTGGGCTTTCTCCCCCCCCAGGAACAGATTGGGGGCTACTGCCCCCGTCTGCCCCTGTGGGGCAGAAAGACGGACATTTCTCTGGGGGGTGGGGGCATTGACATGTTCTTTTTGAGCAGCCCCAACGTCAATATAAAAAATAAATCCCTGGTTTGTAGTGGGCTTTCTGCCCCCCGGGGATGGCATATTGGGGCTACTGCCCCATCTGCCCCCCAAGGAAGGGCAGAAAGACTGTTGTGCCCAAAACAATATGGGGGGAGCAAAGGCCCCTGCCCAAGGGGCCACTCCCCCCTCCCTGTTGCTAGTGGGTGGGTCCCTCCTTGGGGATCGCCCTCCTGGGGTGCTCTCCAAGCAAGGATCCACTAGGTAAGGGTACCATTGGAAAGGGACGATTCTCCCCTTTCTAACGATACTTCTCCCAAGTGTATCGGTGCTCGGGGGCTTCAATAGCCCCACGAGCACCAAAACAATGAAACTGAAACTAAGTTTCATTTTCATTTTCATTGCAATGACGTCCGCACCCCATGTGCGCGATTGGCATTGGAATGAAAATGTAAATTGGCCTCGGGAGGTTGGGCAAGCTCTTCCTTAACCTCCCGAGGCCAATAAAAAAAAGGGAAATACCTCTGCTGTCTGCAGCGGAGGAATTTGGTTCCCCTGTTCTCATGACAGAATGGTTCCGTCATGAGCACAGGAGCACCGAATTTTCATTAGAGAATTAAAAAGATTATAGACTACTCGTATAGATAGATCTCTGTGCCTGCAAAGTTTATCAATTATATTGTTGTTAGCAAATCCTATTGCCCCCCTCCTTTCTTGTTTAGATAATCTCTAGTTTGAAGATATTTATAAAACTCTCTCCAATCTAGCTCAAACCATTCTTTAAGATTTTCAAATGAGGTCAGACCTGTTGGAGAGTAAAACGGACTGTGCTTAGTCAGCCCCGCATCATCCCAAATTTTGATTATTGGGCCTTTAAACATTTCTGGATGATTGGGGTCATTGCCAAGTGGTGTGTAGTAGTTGAGCTAACCTAATCCGATCAGTTTTCGTACTGATTTCCAAATTCTATTCCCCCCTTACAGTGTTTTAAAGCAAACTTTCTTATAGTGGTTGTCATTTAAAAATCGCCAGACATATCCACCCACATTATGAGTTCTAGGTAGGTTGGTATTTCTTCAATTGGCTTTCTTTTGGCTTGTCTTGTATAAGGACCAAATTATATAGTATTGTAGTGGCCCAATAATAGAGTCTTATATTAGGTAAAGCCAGTACTCCCCTTTCGCTAGGTAAAGAGAGATATTTGTATGCTCTTCTTGGCTTCGTGTATGCCCGGATGAATCCGGAAAATAGATCTTTAACTTTTTTAAGACAATCAGTTGTAACTTCCAACGGGATTGCACGAAAAAGATATATAAACTTAGAAAAGAATAACATTTTGATGATGTCACATCTGCCGATAATAGACAAATGTAGGTCATGCAGTCTCACGAGGTCTGGTTTAGTTTTGGCTATTAATGGCTCTATAATATCTTTAACAATATTTCAGTATTTGCAGGTATCTCAATGCCTAAATATGTTGCATTTTTAAAAGCACATGAATCATTAATCGTTAAGATCTTATTGCCCACAATTCGTGTTTTGCTACAGTTAAGGAAATACCCCGAGAGTGTTCCAAATCTCTCCGCTTCTTCTTCAATTTTGACTATAGCGATTTCGGGGTCAGGAGTCACAAGAGCAATATCATTGGCACATTCCAGAACTTTGGTTTCCCAGCCATGAGTAACAATGGGGATAATAGCCTCAGTATTTTCCAATTGGAGTAAGAAGGGGTGATATAGATTGCGAATAGAAGCGGCGAGCTTGGGCATCCTTGCCGGGTACCTCTTGGTATTTTGAAAGTATCTGTGAGTGCCCCGTTGACAAATAGCCTTGCATTGAGGTAAAAGTAAATTACTAAAAGCCTGCAAGAGTCCTTGTCCAATTCGGACCTTTGACAGGGTCTCCCATAAGAAAGGCCTGGAAACCCAGTGAAAGGCGTTTTCTGCATCTTACAAGATTAGTGCCATTGGATCCATAGACATGTTTGTGGCATTCAAAAGTGAAATAGCCCTTCTCATATGATCCGTCGTCCCCCGCCCTGGAATACATCCATGCTGCTGTGTACAAATAACCCTATGAATTATAGAAGCCAAGCGAGTAGCAAGGACGTTAGAGTAAATCGTACAATTGGTATTCATTAATGTTATAGGGCGGTATGAGCCAGGTTTGCATGATATTTTATGTTTTTTAAGAAAGACTACAATTTTAGCCTACAAACAGGACTCAGGTGGTCTTTGAACATTGAATACGTGTATGAATAGCTGTGTCATACACTCTCTAAGCTGTGGCGAGTATTTTTTATAAAATTCAAGAGGTATACCATCTAGGCCTGTGGCCTTGCTGTTGGCTAGGCTATTGATACATAATAATATTTTGATGCATTGCGGGAGTTCATTCAGCTATAGCTGGTCTTCCTGAGAGAATTGTTCAGTTGGAACAAGTTAAGATATGCTATGATATCTCCCAAACTCCCTGATGAATCCTGGTGATATAACTCATGATAGTATGTATAAGAAACATTTCGAATTCCATCTGGGTCTCGGATCATTCCCAGCTTGGGATCTTTAATTTCTTGTATTATATTTTGAGTCACTTTTTGTCTAGCTCTGATTGCCAGGTGATGCCCAATCTGCTCACTACACTTGTATGCTTCCTCCCGCCATTCTGTAAGTTTACCCGCTGTGCTTTTTAGGTCGAGCTCTCGATATATTGTCATCGAGTTGCTCCTCAAGGGAGCTAGACTGGTGCACGAGGGCCGATTGCACATCGTGGACGCGCACGCCCAGCCCCCCCCCCCCCCTCCGGAGCCGTGCACATCTCTTGCTCCAACTGTGCACAGCCAGTGCATGTGCACAGCTCCCTTCATCGTCGCAAGCTTCACGTTCCTAATGCGCACGCACGCTACAAGCCCGGGAAGCGCCGTCTTCTTGTATTCAGCCGTCATGTCCCTCTAAGTACCCCTCCTCAGCAGTATAGATCACCCTCGCCCGTTAACGCTTATCGTGCCCTTCTCGTCCTCGCTCTGGCACCTCTCCCCGTACTCTCCTCCCACAACCAGGTCCGACCTGCGAGCCCCACAGAGCAGCGCGCCTCCCGGTCCCTGGACAGCCTCTGCCTATTTTCAGGGGCGTAACACAGGCCCCCGCAGCCCAGTAAGCACTATATATAGTCAGGTATTTGCTAATGAAATCGTTACGTGCATGGCAGTCGTTCGTTGCACCAGCACCTGGTCCTCGCAGTGGCCTCTTCATATTGGTGAGCATGGATGTCTCTCCATCTGCGGCTGCGCAGTATTCTCCCATAGGGTGGGGCTGGCCTGGCGACCATTATCACGCGCATTACGCAAGCGTGACTGGTGAGGCGAGGCGCCGAGGCATCAAAGAGGCCAGAGATAACTGAAAGGGACCGTGCGGCCGCAGCCCTCAGGCCATAATTGAATTATTACTGCCCGCAGGTGAGTCTGTCTATGCATCCATGTCCGAGGAGCAAGCAAGGAGTCCATGTCAGAGGGTGGAATGGTATGGGATGCATGGTGGCGCGGGCGGCTGGGCCGGCATTAAAAGTGAAACGTCACATAAGCCTCGGTTCCGTTCTGCGAGTGCAGACAGAGACCGTGAGGATTGCTCCAGTGCGTGTTTTTATTCACGAGGATTCAAAGCTGCCAAGGTTTCAGATTACTGTGTGTAACATTTTCATAATTTCTTGGTAAATATGATTGAACTTTTAACGACTATGCGTGGCACTTTGTTACGAGCAAAATTAAGCAATGAAGACAAGGGCAATAGATCAATATCAGAAATATTGAACGAATGTGAATCCACCAGCAGCACTCTGCTGCCTGTAGGTAACTTGGTTTAGCAATAATGCCACGTTTTACTGAATGTTGCACTCCATAATTATGCATTTGTTGCATTATTGTTTACAGTCCGTAATCGTTTATTTTTCATGCTGCTCGTGCTCCCGTAAGCTGTTGTGTATGAGTGTAGCAGGGCTAAGCACAGCGCTATCTCGGGATAAGATCTCAGACAGATTGCCCACCCCTGAGCTATAATATGTGGACAAGGCAAAATGACAAATGGCACAGTGTAGATTATTGCAATTTTAAGTAAACTACTGCAGAGCCCAAAAGGCCGAAACTACCATCAACACTGTTAAATGCGATTCGTTCTTTCAAGAGCTCAGAGAGGAGCGACCGTGTCCGTGCCAAATTAGACACTCTCTTTACCAGACGATTATCAAGCAACCTTAGAGCTCTACACTCGCTTTCTTATCACTTGTCCACCTCTCGTCTGCTGCTCTCCTCTCTCTCTCTCATTACATTTCTCTCTCTAGCTCTCTCCAGCTCTCTTTTCATCCTCATCTTGTCTATTATTTTCCTCTGCTCCCTTTCTCTAATTCCTATCCCTCTTTCTCTTCCTCTTTTTACCCTCTCTCTTTATCTTCCTACCAATCTCTCGCCTTCATCTTCCTTCTCTCTCATGTTCATCAATCCCTCTCTCCCTGTTATCTTTTTCTCTCCATCTTATCCTCTCTTGCGCACACTCCTTTCTTTCTTTCCTCCTGTCTTAATCCTCTGCCCTCTTAGTCCTTCACCTCTGTCTTTGCCTCTCTGTAACGCTATGCTCCAGCCCGTCCTTTCAAAGAGACAATACTATCGGGCGACATGCTGCACTAGCCTCAGGCAGTGCAGTATGTCAGAAAATGGTGAATTAGGTCCTTTCCCTCACACGCCCTTATGACCCATCAGAAGCCATGATAATGGAATAGGACAGCCTTCTGTCCTATCTGAGCTTCTGATTTGGTATAAGGGTGTGAGCCTCGCTCTGGCGCACTTTTTACTGAATCTGGGCACTTGGGAACCGTGATTCATGAAGTGCATGTCAAGGACTGCCTCGGGTAAGTTTCACTTATGTCTATGTCTGAAAGCATGTGCATATTTTTTTCATGTGTCTGCCAGCCTGCACCAGTGTATGTGTATTTTAATGTGTGTATGTGTGAGATTTTACACAATTGTATCAGAATACTTTAAAAAAATGTTTTTTGTGGCAATGCTACCTGCGTCGCTTCCCCTCGCCCTTTCACCCCGGAAGTGTATTCAAGGTGCAAATAATAACTTCTCAGGAAGCTACAAAAAACATTTAAAACGCCCCCCCGCTCCCCACCCCCCCAAAAAAATATTCTGCCAATGCATGCACCACGTACAACAGACAGTCAGTAGCAGTGATAAGGGGCATACATATCCGGTTAATATGGAATGCTACAGACATAAATAGAAAACTCTGACACCGTTACATTTCTTATGTGTAAAAGTGCAGTTTCACAATGTTTGTTATTTTCTGATCTATGGCACAGCTCCACTTTAACAAGCAGCATTTAGAACAATTAAATCTGGTTGTAGTTCTGAGCAGAATCGGGTGCCTCATTGAAATGTAATCCTAGGTGACGTAGCAACCAGGCTCAACATAAAAACGTCATTTGCAGCCTCAGCTTCAGTTTAAGGTGTCTGATTGGAATGGCCTTTGAATTTACCAATCGTTGACTTAGGTGCTGCACATGGTTATAAAAATAGAACGTTATTACAGAATTGTGGGTGTATATAGGTTAGGATGATAAGAAAGGCCATTACAAGCCAGTGAAGCGTGGGCTAGAAATGGCCCCAAACAGAAGGACTGACAAAAACAGCAGATCCACAATGTGAAAATGGATACTTCGAAGGAGTGTACTTACTTATTCTGTGTCATAAATGTACACTAAAATGTATTGATGTGTGTGGGGGGGGGAGCATCAGGAGGGAATTGCGTTCATGGAGCACAAAATGTGTGTTAAAATAACTGGAACTAAGTTGGAGAGGCTAGTCTTGCAATCAGCTTCTTCCTTTCCTTTGTTTCTCCCTCTCCTATTACTCCTTTTCTCCGGTTTATGTTTTTTTGCCAGTTCTCTTCTCTTTCATGTTCCTTGTTGTGCCATTGTCCTCCCTTTCCTCTTTCTCTTTCTTGCTCTTTTCTTTCGCCTCTTCACTTTCTTGCTTTCAATCTCCTCTTTACTTTTTCTTTCCTCTTTCAATCATTTCGTGTCCTCTTACCGCTCATATTCACGTAACTCATCCCATCTCTAGTTCCCTCTTTTACTTTTTCTCTCCTCTCCTCATCTTTCCTCTTTCTTTCTCTCCCCTCATGTTTTCACACCCTCTCCTTGTTTTTGCGTGTTCTCTTTCCCATCTGCTTTCCTCATTCCTTTCTTCCCTTCTATATTCCTCTTATATTATTTTATTCTCGCACTGTTTATTCTCTTCTCCTTCTTGCTATTTTCCCCATTTCCATTACCACTCTTCACAATTTGATAATCTCACAATTAACTCTCTCTCTTTTTCTCTCCTCTCCTTTTGTTTGCTCTCCTCTTGCTTCACTTTCTTTACATGATCCTCATCTTTTCATTCCATCCACTTTCCTCCCACCTCTTCCATTCTGCTGTCCACCTTTCTCTACGTTTTTCTCCTCTCCCCTTTTCATGTCTTCTATTTTTCCTCTCCCCATTTGCTCTCCCTCATTTTCTTTTTTTAGTTTTCACAATTTGGCTCATCTTTCCTCTTCTCTCTACATTTACTCCTAATGCACTTCCCATCTCTTTAACAGAGCCTTAAAGCACATCTAGTTCCACACACCTAAATTCCTTGCATACCTGAAAATAAATGGTCCACCAGTCTAATATTCTTGAGAATGTGGATACGTCGCATCATCAGACAGCTCACACCCATCATCTGAAAACCTCTCTATTACACCACCCTCATGTCACTCTGCCTATTATTTCATGTCCTCATGCTGGCTCCTCTCATCCCCGCTCACATTTAACTAAAAGGTCCCCTTCCTCTCTTCTCTTCACTCTTTTCAACTTTCCCTCCCGTTGTAAACCTCTTGTCCCCCTGTCTCCCTCCCCCACACTCCCCAATTCCCCCACCACAAACTACTATACATGGCTCCTGGCCATCTTCCACATCGGAACTTCCCACACAACAATACACCCAACATTGTACCATTTCCTATGATCTCACCTCACATAACCATACGATACTTCTGCATTTGGCCAATATACTTTCTACTGTGGATTGATTCCTGTCTTTCTTGTGCTCCCTCTCCTGCCTCTCACTCTCCTGCTCACTGTCCACACCTGTTCTAGACCATCACTTACTCAACAACACACCACCACTAAAACTCAGTCTCCAAATAAAACTCACCGGCGACTTCATCCCTGGTGCCTACTTTGCCTTCCCTTCTTAGAGTACCACAATATTCCATGGCATACAACCCAGGTCACAGCATATCATACAAACTCCACATCTAGAACACCACCCGCCTTCACACTTCGGCACATGACTCAACACTGCAGAGACATGGTCAACAGCATCACTTAATACATCTCAGCATACACCATGAGGGAACTCTTGCCTTAACTCACTTCAGCATACCACTAGCTCACACAACATAGACCTTTGTGTCACTTGTGACTAACACATTTCAGTACACTAATCTATCACACCCATTTCAGTGGCCATTTTTCTGATTAAAGACCAATACATAAAAGTCCTATGTAAAAGCATATTTAAAGACAGCAAACTTTGCAGAAGGACATAAGTGCACTTCTCCAAAGACACAGGCCATGCTCCATTTTTAGGCACAATGAGATTTTCTGAGATTCAAAACTACTTCCTAGTGTTGCATGAATACCAGCTATACCTACTAGGGAACATTGCCTTTAACATTCACCTTCCCATCAGACGTCAATACGATTAGTCAACTTAAAGGAAAGTCTGATGTAATTCCCAGTGCCCACTATATATATGGCCTAGCAATTTTGCTTATTCTCTTTGCTGTCTTGCTTAGTCAGAATCAAAAACGTTGTTTATGTCTCACCACTTGCTAAATCCACCAGCCGCCTCTGCCTGATGGAGTCTGGGGGGGGGGGCCCTCTAGGTACCTTGCAGGGAGGCCCCCTCAGGTTTCGTTACGCCACTGCTTTCCTCGGTGGCCAGGTATGGCCATACCTGCTACAGGGTTTCATCCATCCAAGCGGAATAGAGGGTCCTCTATCCCTGAGCATTCGAGCGAACGCGCTCCACCCCCCACCTGCGCAGTAGTCCATCCGGCAGGCGCGCGCTCGCGACTCCACTCCTGACCCGTTACAGGAACAGGGAAAGTTGCAGTCGCGTCCTAGAGACGGCGCGCTCCCACCGCCTCCTTCCCTCGCTCTGACTGCAAGTGCGCGCGCCAGCCTGCACCTGGTGAGGGCAACGGCGCGAGACAGCGGAAACCGGGCAGAGCGCAAGATCCTGCCCCGCAGCAATGCCTCCACAGCCCGAGTGCGGCAGAGGAAGCTTCCCCACTCTGCCCCGCCTGCCCGAAGAGGGTGAGTTGGGGAAGAAGGGATATTGCTTTCAACTATCTGTTCTAAAGTTACACGTCCCAGCAATCACAGCCTCTCCTACGGTGAAGCTTCAACTTTCTCTGAAACGTGTAATGCTGCCTGTACCCTGGCATCGCCAATTAATTATACCAAAGGGCCCTCTTTGCTGCTCATCTTCCATGTGCACATTACTTCATCTTTCACGTTTCCTTTCTAATCACCATCGCCGCCCCTCCCGCCTCATGCAACATCAAAATCCAAATCCGGATTCATATTCGTGACGTCACTGCATGTTCCTTACTTGCTTTATATTTCGATATCAATGTAGTTTCATTGCTGCTTTGTCTTTTTATTATCCATTCCCTACACTTGTTTTATGTGATGTCATCGCCCACTCATGACGGATGGAATGTGATGTCATTGCCCACTGACTCCTTGATTTATGCGCCATTATTACCCGATTCCTAATTGTTTTTTGCGGCATCATTGCCAGTTCCACACTTACTTACATGTTATCTTTGCCCACCCTACCACACGTTTAATTTGATGTTATTGCCCCCTCGCTGCTTGTTTATATTTTAATATTTCCGACCCCTAATTGTTGTATACACTACCATTGCCTACTCCTCGCCTTTGTTTTACTTGCTGTCGGGCCCCAGGCCCAAATATAGATTGTGACATCAATGCACAATCTAAGCTTGTCTTGTGATATCACAAATTATTTAACTTGGCTACATCACTGTCCCCACACCCTTTGCAATTTAGTGAACTTGGAGCGATTGTTCATTTGAAACAAGTTTACACATATTTACATCTTCACGGTGGAGTGTAAAATAAAACTGTGATGGACACTCTGATACCCACTTGTGTCATGTTCGTGCTATACAAATCTTTTAAAATAAATACAAAAAAATAAGACCTATCACCACACTGCCTTCCTTGCATCCTGATGGCCAAACCTCACATCACCACAGCACAAACAGGAAGCAGGCCATTTAAGGAATCCGATGCCCATGATGAGCCAGCAGTTTCAGACCTACAGAGTTCAGAGTTGATTTCAGACTCAATTCAAACCCAACACGTTACGGAAGATAAGGGTTTGCCATTGTTTACTTTTTGTTTTATAATTAAGATATTGTACTTCGAATCGGCCAAACCAACTTGTTTAAACAGGCACCCACACAGCACCAGCCGTCAGTGCACGCTTTCACCAGGCATACACCCCACCGGCCGTCAGTGCACACTTTCACCAGTCACAGACACCATCAGTCGTCAGTGCACGCTTTCACCGGGCACAAACACCACCAGCCGTCAGTGCATGCTTTCACCGGGCACAAACATCACCAGCCGTCAGTGCACGCTTCCACCAGGCACACACCACCAGACGTCTGTGCGCGCTTTCACCAGACACACACACCAGCGGTCAATGCACACATCCAACAGGCACACACACCACCAGCCTTCAGTGCAAGCTTCCAGGCACACACACATCCAGCTGTCCGTGCGTGCTTCCACCAGGCACACACACCAGCAGCCTTCAGTGAACGCTTCCAGACACACACACCACCAGCCGTCAGTGCACGCTATGCCACCAGGCACACACACCACCAGCCGTCAGTGCAAGCTTTGCCACCAGGCACACACACCACCAGCCGTCAGTGCACGCTTTGCCACCAGGCATACACACCACCAACCGTCAGTGCACGCTTTTACCAAGCATACACACCACCAGCCGTCAGTGCACACTTTCACCAGGCACAGACACCATCAGTCGTCAGTGCACACTTTCACCAGGCACAGACACCATCAGTCGTCCGTGCACGCTTTCACTGGGCACAAACACCACCAGCCGTCAGTGCACGCTTTCACTGGGCACAAACACCACCAGCCGTCAGTGCACGCTTTCACTGGCCACAAACACCACCAGCCATTAGGGCATGCTTTCACAAGGCACAAACACCACCAGCCGTCAGTGCATGCTTCCACCAGGCACACACCACCAGCCATCAGTGCACGGTTTCACCAGGCACACACACACCACCAGCCATCAATGCATGCTTTCACAAGGCACACACACACCACCAGCCATCAGTGCACGCTTTCACCAGGCACACACCACCAGCCCTCAGTGCATGCTTTCACCAGGCACACACACCTCCAGCTGTCCGTGCGCGCTTCCACCAGGCACACACACCAGCAGCCTTCAGTGAACGCTTCCAGACACACACACCACCAGCCGTCAGTGCACGCTATGCCACCAGGCACACACACCACCAGCCGTCAGTGCAAGCTTTGCCACCAGGCACACACACCACCAGCCGTCAGTGCACACTTTCAACAGGCACACACACACACACACACCACCAGCCGTCAGTGCACGCTTTCACCAGGCATACACACCACTGGCTGTCAGTGTACACTTTCAACAGGCACAGACACCATCAGCCGTCAGTGCACGCTTTCACCGGGCACAAACACCACCAGCCGTCAGTGCACAGTTTCACCGGGCACAAACACCACCAGCCGTCAGTGCACAGTTTCACCGGGCACAAACACCACCAGCCGTCAGTGCATGCTTCCACCAGACACACACCACCAGACGTCAGTGCACGCTTTCACCAGGCACACACACACACACACCACCAGACGTCCGTGCTCGCTTTCACCAGGCACACACACACCACCAGCCGTCCGTGCACGCTTTCACCAGGCACACACACACCACCAGCCGTCCGTGCACGCTTCCACCAGGCACACATACCACCAGCCATCAGTGCACACATCAATTGTTAACGCATTCACAATTAACTATTGTAGCAATCGCAGTATGGTGCACTTTTCTTTTAAACATCTTCATCTAAAGTGCAGCATGCCACCATTGCTAATAAATACACATTTGTTTGGCCTACAATTTACAGACTTTTGTTGCAATTGGTGTTGCAATATTTAGCAATGCCAATATCTCAAAATTAATTAATGCGAGACCTATTGCATTGCAAATGCTTGTTGCTACTATCTCCATAATCGCTGTCTTAGCAGCTGTTACTTTTGCCTGTGCTTCTCTGGGGTTGCCCCCAGTCTGGACAACTCTTATAAGTTCCTCTTCCACACTAGCCAATGTTTGTCAAATAACTTTTTTTTTCAGAGATATCGGAAATCTGAGGGTCTCCCCTCGAATTCCAGTTTTTAATGTCCCATACAACTTTGATTTGTGCACTCCCTAGATTCTCCTTAGGAAACTGAGGGATCCACTGCCTCATATGGTCACAGTATTCTTCATTGACAAGGTGAGCTCGTTCAAAACTCAATGTAATACCATCCCCAGGATAGTGGTCAGCTAATATGTATGGAGTTTTCTCAATAGAGCAATCATGAATAAGGGAGTGAGACACTAATATATAATCTAATGTAGCATGTTTATTTGCAGGTAAGAAAAATAAGGTAAAGCCAGGGTCAAACGGATTCTGCCACTTCCAAAGGTCAGAAAGCGCACGCTCTAAGCATAATGTCCTTAATGCCCGAAACACTTTTAGTTTTCTACTATTATATACCCCTTCAGTTTCTGAACTTAATTTCTAGTCAGCAGGTTTATTCATGTTAAAATCCCTGCAGATAATTGCAGGGAGCTGCCAGGAATAGAGTTCACTATTTTTATGGTCAAACACTGCTGGATCATCTAGGGTGCTGCCACAAATCGAGCATATAGTAAGTAGATCCCTGTTATTCTTGTGGCATTCAGTAATAGCCCATCTCTCTAGCAGATCTACTAATGTGCACCTGAATTGTAGGTTGGGAAGCATCCTTAACAACGAAGTTCAATCAACGACTTACATTAACAACGAAGTCTTAAAAATGATGAATAGCATACAACAAAGTAATGAACCACAAAGTCCTGAATAACGACTTTTCAAGGAAGAATCAGACAGGCTTACACCTTGTTTGTATCTGGGCAGTATGTGAGGCACGTCACTTATCTCCGCCCCCCTACCCCTCATATACACTTTGATTAGGCAGTGTTGGAGTGTTACATCACTCATCTCCACCCCCTCACCTTTCTGAACTGCAATACCAACCCCAAGACAAGGACCTGTCACCTAATGTTCTTCAGACGTTTGGACCCCATTTGGCACAAATATCTGCCACATCTCACCTTGTAAGTACAGAACCCTAGGCCACATAACCCGAACGCCAGACTTCTGTGTTAAGCATTATCAAAAGCTTTACTGATGCCTGAGTAGACCGTATCATAGTTTAAAAAATAAAACATTATTTTCATTTTAAGAATCCATGCAGGTGCAGAGCTCTTATGTCCCGTGTCCCAGTCGTATGCTGCAGGTCGTTGAGAAAAAAGCCTGTCAATGGATTCATTTGTTCAGTTTTATGGACAGAGGTTGTAATGTTAAAATCCCCCAGTTATTTCTTGTCCAAATGAGAGGAACCTCAGGCACCATCCATGAATAAATGATCAATAAAATGGGTAATAAGCAATTTAAAAAAATATATTGTTAAAGTATTGTTATTACAATAGTGCCATCTATTGGCCAGTCATGAGGTGTTTCATTTCGTGGTTTAGGAAGTCATTGTAAAAAAAGTAGTAGTTTAGCATAGCTTGTTGTTTAGCTTTCGTGGTTCAGGAAGTCGTGGTTTAGGCAGTAGTTGTTTAGACATACATCCTTGTAATGTATTATTAGATGTCAGGATCGCAACCCCACATGTCCATGTATTTTGTTTTGTTGCTCCCACCAATGTGTACCCAAGTGTTTTTTATAGGTGCAATTGAGCCCTTTCGATGTGAGTTTCCTGTATACAGATAATGTCAGCCCTCAATAAGTGTAGCCCAGCTGCCACATTCTGTCTTTTTTTTTAAGTCATTAAGGCCACGAAAATTGATCGTGGCTATGCATAACTTACTCATCTAATACATGTGAGTAAAAAAAGGGAAAAAAAACGAGGATAAGAAAGAGATACCTTTAAGATTTCCCCCCGTTTTGCCAGTCCCCATCGTATCCCAAAATCCCCCTACCCCCTCCTTTTCCATCCCGCCACCTATAGCTGAGGTTACCTGGACCAGTCCGAGCAAGGATGATGCCATCTAAGCAGTCTTACCCCCCACTCCCCTGCCAATCTACACCCTTTCTCATAGCACCCTCAATACCGATAAAGTATTCAAGTATTTTAACTGACATTGACAATGGTTATTCTCTACCCTCTCCTGTAAGGAACTTAAATTAGCAGGTGATTAACTTTGGGAGAGTGAGATTTCTCAGTGGTACAGTTTAAGTCTGTTGGTCGCTTATTCCCATTTTGACCGGTGACCTCTTGTAGATATGTCTGGGCCTGAGTTTCAGAAATAAAACTGTGTGTGGCCCACTATAAACAACCTTTAGCCGTGCTGGATTCTGTAAGTATACTTCTGCCCGAATTGCTGGAAGGGGGTAAAGAGCTGTCTAAGCTTCCATCTGCACTCTACAGTGGCATGGGCGAAATCGGGTCTTGTGAAGAAAGTCACTCCATTGAATTCTTTCTTGGCAGTTGGTCTCACCAAATCATAGAGAGACTGACGGAATATGAAGTTCCCAAAGTACAGAAGCATGGTGCGTGGGTGCTGAGGAGTGGATGAGGGACGTTTTGGTGGTGTTACTAGGAATCTATGGGCTTGTTGGACCTCCTTGTCCCAATCCCAGGTGTGTAGTTCGGGAAAAGCCCCCTTTAGCAAAGAGATCATATATTTCCTAGGGTCGTTCCCTTCAGCTCCTTCCGGGATGCCCAGAAAGCGGAGATTATTGCGGTATTGCATGTTAGCAAATAGATTTTAAAAAACTATTATTAGGCTCAGATTTTACTCATACAAAACCAGTGAAATTCACCAGTTATAGTTACCTGAGTTAACTATAACTTGCGCTCCCGCAATGCACAGCTTATGACCTCTCATGTTACATCACTCATGACATGCTTTGTGACATCACTGATGACATCTCAAATGACATCACTGAGGATATCACTGATTAAATCATCCGGCGACTGTGAGTGTTTTCAAAAGGTTTGAGTGCTATATTGGTGAATCAGTGGGTGTATGAGTGCCTGATGGGATGATTCAGTGGGTGTGTGACTAACTGTGTTAGTGAGTGATTAGGTGTCTCGGTGAATGTATGGGCGAGTGACTGGTTATGTGAGTATATCGGTCTGTCAGCTGGTGCCATAATGTCTGTATGGGTGTGTGAGTGGGTGCATGAGTTTCTCTATGGGTGAGTGACTGGTTGTCTGAGTACCTCTATGGGTGACTGAGTGTCTGGGTAGGTGGGTGATGAGTGAGTGGGTGAGTCAGTTGCTGTATGGGTTAGTGAGTGCATATGTGTGGGGCTGTATAGGTGAGTGAGTGTGTGTATAGCTATGTCAGTGAGTAAGTGCATGTGTCAGTAGTATATGGGTGAGTAACTGGGTGTTTGAAAGGTAGTATAAGTGAGTGATGGGGTATATGAGTGACTGTATGGGTGAGTGAGTGAGTGTGAGAGTGGCTGTATGGGTGAGTGTGTGCTTGTTTCAGTGACTGTATAGGTGAGTGAGTATGCATTAGTATCTATGAGTAAGTGAGTGAGTGTGTGTGTAACTGCATGGGTGAGTAAGTGGCTGTATGATTAACTGTATGGGTGAGTGAGTAGGTGTGTGAGTACCTCTATGGGTGATTGACTCAGTGTGTGAGTGGCTGTATGGGTGTATATTTGGATATGTCAGTGACTGTATTAGTGAGTGAGTGGGAAGATGAGTTGCTGTGGGGATGAGTGAGTGGATATGTGTGTTGATCTATGAATCATTGAGTGGTTGTGCAGGTACTGGTGTGTGTGTGAATGGATTTCAGAATGGTAGTGTGGTAGATGGAGTGGTTGTATAAAAAGGTTTTATGGGGTGTGAGTGGGTGCACCAGAGAGTCTGTGGATGATGTCATTTGAGATGTCATCAATGATGCCATTAGGGATGTCACTGACCATGTCATGAATGATGTAATAAGTGAGATCCTAAGCAGTGCATTGGGGTGCAGGTTATAGTTAGCTCACTAACTATAATGCCTACATTTTGTACGGGTGACACCTGAGCGTAACTATAATGTCCGTATAAACTTAGGTTTTTCCAGTGAAATATTAAATTTTTTAAATTCCATTTCCTAACTACAATGTCTCTGTAACCTCTGTTTTTTCAGTGAAATTGTAACGTTTTTTAAAGTCTAATTCCTAACTATAACATCCTTGTAACCTTTGTTCCTTTCAATGAATTTCTTTGTTTTTTTTTTAACTAGTAGTCGTGTTCTCAGAGTCACAGAGAAAGGGGGCTAGGCCTCCGACCACCTCTCAGGAATCCCACCATGTGGGAATTACAGGAGGTACCAGGAGGGCTTCTTGGCCCCCAAGGTTTCCTCAGGAGTAAAGTGGGTGTCATCTCTCAACTAGTAGCGCACCTTGAGCTGCTTTTGCAGAGATGTGGAGAAAGGGGGCATGGCCTCCACAGACCTCTTAGCAATCGCACTGTGTGGGACTCATTGGAGATAACAGGAGGGGTAGTTGGCCCCCAAGGATGCCCTTGGGGGCCAACTATCCCTCCTGTTACCACTAGTAAGTCCCACACAGCAGGATTGCTGAGACCTGGTAGGTGGCCACGCCCCCTTTCTCCACCACTCTGCAAATGCACCTCCTTACACGCTACTACTAGTAGAGGGATACATTCCTCTTGGCTATTGAGGGTCCTTGGGGACCAACTACCTCTACCCTTACCTCCAGCAAGTCCCACACAGTGGGTTTGCTGAGAGGTTTTGGGTGGCCCCGCCCCCTGTCTCCACTACTCTGCAAAAGCATCTCCTGGTGCACTACTATTTGGGGAATTAAGTCCACTTGGCTCTTGAGGGTCCTTGGAGCCAACTAGCACTCCTATTACCTCCAGTGAGACCCACACAGCTGGATTGCTGAGAGGTCATCAGAGGCCACACACCCTTTCTCTACCACCTTCCTGCCCACTGCTGCTTGGAGGATAAAGTCAACTTTGGTCCTGAGGCCCTCTGGAGGCAAGGGGGCCTCATTACCCCACCAGCAGTGTGCCGAGAGGCCCATTTACAGAGTGGTGGAAAAAGGGGGTTCTCCAATCACCTCTCATCAATCCCGGGACCTGGCCAGCTCAGGGGCTTATTTTAAACAAAGCGCGGGCCTGCGCTTTTGTATTTTATTTCAGCACAAATCGCAAATCAAGCGAGACCGCCGCCAAAATAATTTTTAAAAAAATGCTTTTTTGGCCATGGAGGGACCTCGTGGGACCCCTACCAAATTGGCCTAGGGGGTAAGGGTGTTTCTTCCATTCATTCTTTTCTTTAAAAAAAATATCTTTATTCTGTGAATTGGTTCAACCGAGTCACAAGACAGCTGCCAACACTTCCTGGTTTTTAGCATTTTCCGCCAATCAGATCTCAGGCACGAGACCAGGAGGGTTTGCGGATCCTCCGCATCCCCAGATAGAGAATTGGAAATTTCTTTAAATATCTCCACATCTACTGAACGGTTTTGCACTATCTAACAAAAAGGATGCTTTCTGGGCCAACATCTACTAATTTAACTTTTGTAGTAGCTTAGTATATATGTTTAACACCTATAAACTCTTGAAAAAAATTACATTGACTTAATGATATCATCAGTGATATCACTGGCCATGTCATGAGTAATAAAATATGTGAGGCCAAAAGCAGAGCATTGCGGGGGCGTAAGTTATAGTTAGATCAGGTATGTATAACTGCTGAATTTCACTGGTTTTACAGATGTGAACTCTCAGCCTAACTATGGCGGCACGGTAAGCTTATATTTTTTCACTGAATTTCGAAGGTTTTTTTAATACTATTTTCTAACTATAAAGTCTCTATAACCTTAGTTTTTGTCAGTGAATTTCTAAGGTTTTCAAATTCTATTTCCAGTGCCCCAGGGCCAGTCTATTGTGAAATGAGGAGGGTGCCTCCCTCCCCAGGCTGATTATGCCCCAGGGGACTCCATCACCCAGCCATTTCCTTTTTTTATAGGAAAGGGGGGTCGAGTGGCACCCCTTCAGCGGGCTAAAACTTCATCCCTGGGGCCTGCCCTTTATTTTTACATTTTTAAAACTTTTTTTCATAGGAGGGGGGCTGCGCGGCCCCCTCTCCTGATGCAATTTCATCCATGGTACCCCATCCCCCAGGGCCAGGCCTTTATTTATGTTTTTAAAAAACGGAGGGGGGCCTTGCTACCCCCCTTCCCCAGTCACCATGTGGCCCTTTTTCACCCCAGTGCAGCCCCACTGTTGCGCCACCCGGCGTAGTGTCATTAGGGACACGGTGATGCCATTTGAAGAAGGAAGACAGCAATCTGTGCAGCAACAGTGTAAAGCAACCCACTTGGGATTTATATGGTGAAAATAAACCACATAGCAACTCACAGAAGTAAGACACAGCACTACATTAACCAACAGGCCATTCGTGGGGCCACGCCGATCTGGGCGGGATATATTATATTTAAATGAACTGCGAGACCTGCCGTTTGTTGGAACAAAGTCAAAGCTCTGAGCCCTTGAAGAAGTGCCCCAGACATGAAACACTTCGGGCGGGACTTTTATACGGCGAAGCACTGAGCTGTTCACCTTGTGTTCCTTGAATAAACATGTGGCAAGATTTACTCACCTGTGTGGGCTCCATTACGGCAGGAGAACTTTTGTATCGATGTGAGCGGTCCAGCCTGAGCCTCGAGGTGAGCCCCGCTGCACCCCAGTGCAGCCCCACTGTTGCGCCACCCAGCCTAGTGGCATTAGGGACAAGGTGATGCCATTTGACGAAGGAAGATAGCAATCTGTGCAGCAACAGTGTACAGCAACCCACTTGGGATTTCTATGGTGAAAAGGGACCACACGGCGACTCACAGAAGTAAGACACAGCACTACATTAACCAAAGGGCCATTCGTGTGGCCACGCCCATCTGGGCGGGATACATTATATTTAAATGAACTGCGAGACCTGCCGTTTGTTGAAAGCAAGTCAAAGCTCTGAGCCCTTGAAGAAGTGCCCCAGACATGAAACGCATCGCGTGGGACTTTTATTCGGCGAAGCACTGAGCTGTTCACCTTGTGTTCCTTGACATGAAACACTTCGGGCGGGACTTTTATACGGCGAAGCACTGAGCTGTTCACCTTGTGTTCCTTGAATAAACATGTGGCAAGATTTACTCACCTGTGTGGGCTCCATTACGGCAGGAGAACTTTTGTATCGATGTGAGCGGTCCAGCCTGAGCCTCGAGGTGAGCCCCGCTGCACCCCAGTGCAGCCCCACTGTTGCGCCACCCAGCCTAGTGGCATTAGGGACAAGGTGATGCCATTTGACGAAGGAAGACAGCAATCTGTGCAGCAACAGTGTACAGCAACCCACTTGGGATTTCTATGGTGAAAAGGGACCACATGGCGACTCACAGAAGTAAGACACAGCACTACATTAACCAAAGGGCCATTCGTGTGGCCACGCCCATCTGGGCGGGATACATTATATTTAAATGAACTGCGAGACCTGCCGTTTGTTGAAACCAAGTCAAAGCTCTGAGCCCTTGAAGAAGTGCCCCAGAGATGAAACGCATGTCATGAGTGATGTCACTGACCATGTCATGAGTGATGTAATATGTGATGTCATCAGCAGTGCATTGCACGCGCAAGTTATAGTGAGTCCGACTAACTATAACGTGGGAATTTCAATGGTTTTATATCAGTAAAATTTCCAGCTAACTATAACTGGTGTGAAACCTATTTTTTTTACAGTGAATTTAATAGGTTTTTTAAATGCTAATTCCTAACTATAACTGGTGTGAAACCTATGGTTTTTTCAGTGAATTTCATAGGTTTTTTAAATGCTAATTCCTAACTATAACTGGTGTGAAACCTCTGGTTTTTTCAGTGAATTTCAAACGTTTTTTAAATGCTAATTCCTAACTATAAGTCTCAGTTTATATGTAAGACTGTTAGCACTCTAGTTGTTCTTTAGAACACTCTGGTACATTCTGTCATTGGGCTACAGTTGGGCTACATCTAGCTGATATTTGGGCTACATTTGGATTTTTTGGTCTCTGGTGGCCATCTTTGGGCTACATTGGGCTACATTGGGCTACATTTGGGCTACATTTTGGCATATATATAGCCCAATGTAGCACAATATATATTTTATCAAAGTTAATTTTCGTAAAAACCACTTTAGAATAGGGCTACCACTCCCTACAATTTTTCCCCAATTTTTTTTTTATTTTTTGCTTTGGAGCGCTTCCGGTGCGCTTCCCGGGGAGCGCCCCGAAAAGCGTACTTTTATAAAGCGCCCCCGGGCGCGCTCCGGGGAGCGTCTCGTAAGCGCCAATATCGCGAACGAAAACATGATCATGACGTATCGCGTAGCCGCGTCCGCGTGATACGCACGGCGTAAGCGCACCCGGAAGTACTCAAGCGAATACGATCGCGCAACGTAAACATCCGACGCGCTTACGCTACGCGACCCGAAGTGCCCCCGGGCGCGCCCGGGGGCGCGTAGCGTAAGCGCGTCGGGTCATGTGACCTGAAAATTACACTTTTCATTGGTTCATAACAGTTTTAGTTTCATAATGATGAAGCCCCTGGTCTTGTGACCTGAAAATAACACTTCTCATTGGTTCAGGACAGTTTTTTTTCAAAATGATGAAAGACCCCACCTTTTTTCCTTATTCTGACTTTGTCCTTTGACTGAGGAAGACCTGTTTGTACATCTCTGTACCTTTTTGATCTTAATAATGGCTTCAGTAGCAGCAGCAGCTGGTGCATCTGCCCCACCACCACCACCACAACCACCAAGAGGACCAGCTCCAAATTATATTGGTGGTCAAGAACAGGAGGAGGAGGAAGAGGAAGAGGAGGAGGGGAGGAGAAGATGGCTGCCTGAAGAAAATACCCCATACAAACCCAAGCCACACATTGTATGGGAGTTTTTTTCAATCCCAGAGGGCAAAAAAAAAGTGTATGCGGCCAAGGTAACTTGCCTAATCTGCAATGAAGAACTTTCACGGGGCAACCCAAACAAAAAATATTCATTTGGTAACCATACCATGATTCGTCATATGACCCGAAAGCACCCAAACAACTACTCTCGTGCAGAGTTCAGGGAACTGGCCAGTAACCTCCCCCAGTCGTCAAGGACCACCTCCCAAAGAACCCAACCCACTTCATCGGCACCAGAAACATCAGAGATGATGCCTTGCATTCAGCCAAGATTTGCTGATTTTAAAATCACTTGTTCTGCATGTGGCAAGCTTATCGCCTATGGTGAAAAAAGCGTTAAGCTCATCGTCCTTGCAGGTGATAATCACAAGTGCCCCAAAAAGAAGTAATTTTTTGGGTTTTTTGTTTTTTTGCTCCAGTTGAGCCAGTTTCAATTTCCTTTTTTTGTTTCTCCCCCTAAAAAAATACAAAAAAATATAAAACTGTTTTGAAAAGCCAAAAAAAGTTCAAAAAGTTCAAAAAACACAAAAAAAATATAAAACAACAAAAAGAAGAAAAAAAAAGTACTTTTTAGAACTACCTCCAATTTCTAAATAAAGGCTTCTTTTTTTTATAAACTGTCATCTTTTTCCCTCATTTTACGCTCCCGGGGCGCTACCTGGTGCGCGTACCGGGCGCTTCCCCCGCGCAAAACGAAAAAAAAAAATATTTTAAATGCCCCGCGGGGCCCTTTTATAGCCCCCACATCAAACCTAGGGGGTCAAGGGGGGGTCTACCCTGCCCCCTTATGGTCATTTCCCCCTTTGTTTTGGCCACCTCTCGTGTCTCGATCCTACCGAGACACAAGATGGCGGCCGCTTCGGACTGTTTAGAATGTTTACAGACAACTGAGAGCCAATCAGCTTTCTGCGCGCAAGTCGCGTGTCGCGCCGGGAGCGCACTCCAGTGCGCGCACCGGAGAGCGCCTATAGATATATATATTTTTTGGAACCTAAATTACTCAAAATCCACTGCAGCACATATCTTGAGACATAGCAAAGGCACATCGGGCTACCAGTCCCTACAATTTTGCCAAGTTTGGTGGAAATCCATTCAGCCGTTCGGGCTAAAAGTGAAATCGACCGCCCTATGGAAATTAACATGGGGAAAACGCGTTTTGGGACCCCCCTTTTATCTCGGCCCCCGCTTGACGTATCCCCCCCAAACTTTTAAGGAAGGACCGCAACTCGACGAGGCCATTTTCAGGAAATTTTCAGGCAGATTCGTCAACCGGTGCCAAAGTTATTCCAAATAGAATCTTGAGATTTAACATTGAAAAAAATCCTAACTATAACTACCTATTTATATTATATATATATATATATATATATATATATATATATATATATATATATATATATATATATATATATATATATATATATATATATATATATATATATATATATATATATATATATATATATATAAATAAAAATAAAGGTTTCTGGCAAGAGGCTATGAGGAAAACCTAATTGACATAGCAATTAGAAAAGCTAATGCCCTGTCCCGCAGCAATGCACTGATCCACAAGAAAGCACAGAGGGCCATAAATTCCGGTGGTAGTCAACCAGTTAGACTTATTTGGACCTACAACAGCCAACACGGGGCACTGAGAAAGATAATCAACCAACACTGGAACTTGATTAAATTAGATCCAGTAATTGGAGAATACATGCCCAATAAACCAGCAATCACCTTTAGAAAAGCATACTCGTTACAGGACGCAATAGTTAAATCTAGCCCTGAGGTGATTCCGCCCAAAAACTGGTTAGCAGCAAGCCGAGGTTTTAGAAAGTGCTCAAGCTGCAAAGCATGTTCACAAGGGCTCAACAAAACCGAGTTCCTAACAGCATTTTCGACAGTGCCTCACAAGATCAACAAGCAGTTGACATGCAAAACGGAGTATGTGGTCTATGTGCTGGAGTGCCCATGTGGCCTGCAATATATTGGTAGTACCAAACTGCAGGTCCACAAAAGGGTACTCCAGCACATCAGGGCTATTAACACCAACGATGCCACATACCCGGTTGCAAGGCATTTCAAGGAGCACCACAACAACAACAGTGGACTCCTTAGATACTATGCCATAGACTCTGTAGGTCCTCTTAGGAGAGGTGGCAATAGAGATGGGATCCTAAGGGCACTTGAGACCAGGTACATCTTGGAGATGGACAGTAAGACTCCCAATGGTCTCAACTCTAACGGAGGACTTTTATACGTGCTTATAGGGGCTCCCATTTATCATTGATGAGGTACACCATCTCCCCGCCTGTCCATTAATGGTAGATATATCAGATAAAAATGCTTACTACTCATTAAACATTACTGGTGACTAATACAACTGTATAAGAAACAAGAAACTAAGTTAAATAGTCTAATTTGAGCAGTAATGAACTCCCCTGTTATTGTCCATCAGAAGGTGCACCAGGCTGTATGTAAATAACAATTTCAGTAATAATTGTTTTTAATCACACTTGTTTCAAATTGCATTTACATATTATAGTACTATGAAGTTAGGAGGAGTTATGGCAAGCACGTGGAATTGATGTTATTCAATATCTCAAATAAGCGAGTTTCAATTGATACATATTAGTCATAAGCGGACTTACATGTAGATGAGGAGAATATAAGACAAGCCTATTTATCCGATCAATTTACTGCTATAAAATTGCATATGTAAATATTGCTATTAAGGCATATGATTTAATTTGTAAATAGTTGTAGATATATGAAATGCTTTATATGTGTTTTAGAATGACATATGATTTCCTTTGTCATGTATTTATTTAATTGTAGGATAAAATTGTATTCAAACAGTTATTAAGAAAATAGGCATGAAAATGAAATGTCCTGTCTCCCCACATTAATCGCAATATGCTTTCTGTAGCCATCTGGACACTCCCCCCAAAATTATCCAACCAATCATAATGTACTATTGTAAATGCACTCGCACTTTAAATTCACGCAAATCTCTCGGTGCGTCATGTGACCAAGGCCTCTGCGAAGGCCGAAACGTTATGCTGCCGTGGTGTACTGAGAAATAAAAAAACTCACCTGCACTCTGGGTCTTCCGTTCTCTTCATGGTTGATGGCTCTGGATTGAGGGCACATCGCTGAGAGGGTACGAGTGCGACAAATATATATATATATATATATATATATATAGCGTCCAGCACGTGAAATGCATAGAATATATAATTACTCATTGATGGTCACCACTGTATAGCTAAGGTTAGATCTGCTTTTTCATAGAAAGAGCGTTACATGACGCTATACAAAGAAAGGTCATCCACCTCAACTCCTTTCTTGAAAGCTTCAGGGTTATCTGTCAAGCGGGGCCCAAGAAAAAAGTGGTACTCCCAAAACCAAATCACTGCATGCATTTTCCATAGACTTTTTTAGGCCAAGCTACCGCAAAAACTACTGCACGGATTTACACCAAATTTGGAAGGAAGGTAGATTTTGATCTGTAAAGCTTGCTATTGTTTATTCAGTGTAAATCCTTTCAGTAGTTTTTGATAAATTGAGGTGCAAAAATATCTCTGCATCTGGACGGTTAGGTTTGAAGGACAATCACTAGTGTACCTTGAACCTAGTTGGGAGCTATTGGTGTTAAGGCATTTGCATCCTGTTCGCATCCAGATTTGCAACGGGGGCATGCGCCACCCACTGGGGTGCATTTTGGAAACTTTGGGGTCTCTGCAAGTTCATGGACTGCATCTACCATAATGCTGTGCTTGTTAATGCCCACTGGGGCGGGGAACTCAAATATCTGAATTAATGAAGTTCCTTACGTAGCTGCTGCCTCCGCGTCGTAATCAGTACCAGTGGCCAAGGGCTTATCGCCCGAAACACGTTTGGTGATGTTAGGGAAGGGAAGAGTGCAGCTGGTTTGCCACCGCAAGGAATGCAAGTGCTGTAACTCTTTGATGTGTGACATCTCCTCTGGGGGCAACCCGTTGTGTTTTATGTTAGGCGGCCGGCCCGTCCGCTGAGATGTCCCGCTGCAAGTTACAGCGGATCCGGGTGTTTGACATCACAAACACCATGTGGAATCGACGGTCCTCATCCTTGGGAGCTATTGGTGTCAAGGCATTTGCATCCTGTTCGCTTCCAGATTTGCGACAGGGGCATGCTTCACCCACTGGGGTGCATTTTGGAAACTTTGGGCTCTCTGCAAGTTCATGGACTTCATCTACCATAATGCTGTGCTTGTTAATGCCCACTGGGGCGGGGAACTCAAATATCTGAATTAATGAAGTCCCTTATGTAGCTGCTGCCTCCGCGTCTCAATCAGTACCAGTGACTGAGGGCTTATCGCCCGAAACGCGTTTGGTGATGTTAGGGAAGGGAAGAGTGCAGCTGGTTTGCCACCGCCAGGGATGCAAGTGCGGTAACTCTTTGATGTGCGACATCTCCTCTGGGGGCAACCTGTTGTGTTTTATGTTATGCAGCCGGCCTGGCCGTGGAGATGTCCCGCCTCTAGCTACAGCGGATCCTGGTGTTTAACATCACAAGCACCATGTGCAATCAACGGGGCCTCATCCTTGGGAGCTATTGGTGTCAAGGCATTTGCATCCTGTTCGCTTCCAGATTTGCAATGGGGGCATGTGTCACCCACTCGGGTGAATTTTGGAAACGTTTGGGTCTCTGCAAGTTCATGGACTGCATCTACCATAATGCTGTGCTTGTTTACGCACACTGGGGTGGGGACTCAAATATCTGAATAAATGAAGTTCCTTACTTAACTGCTGCCTCCGCGTCTCAATCAGTACCAGTGACCAAGGGCTTATCGCCCGAAACGCGTTTGGTGATTTAAGAGAAGGGAAGAGTGCAGCTGGTTTGCCACCGACAGGGATGCAAGTGTGGTAAATCTTTGATGTGCGACATCTCCTCTGGGGGCAACCCGTTGTGTTTTATGTTATGCGGCCAGCCTGGCCGCGGAGATGTCCTGCCGCTAGCTACAGCGGATCCTGGTGTTTGACATCACAAGCACCATGTCTAATCAACGGGACCTCATCCTTGGGAGCTATTGGTGTCAAGGCATTTGCTTCCTGTTCGCTTCTAGATTAGCAACGGGGGCATGCGTCACCCACTGGGGTGCAGTTTGGAAACTTTGGGGTCTCTGCGAGTTCATGGACTGCATCTACCATAATGCTGTGCTTGTTAACACCCATTGGGTCTGGGACTCAAATATCTGAATAAATGAAGTTCCTTATGTAGCTGCTGCCTCCGCGTCTTAATCAGTACCAGTGACCAAGGGCTTATCACCTGGAATGCGTTTGGTGATTTGAGGGAAGGGAAGAGTGCAGCTGGTTTGGAGAATCCAATTTAGGAGGCTTTAATATAGACAGCTTGGAGGCATAATGCATTTCGGCCAAAGGCCTTCCTCAGACGCCCTCTGCTAATCAAACATCACCACCAACTTTGCGCCTCATAATGCTCCTGCTGTTCCCTCATTGGTGAAACAGAAATCCCTCTCCAATCACGTGGACGTCCTCCAGATGGAGCACTGTGAGCACTGCATCTCCCAGATTGCATCAGTGCTGGGCAGGTATTGCGTGGAGACAACGAAAATTAAGTCATGTGGGCAAGAGTCCTGCAGGGCAAGGCGCTGTGTGCCTTATTAAATAACAGTCCCAAAAGCCTCTTTAGGTCCCCGCACACGTATATATATATATCTATATAGGTGTATAGAGTCACAGCGTCCAGCAAGTGAAATGCATAAAATTTATAATTACTCATTTGTGGTCACCACTGCATAGCTAAGGTTAGATCTGCTTTTCCATAGATAGAGCGTTCCATGACACTATACAAAAAAAGTTCATCCACCTCAACTCCTTTCTTGAATGCTTCAGGGTTATCTGTCAAGCGGGGCCCAAGAAAATAGCGGCACTCCCAAAACCAAATCACCCCATGCATTTTCCATAGACTTTTTTAGGCCGTGCTACCACAAAAACTGCAGCAAGGATTTACAACAAATTTGGAAGGAAGGTAGATTTTGATCTGGAAAGCTTGCTATTGTTTATTCAGTGTAAATCCTTTCAGTAGTTTTTGATAAATTGAGTTGCAAAAATATCTCTGCATCTGGACGGTTGGGTTTGAGGGACAATCACTAGTGTACCTTGAACAAAGTCCTTTTCCTGCCAGACGCGTTTCGGGCCAACGCCCTCTTCAGTGGCAGACCATGTGACATGACGGCAAGCGGCAAACACCAGTAAATACCCACAGTAATTATACGCAGGTGTAGCACCTGAAGCTATGCTTTCTGGGACTGGTAGTTTATAAGTAGAACCCAAGTGGGTCGCCGCCGCCATTCACATGTAAAAAAGTATTAAAAGGATTGCCAATGTCCCCGCAAGCACCCCGCAAGTAAAAGGCACCTCCCGTACTACAATACGCTGCCCAAATGAGGCAGCTGTGGACCCGCAGTTTGTCTGCGGTAGTGCAAACCCGCGACCGGGCTGGCCGCTAACAAATGGAAGAAAGAGTTGCCCCAAGGTGGGAATGCACTTACGGGTAGGAATTAATGCCACCGCAAGAGCGCGAGCCGCGAACAAAGTCCTTTTCCTGACAGACGCGTTTCGGGCCAACGCCCTCTTCAGTGGCAGACCACTTTGTTTTTTTTTTTTTGGAGGGATATGAAAAAGAATGCAGGGTCATGACTAAACGATTCAAAGAGAGGGGTTACAGTGACCAGTGCATAGCTACAGCATGCATCAAAGTAGAAACAAGAACGAGAGATGATCTGTTAAAAATTGATGAGAGAGTGCAAATCAGTGAAAAGGTGAGATTTGTAACTACCTATAGCAATAAAGCACATGGAATGAGAAAATGCATTGAAAAACATTGGAGCATTTTACAAACAGATCTAGACCTAGGAAAGGCAATAAGTGAGTCTCCGCAAATTACCTTTAGAAAAGGGAGGTCATTCAAAGACATGGTAAGCCCGGCAACTTTACCCAAACTATCAACAAGAACAGCAAGGCCTATACAGGGGTTCTATATTTGTGGCAAATGCAAAGCCTGCAAATATAGTACCAACTGTAAATCAGTAAAGTTATCAGCCAGTAGTAGTCCATTCAAAATCCAAAAACACCTGACGTGTGAGACAGAATATGCAGTGTATACCCTCAGATGCCCATGCAACTTGAGTTACATAGGTAGTACAATACATAAAGCAAAGAAGAGAGTGTTGGAGCATCTAAGGGCTATTAACCACCATGATAAACAGTATCCTATTGCCCGCCACTTCTATAATGAACACAAACAAAATACAAGTCTATTATCTTTTGTGGTATTGGACTGTATACCAAAGAGAGAAAGAGGTGGTGATTGGGTGAGAGAACTGAGAAGACTGGAATCAAGGTTCATAATCAAATTCCAAACACTTTACCCATCAGGACATAATGCAGATGAATGGTTGGCAGCTCATCTTGGAGAATAATGTGCTAGTGAAGGTTTAGTTTTAAGAAATACGCTGAGTACAATGAATTCATGGAAATGAATGTTTTAATGATGAATTGTAAGGTTTTTGTATGTGAAAAATGTCATCACTGAATTTTAATGGGTATACTCTCTCATTTTCAGATTATTCAAGATCCCTTGCATTCCAGATTGTGTGAATACGTTTGAAAGCCACAAGTAGTGTGAATATGAGTGTAATACTTATAATGAAAGCTGAACTGGGATGTAGTGATGTTATAAGTGGGAAGTATCAGATACACATGAGAAGTTATTTTTGCCCACATGGGCTCGAGCATGGTTTATATACACTTTTGTTTATCCCAATGTCAAAGAAATGCGCAAAAGATTTGAGCATTATTTCCAGGAAAGCCCACTGGGGCTAGATTGTACTCATGGAATTACCTATGCTGTGCAAAGGTTGAATATTAATTTGTAAACTAACTATGGATCAATAGTTAAAAAACTCACTGTATATTTACCGTTTTAAGTCCACTAAGATACTGTGTGAATAGAGGTATATTCGCGGAATGAAAGCAATTCCGACGAGTGAACTCGGAAAATTCAGCGTCTCTACAATGTATTTATCACAAATACAATTATACACGAAAATGAGTAAAAAATGTTTATTTGCCCAAGAAAGTGCATTATGGGACGAGTAGTTCTGATTGAACCGATGTCGTGTTCAATTTCAAAAGTGGCAATTTTAACTCTGGAACAAACGTTGGAATGCCAATGTATATATTATCAAGTGTGATACAAGCAAAGAAAAGAATTGTATCATTTGACATGAAGAAATGTTTAAATGTGGAGAGTCTGGTTTCACTGTTTATTTTTAAGTCACATGACAATGTTTCCTTTTTGTATATAACTTTATTGTTTAAACACTACTTTTCAATCGTGAGCAAGCTGCTGAGGCTGCGAAGCGCGTTGGGTGTGATCGCTTAAATAAATTTCACTTGAAATGCAGATTGGGCCTCGACTTGTTGTCTTATGAACTGTTTGAGACGGCGTTTCTGTGGATATATATATATATATATATATATATATATATATATATATATATATATATATATGAAAAGAGTTCCTCCCCAGCTTGCTCTGCGCTCGCAGACACTGCCCCCACGCCAGCAGAAATGAGGACCGGACCATCAGAGTCAGCAAGAGATGTTTTATTATCCTTCAACAGAACCAGCGACGCGTTTCGAGCAGAAAGCCCTTGTTCATGCTGCATATGTATTGGTTTGGGAGCCACACTATTGTTAATCACGCTTGATGTCTCGTCTTTATACACGAGCATCAAACACCTTGATGGACTAAATTCTGTTCATTTTTTCTTGGGTAACAGATCAGTGCAAGTTTTTGGAACACAATAGAATGCTTATTGCTATGATTGCCTTCTGTTTAAATAACAATTATTTCCAGTTTAACAGCCAATATTTCCAACAAATCAGGGGTGTGGCCATGGGGGCCTGTTTCTCTCCAAGTTATGCCTGTCGGCATATGGGCTATTGGGAGAGACAGGTCCTCATGGGTACACACGGTCTGATCGTGTACAAGCTTTATTCGAGATTATTTCTCATAAAAGCACAGCATAAAATTGAACAATACAGAATAAAAAACATAGCATTTAACAGGTACAAATTCATATAAACATTCTGTGCAAGCTCATACAATATCGACATGGAAAAATTTACATATAACAAATTAGTTTTAAATTTTTAGACAATTAAAAAGAAAAACCTGATTAACTGGTCCCCCCCAAAGATCGTCGCCTGATTGCCCAGGCCCACCCCAAGTATTTAGCTATCCCAATAACTATCGATTCCTGAGTTGATGTACACAAAATTCTTAATGCCACTGCGCTGTCACGTGTCCCAAGGTTTTTGTATACAGGTGTAAGCCATACTCTCCTAGGTGATGAGTAGGCTTTACATACAAAAAGAAAATGGCCTACACTCTCCACAGCTGTTTCACATACTGGGCATAACCTATTAGTCGACCTCTGCCAACCTGCCGTTAGTTTTTTTAGGGGAATAGAACCGGATCTTAGCTGAAAGACTAGCTTCCTATCCATTGGTACCGTAATAGTGTCCCAGTAATTTTCCAGGATAGGACAAATTTTTGTCTCCAGGAAGCGACCCCATAGAGTCAGACCTAACGCCTTTCAGCAGATTGCCGCCCACCCAATCCCAATATTGTAATTTGAGGGCTTCCTTGCTTGGGAAGGCTTCTTCCACTGGGTTGTTCCAAAGATTGGAAAACCCCAGGTTGATTAACATGGCCCTTAGATTTTTAAGCCATTTTATCTTGTGGAAGTTGTCTTCCTTAATTATCGAAAGGAAACCTTCAGCATATTGTCTAATCTCTGGAGTTGTCCAAAGACGTCTCCAATAGAGAACAGGGCGCAATCGCGCTCTATCGCTAATTGGACGTCTACCCAACTCCAGGAACAATGGTATTAGGGGGGTGCTCTGTGGGAGGCCTGTAATCCCTTTGAGAAACTTATTCTCGGATGTCTGTAGGGCCGCAAGATTATCCCAAGCCCATAACTCCGCACCGTATAAGGTGGCACCTACGACCTTTGCGTCATACACTATAAGTGCGGGTTTAATCGGTTTTGTCTTGGATTTCCGGTGTTCTCCCCGCAATGCACCTGAAAGCTGTTGGTGTTTTATGGCCACTTTTTCCAAATGATGTGACCAGCCAGGGCCCTCTGCTATCTGTACTCCTAAATATGTGAACTCATTAACAGTCTCTAACTTGCTATTATTCAGGGTTACCTTAGGGTAAATTTTACGGCGTGGGGAAAAGGCCATTAGTTTCGTTTTCCCCACATTTACTTCTAGGCCGTGCTCTTTGCAAAAAATATCAAAAATATTTAATGCGCGTTGTAGCCCTGCAGGGGTTTTTGACAAGATCAGGGTATCGTCAGCGAACATCAGGATCGGGACCCTGACGTCCGCTAACGATGGAGCGTCTACGCTTGCTTCCAACATTCGCTCGACAATCCCATTAATAAATAATGAGAAGAGTAAGGGAGCCATGGCACAGCCTAGTCGGACCCCCCTTTCCACGGGGAAGTCCGGAGTTGACTCGCCATTCCCACCCCACTGAACTCTTGTGAAATTGGATTCATGTAGACGCATGATTAGGGTGAGCAATTCGGCAGGAATTCCCAGCATTTGCAAGACCAACCATAGCTTAAACCTGGGGACTAAATCAAATGCCGCCCGTAGGTCGACAAACGCGACATACAGGCAGCCTCTTCCAAGTAAAACCGTCTTCCACCGCAGTATGGTAAAGCGGAAAACCTGGTCAATGGTGCTGGTTGCTCG
The DNA here is from genome assembly GCF_964263255.1 of Lissotriton vulgaris. Lineage (NCBI taxonomy): Eukaryota > Metazoa > Chordata > Amphibia > Caudata > Salamandridae > Lissotriton > Lissotriton vulgaris. The sequence continues at coordinate 1,405,524,584 of NC_141687.1, forward strand.
CCTGAATCCAGCCTGATATGGGGAAAGAGCGTTGTTGTCGTCCACCCAGTCCATAAGCTGGTTTGTAACCATTCTCCCCACTACTTTTTGCATGGTTGCTATTAAGCTTATGGGCCTATAGTTGGCAGGGAGTGAACGATCTCCCTTCTTGTGAATGGGAATAATAATTGCTCCTTTCCATAGCTCGGGGACCACCCCCCCTTGGCTAGAGCGTTTGCTACTAAGAAGATATACCTCACCCATCTCGTCATATCATACTTGAAGATATCCGGGGGTATCCCGTCTAACCCTGGTGCTCTCCCACATTTCACGGAACTAATCGCGTTTTCTACTTCTTTGGGGGAGAACAAATTGTCAATAGCATAGACTGGCGTTATGCCCTCCCCTACCGCGGGGTGCATGACTTCGGCATTTTGTGGTCTGAAGTACTCAACCCAGGCTTCTTCAGCTACATTGTTATCAGGCTTTGCCGGGCCACCTCCTCTACCCCACTTAATAATTTTCCAAAAGATCCTAGAATCCTTGTTACTAGAAGCCTCTTTTAACTCGGCCCAGTGGTCTTCGTCCCATTTCCTCTTGGCTTGGGAAATGGCCAATTTGTACAATTTCCTTGTCTCTTTAATTGCAGCACTGTCCCTATTCCTAATAGCTTGTCCCAATTCCAATCGTGCGGATCTGCATTGGCGATTGAACCACCTTCCAATATCCTGAGTTTTCCTCCCTTTCTTGATCTTAGTCAAAAAACATGGTTTAAGGGGGGAAAATAACTTGTTGTGGATGTCTGTGATATCCCTAACCCCAGGAGCTATGGGATCTACCGCCTCCATAGCGGAAATTGCGTTATCCACCTCGTGGTTGATATAGGTCATTGTTTCCTCGTTAGCCAATACCCTTGGCCATTTTAACCTACGTTCGTCGTTGCTCATGACTGGGATCTGGTCGTTCCTTAGGTGCAAGTTTCCCAATCCGACATTCCACCACCTATGGGTCACACAAAGGGGGTTATGATCACTTTCTACTCTAGGCTTAATAGCCATATCAATAACCCCCTGCCACAGCTGGAGACTACATAATATATAATCAATTCTGCTCCTGCTGTTGCCGTTGTCAAAGGTGCAACTGCCCTCCTTGTCCCCTGGGGTTCTCCCATTCAGTGCTCTTAGACCATATTCCATACAAATAGCATTTAATAATAGGATGTCTTTTGTCCACCGTGGGACGGGGTTTAAACATAAAGATGGTACTCCCCAAAGATTGTCCTCATCCTTCCCTAAGGGATCATTTGTACAGTCTAAAGGTTCAAAAGTCCTGTTAAGATCCCCGGCTATTATTACCCTACTATATTGGGACTTGGTGTCTAAGGAGGCAGACAGCAGCTCCAGGGTGGAAGAATTGGTTGTATTACTGCCTCTTGCATAGACGTTATACAGATCCATTGACGAACCCTTATCTGTTGAGATTCTTAGCAGTTGTAAATCGCTAGTTCCCAAGTCCAACATTTTAATAGAAATGTCCAAGTCCTGTTTTATCCATACAGTAAGGCCTCCCATAGGCCGACCCCTTCCACCTTTGGATGCTGGTATGGAAAAGTTTAAATAACCACAAAGAAAGAGGGGGTCACAAGCCCAGGTTTCTTGGAAACAACAAACATCAAACCCACTGATATATTCCACCCAAGATTGGGAGTCTAACTTACTACCCAACCCTGCAACATTCCAGGATAGAAGCGTACCAAAGCTAGGCTCAATCCCATCAGAATTGCTATTGTTGGAACACACTTGGGAAATCATTGGGCTTTCTATGTTATTAGTGACCTTCGCAGGATCATCAATAGTATCAACTACCATGTTAACTGTTGATGTGGGTAATTTCACAGCACTGGCATTTATATTTTCCATCCCAGTTCCTCCCTCTACAACAAGACTCCCCTTCCCTGTGTAACCGACAGTTAAGGTTGTACCAGCGATACCAACATGATCTTCACAGGCCCCCTTAAACTCATTGATATTCCCTCCACTACTACTACACAGCTCTCTGATGATTTGTCAACATCCCCATCCTGGGTCCTGCCATCCAACATGAGGATTATAATTCATACATGTGGTATAGTTTTGAACAAGCGGTGGAGCTGGTGTGGAAATGATTGGCCATGGTACGGTGGGGGGATTTATGGGTTCATTGAGCAGGCTAGTCAGTACACTGGTTGGGCGGGGGTAAAAAAAGGTAAGATCCACAATTCCAATACCTCCCTTGTTTGTACCCCATCCCTGCCTAGTTATCCATCCAGCCACCCTTGGATCTTGGAAGTTGACCACAATACAATCCCCACCCAGGCTTTTGGGTGTATACCCTATCCAATCTATTCTCCTTACCCCTATGATTAACCCATCGATGTCTCCTGGGAGAGGTCGATTCTCCCTTAACCAGTGCATGATCTTGTTTTTAAGCATCTGGAAGGTTTCTCTCTGTCCTATAGATAGCGGTGGAACATTTATAAGGACTGCTACATAGGGGAAGGAATCCGGAGTAAGATTCACTGGGGGTTTTCTATGTGGTGGCTTTGTCAAGGGGGGTGGAATCGATTTGGAAACTGTAGGAACAGGGCGGAGTGCAGGTTTGTTCGACACCAACTGATTATTAGTTGGTTGGGTTGGTACTAAAACTTTACCCGCTGGAGGGTATACATTAGCACCTTTCCCAACCACAGGATTGTCTGGAACTAACTGCTTATTGGATGCTTTTGTAGGTACTAGAGCTTTACCCGCTGGGGGACATACGTTAGCCCCTAAACCAACAACAGGAGATGGAATTTGTGACTGAAGTACCACAGACTGAGCTGGGTTTATAGTATTAGGCTGATGTTGAGCAGGGCCTGAATGTACCAATTCAGTAGGTTTGGGAGTTGTATTAACAGTGGCGTTACTTGACTTGGATAGTAATGGGGGGTTAGTTTGAGGCCTTCTTCCCTTGTCTTGGGTAGCGTGGTTAGTATTGCCCTGGTGCTTAGTACTTACATCCACCCTAGCATTAACTTTAATCAAAGATTTTGTGGAATAAAAGTTATCTAGCGTTGCCTGCTTAAAGTGGTTTAATCTATCAGAGAGCTTGGCAATTCGATCCTCTAACGGGGTAAGTATTAGTCTAAGTAACTTTTCTAGTTCAGGGAGCAGATTTGCAAGTGATAACAACTTGTCATTAGTTGGGGAGGCTGTCTCAGGAAAAATATTCTGTCCAGAGACTAAGCTATCCAAAGGAGCAACATTTACATTCTGAACACTTTCTATGTTATGGTTTGCTTCAGTAACAACCTCTCTAGTACTCATAATTTTGTGTAGCTTCCTATGCTTTTGAGGGGGTTTCGCCGCAAATTTGCATTTCCTCAGTACAGCAGTCCTTTTCCTTTTAGACCCGTGCTTGGGTTGAACCAGGATAGCCTGGGCACCAGAGTCAGGAAGCAACGTAGGGTTAATGTGACTCCCACTGGATTTCTTCGATTCAGTAACAATTTCCTTATTTGTTACTTTTGTGGGTGCCTCAGATTGTTCGTTAGCGGCTGGAAGATTTACTGAAGATAATGGTGTTACCAGGGCAGGATACGTTAGAGTTAGATGCTTGCCCGTGGAATTTTTAAGTAGTTCAATAGATAGTCTGCGCTCTGCGCGCCTCTCGGCCAAGGATAACTCTTTGTCAATAAATAAGGATGAACGGTTAAAAAAGAATTTATCCAAAGGGCCAATTGCCAGTGGACCAATCTCGACCGATGGAGTAGTCGAACTGGCACTGACAGTACTTGTAGAGGCAGACATTGCCCTACTTCACGCCAATAGGGTACAGTATTTCGATATCACTTACTGTAGAAGGAACTGTGGGGCAATTATCAGAGGGATGGCCCAGCCCGGCCTCCTTCGGCCCCCGACGGCCACAGGCGGTCCCGCCCTTGTCCCGGGCTTCTCCCGGCGCGCTCCCGCGCCGCGGCACCTAGGAGATGATTTATAGCAGGTGTGGGAGGGGAGGAGCCAGCAAGGAGAGCGTCGCAGCTGTTGTTAATGCAGAGGGTCAGGCGCTCCTGGGACTTGGAGTCCTGCGCCTGCCCTCGCTCGCAGCCCTGCACCTACCGCCGCCCCAAGATGGAATTTGGGCTGTTCGGTGGCTTAGCTCGCAGTGTCTCAGCATCACAAATAACACAGTCCAGGAATACCGCTGGCGAAGCGGGACCCGCGTAGCGGGTACCGCGAGGAGTGGCAGCAAAGGGAAGAGCAATCCGCCGTGAAGGTGCTCGCAGTCCCCAGTCCTTGGCAGGTAGCAGAAGAGGTGAGCAATCCAACGAGGTCCCCAGGCACAAAGGGTTTTAGCAGCGCTGAGGCAGGGGAGGAGCCAGCAGGGAGAGCGTCGCAGCTGTTGTTAATGCAGAGGGTCAGGCGCTCCTGGGACTTGGAGTCCTGCGCCTGCCCTCGCTCGCAGCCCTGCACCTACCGCCGCCCCAAGATGGAATTTGGGCTGTTCGGTGGCTTAGCTTGCAGTGTCTCAGCGTCACAAATAACACAGTCCAGGAATACCGCTGGCGAAGCGGGACCCGCGTAGCGGGTACCGCGAGGAGTGGCAGCAAAGGGAAGAGCAATCCGCCGTGAAGGTGCTCTCAGTCCCCAGTCCTTGGCAGGTAGCAGAAGAGGTGAACAATCCAACGAGGTCTGATTATGGCTAAGTCAGTAGCCCAGTGGTATCGTTATATCGACAATATTTTTCTTATATGGCGAGGCACTGAACAGGAGGCAGTTGATTTCATTGCACAATTGAACAGTAACTCATGCAATCTGGAATGTACCCATAACATGAGTCAAACATCTATTGATTTCTTAGATGTCAGGGTTTTGATCACCAATAATAGGTTAAACACTACATTGTTTCGCAAGCCGACCTCTGGAAATACGGTGCTCCATGCTAAGAGTCACCATCCAGCACATCTGATACGGAGCATCCCCTACGGGGAGGTGCTTCGTATCAGACGTATTTGCAGCACGGAAGAACAATGTAAACAGGCCCAACTTGACAGTAGAGCTCGTTTCCTTGCCAGAGGTTACGCTGCAAACACAATTGACAAAGCCATCCGCAAGGTCAATGCCATGCCCAGGGAGACAGCCCTAGAACCCAGGAGATCTAAAACTAATGAGACAACTAATATTGATCAATCAAATAGTATCTCTCTGAGCTCCACAAAATTAATCAATAGGTTGCAATTCACCAATCAAGTACAATGTCCAATAATATTCAGTGCAGAAGTGATATCTTCATTGCCAAGTAAAGTCTTTAGTTAATGAAAAGTTCCAAAGTTCCAATATTCCAATCTCCTTTATTGGTTTTTCTTTACTCCAATTCACAATTTCGTCCTTAATTGTATTTCGCGAAAGCCGGGAAATTGACGAGGAGACGCTGCAAGTAACTGGACAGGTACACATACTCGTGTATCCTGAATCTCTTATTGCTGCATCTGATCTGATGTACCTCTCAGGGAGAACACACCTATATTATAGGCTCTTCTAACTGATTTCTACATATCACCAAAAACATAGTGAAATGTTGCTTTTTGGCAAGACCTAATTGTGATTGAGCCCTGATGAAGTCTGTTGATGCAAGGATTAGCATCAGACGAAACACGTGTTGGCTGAAATACAATTAAGGACGAAATTGTGAATTGGAGTAAAGAAAAACCAATAAAGGAGATTGGAATATTGGAACTTTGGAACTTTTCATTAACTAAAGACTTTACTTGGCAATGAAGATATCACTTCTGCACTGAATATTATTGGACATTGTACTTGATTGGTGAATTGCAACCTATTGATTAATTTTGTGGAGCTCAGAGAGATACTATTTGATTGTCTATCCCCTGGAGTTCCGGGGTATCTTGGGTCACTGTCGGTAACCAGTACCTTTCTCTCTTGGAGTTCACTCTCTGGAATTACTTGAATTTGCAATATATTCCTATACTTATAGCTGTGCGCCTGATCTTAGACTTGGTTGCCAAATCAGTTTTAATATTGTTCAACCTGTTAGATTAGTGCTAAAAATTCAATCGTCAATTTCAGGCATTAAGGAAAATCCTTTCAAAGAACTGGAATCTCATTAAATCTGATCCAGTGATTGGGCACACAATGCCAGTTAGACCTGATATCTCCTATAGAAAAGCCTTCTCCCTCAATGATGCATTGGTCAAATCCAGTCCCGAGGTGGTAACAGTAACTCCCTGCTTCAAGGCCATCAAAGGTTTTAAGAAATGCTTGTCCTGCAAGGCATGCAGGCAGGGTATGAACATGACTGAGTATTTAACCCCTTTTTCTGATGTTCCTCGGCTTATCACCAAGCAGTTAACATGCAAAACAGAGTTCACAGTGTATGTGCTGGAGTGTCCGTGTGCCCTGCGTTACGTGGGTTGCACGAAGTTGCAGGTGCACAAAAGGATACTCCAGCACATTAGGGCCATTAACACTGAGGACCCCACTTATCCGGTGGCACGTCACTTCAAGGAACACCACGGTAAACAGAGCCATTTATTAAAATACTTTGCCATTGATTCGGTTCCTCCACTTCGCAGAGGTGGCAATCTCGAAGCTATTTTAGGGGCTCTGGAGACCAAGTACATCTTGGATCTCGATACCAAGATACCATATGGGTTGAACTCCAGCATGGACTTTTATACCCATTTATAGATCTGAGATCGGGTTCACCATGGGCATCCATACAAATTATCTCTGTAAAATTGTTGTTCTTATTTGTATGGTCAGTATGTCCGAATTGCTGGTATTGCTGCCACAGACCTCTGCACTGATATATGATTCAAGACAAGTACTTGATCATACTCCCATCATCCATCGAGGGAGGTGTTTTTAACATTTAAAAAAAAAAAAATCATTTCATCTAATCACTCTCACGACACCCTCTACTTCACTTATTTTCCTTTGGGATTAGACATTTCGTGGTTGGCAAGGTGACTAGGTATATCGGTTCATCACCAGAATATATTACGTGGTTAAATTAGCTATTGACATGATATGTTAGGACCATCACCCACTTGGGTTATATTGTGAACATTGTTGCAAGGTTAAAATGATGTACTATATAGGCTAATACATTATTTATGAGGGAAGCGCATATTATTGCGTTCTTACTAGCCGCTATTTGTCCATTGGGGATGTACTTTACCAACATCGGTCCCTTGCAGTTTTACAGCTGCCGCTATTGTATATATAATGAAATTTGTTATATGAACTACAGCTGGGCCGTTGTACATATGTAAATCAATTTATTAACAAAATAGTTTTTTTACCATTGTACATTTTCTGGATTTTAACATGTTGTCATTCTAAATATGTTTTCCATGCCCATTACAACGTGAAAATGCACAACCAATCATGTTTTCCCTTTAGTTTGCACTTGCACTTTAAATATAGCCTGTCCTACCCCCAGCGTCATGTGACCAAGGCCTCTGAGCAGGCCGAAACGTTATGGTGGTGGCGATGCATTTAAATTAAATAAAAGTTTCTCTTCACCTGAAGACCTGGTTCAGCTTTTGTTTGTATGGATTGGCGGTCCCCCGGGACATTGGGGTTTGCTGGTTCGTGCTGGGTGAGTGCAGTTTGATATATATATATATATATATATATATATTACCTACTGGCTATCGCCAGTAGGTATATATAGTTAGAATTTTTTCTCTATGGGACTTTTGAAAATTCTATGTCTAATAACTTTGGCGTTTGTGGACGGAATCGGCTGAAATTTTCAGGAAAATGGAACATTTTGTTTCTGAGCAGCCCCTGAAAATTTGGTGGGGTTTCGTCAAGGGGGGGCTGAGAAAAAAGGGGGGTCCCAAAACGCGTTTTTTGCATTGAGTTTTCCATAGGGCGGTTGGACTCACTTTTAGCTCGAACGGCTGAATGGATTTGCACGAAACTTGGCAAAATTGTAGGGACTGTTAGCCCGATGTGCCTTTGCTAGGTCTCAATATATGTGCTCCAGTAGTTTTTGAGAAATTAACGTTCAAACCAAGATATATATCTGTAACAGCGCTCTGGGCAGCGATCCGGTCCGCTTACTTTTCGCTTATCGGAACTTTGCGCGCAGAAAGCTGATTGGCTCTCCGGTGTCTGTCAACATTCTAAACAGTCCGGAGCGGACGCCATCTTGTCTCTCGGTAGGATCGAGAGAGAAGAAGAGGTGGAAAACGAAGGGGAATTTAATGAAAGGGGGCAAGGTATCCCCCTCTTGACCCCCTAGGAATGTTGTTGGGGTTATTAAAGGGTCCCGTGGGGAAAATAAAAAAAAAATGATTTTTCACGGTAGAAGCGCGGCCGCGAACTGGTAGCGAAACGGGAATTCGCCATTTTGTGCTTCGTTAATTAAATTACTAGTTATAAGTGGGTGCGGGAGACGTATCCTAATCCCCTATGTTTCCTGAGGGTGGCTGAGGAGGCTGATATATGTTGATACATCTCTTCCAGCGGCTGTGCGTGAGCTTTTTTTTTTTTTTTGCTGCGTGACAGTCCGGAGCGGCCGCCATCTTGTCTCTCGGTAGGATCGAGAGAGAAGAAAAGGTGAAAAAATAAGGGGGAATTTAATGAAAGGGGGCAAGGTATCCCCCTCTTGACCCCCTAGGAATGTTGTTGGGGTTATTAAAGGGTCCCGTGGGGAAAAAAAAAAAAAAAAGATTTTTCACGGTAGAAGCGCTTCACGGGCCGCGAACTGGGCCGCAAACTGGTAGCGAAACGGGAATTCGTCATTTTGTGCTTCGTTAATTAAAGTACTAGGTATAAGGGGGTGCGGGAGACGTATCCTAATCCCCTATGTTTCCTGAGGGTGGCTGAGGAGGCTGATATATGTTGATACATCTCTTCCAGCGGCTGCGCCATCTTGCCTTTTTTCGAATGCCACAATTTTGTCGTGCACGGCAGCCATTTTAGATGCCAGGCTGGTCCCAGGCTATCACCTAACCCTGCGGATGTAGTTTATGGCCCCAGCTGTAGAGAATTCAGACATGCCAATCCTCCTGATTCAGGCGTGTGACTACTGATTTCAGTGCTAGTCTCCCGCCTCCCGATTTCTGCAAGCAAAAACCCGGGGGCATATTACGAACAACTAGCGATAATTTTTGTCTCTAACTTGTTTAGAGACAAAAATTATCGCCGCACATCGGCGATTTTTATCGCAGATAAACCTTGCTATTATCGCAGAAAAGTCAGCGATATTCATGTATTATCGACCTAATGCTCTTAGCCATGTTATCCACCTCCCATTGGATAACATGGCTAAGAACTGCTCAGGGCAGGTGTTAGATTTTGGAGATATTCGCGCTTAGCGCGAATATCTCCAAAAGTTGGTAATAGAAGGTAGCAATGTTAGGGACTGTTTCCAGTCGCTAACATCTTGGCACGCCACTTTGCATGTCATTAGTGATAAGTATCACTGACATGCAAAGCGGGGCCCAAGATGGTCGCTATCTCCTTTTAGCTGTCACTAACTGGTGTTAGCGACAGCTTGGTAATAGGGAAATAATTTTATCTCCGCTTTCATGGCTTTTAAAGCCAAAAAAGCGGAGATAAACCCCCTTGATAATATGCCCCACGATTCCTTGGGGGTTTCAGCTGACAGGGCTTGGTATTGTGTTACATGGTAATTTTTCCATGAAACGTCAGAGGGTCGATGCAGGGGTTCTAGAAGAGGTGATAAACCATTTAAGCCTCATGAACAAGCGCATGGTCTTTTAAAGATTTGTGAAGTACTCGGGGCGGCGGTGTGTGTGTGCCCTCTTTCAGGAGCGGGCGGGGGGGCACTGCCAGCAACTTGCCAGGTCAGGTAGTGTTCAACACGTGCATCACCCTTTCTCTGCCTGCTATTGCGCTCCATGCTTCGGAAAGGTAAGAAAAAGAACGTGCATTTGAGTTTGAAATGTCCGATCCTGCAGCAGCACACTTCCAAAGCCCACACATGACAATAACCCGATTCAAGGCCCCATTCACCCGTTTTTAAAAAAAATAGATAACACTCCAAGAAAGTAAGGTTATAAAACTTTATTAACTACTAACTTTAACGAACGGAACAAAAACTAAAAACATTTAAACATTTCTCAACACAAAAAGCAACAATGGTTAGAAGCTGTCTTTTGTGCGAATAGTCCCAAGGCAGCACAACGTGCAGAGTTCTGGACGGCACCCAGGTGATGTCGCCTGGGTGCCGCACTGGTTTAGGGATCCTACAATGCTGCTCCGAAAATTGGCGTGGGGCGTCCCGGGTGGGGCGGGGGGAGGCCTCGTCAGTAGCGGTCTGTTGTGCGAATAGTCCCAAGGCAGCACAACGTGCAGAGTTCTGGACGGCACCCAGGTGATGTCGCCTGGGTGCCGCACTGGTTTAGGGATCCTACAATGCAGCACAGAAAAACAGCGTGGGGCGTCCCGGGTGGTGCGGGGGGAGGCCTCGTCAGTAGCGGTCTGTGTCCAGTGTCACATGGCTGACACAACATGTACGACAGGCACCCAGGTGATGTCCAGTAAACTGCCGCACTGGTTTTGGTATCCTACAATGCTGCTCCGAAAATTGGTGTGCGACGGCCCGGGGGGGGGGGGCGTGGGGGAGCCGGCGTGAACGGGCCTCCCCAGGTGGCGGCCATCTAGCTGAGTTGCGCTCGCTCTTGCGGCCACAGCGTCTCGCTCACCATGTTGTTGAGTTGCTCCCACTCTTGCAGTGCAGCGATAGGCGGCTGCCACATGGCTCTTAAAATGGCGGACAGCTCCTCGGTTTTAGGCCTGGTCCACTGAAATGGCCCTGGGACACTTTGGAACTCGGACGCTTGCCTGCTAGGGCTTGGGCTCCATTCACGAAAAGCGTCCCCTCAGCCGTGAAGATTGTATAAAAGTCTTGGGGGGCCCCCGACTCCCGCAGGCTTCCGGTGGGGAGCGGCTGCCATGATTGCTCGCGGAATGACCACGACGGAGCCACGAGATGGTGGTGCTCTCATGCTGACGCCAGCTTCAGTCTGAATGATCCAGAAACAAGGTGGGGCTTTCATCGTTTGGGAAAAAAAAATGTTCTAAACCAATGAAAAGTGTTATTTTTAGGTCATATGACCAAGCCTTCCATCTTTAGGAAACCAAAAGTAAAATGAACCAATGAAAAGTTTTATAAACAAGTCACATGACCTGTTATGCGGCATAGGGCTACAAAAAGCGTAGAAAATCCGTTGGCACGTGAGGCGGCGTCAGTAGCGGACCGATGTGCGAATAGGCCGAAGGCAGCACAACGGGCCGAGATCTGGATGGTACCGAGGTGGTGTCCAGCAAATTGCCGCACTGGTGTGGCCACCCTACAATGCTGCGCCGAAAGACGGCGTGTCCAGCTGAGTTGCGGTCACTGTTGCGGTACAGTGACTCGAACGCGCCGAGATCCGGATGGCACCGAGGTGGTGTCCAGCTAATTGCCGCACTGGTGTGGCCATCCTACAATGCTGCGCCGAAAGACGGCGTGTCCAGCTGAATTGCGGTCACTGTTGCGGTACAGTGACTCGAACGCGCCGAGATCCGGATGGCACCGAGGTGGTGTCCAGCAAATTGCCGCACTGGTGTGGCCATCCTACAATGCTGCGCCGAAAGACGGCGTGTCCAGCTGAATTGCGGTCACTGTTGCGGTACAGTGACTCGAACGCGCCGAGATCCGGATGGCACCGAGGTGGTGTCCAGCAAATTGCCGCACTGGTGTGGCATCCTACAATGCTGCGCCGAAAGACGGCGTGTCCAGCTGAGTTGCGGTCACTGTTGCGGTACAGTGAGTCGAACGCGCCGAGATCTGGATGGCCCAGATGTTGTGTCCAGCAAGTTGCCGCACTGGTGTGGCCATCCTACAATGCTGCGCCGAAAGTCGGCGTGGGGTGCCCCGTTGGCTTATGAGGTGATGTCAGTAGTGGACCGATGTGTGAATAGGTCGGAACCAGCACAAGGCACCAAGATCCGAATGGCAAGTCCTGGATGTTGAGTGCCTCAGTTGAGATTTCTGAGCAGTGCTTGTAAGACTGTCTGAAGCTTATTTGCACCTGCTGCAGCTTCACTAGGTCCGGCGGAACTTTTTGCCTTTTCCTTTCTGCTTCTTTTCCTACAATGCGTTTCATCTGAAGACACGACCAGGTCCCTGAATGTGTGCAGGGGGACGCTATTGATTGAATGAACGCGCCGAGATCTGGATGGCACCGAGGTGGTGTCCAGTAAATTGCTGCACTGGTGTGGCCATCCTACAATGCTGCGCCGAAAGTCGGCGTGGGGTGCCCCGTTGGTTTATGAGGTGATGTCAGTAGTGGACCGATGTGTGAATAGGTCGGAACCAGCACAAGGCGCCCTGCACTGTTGAGCCTTTTTCAATGCCTGTTTTTTGTTGTTTCCCCTCCATCAAAAACAAAACAAAAATACAAGGCGCCAAGATCCGAATGGCAAGTCCTGGATGTTGAGTGCCTCAGTTGAGAGTTCTGAGCAGTGCTTGTAAGACTGTCTGAAGCTTATTTGCACCTGCTGCAGCTTCACTAGGTCCGGCGGAACTTTTTTCCTTTTCCTTTCTGCTTCTTTTCCTACAATGCGTTTCATCTGAAGACACGACCAGGTCCCTGAATGTGTGCAGGGGGACGCTATTGATTGAATGAAAATGGCGGCTTGACACAAAGCTGACTCAAGCGTTACTGTTGGTGCTATACAGACAAAAATTGGTTTTCAGTTTGTACATTCTTCAGGTTTTTTTTTTCCATCCAAGTCTGATTGAGAGTTTGTAGAAAAATGGCTTCAGATTTTCCACATACTACTCTTCAACATTCTTCCTAAATGTAACAATGTGAAACTCACTAGGAGAACGGCTGTTTCTGTTTCCTTTCAAAATGCTGCCACCAATATTTTCTGAATGGAAGACACCATCTTGTAGCATAAAGGGCCGAAAGGGGTTCTGGTCTGGCCGATGGTTGGTGGAGACATTTTGACTATATCTTGGACCTGCCCGGCCTCGCCCAAAATGGCGCCGGTATAAATGGGACTCGTAACTCCTTGCCCGCAAATGTATATCTAGAAAATGTTATTGTAAGTGGCCCTGTCGTATTTTAATTACAAAATGTACGTCCACCGATTCCGCAACTGTTAGACACCTTTGTTCTTGTCACCTAATGGCCCGCTCGTTACGTTCTTCTACAGTGTAAATGTCTCCTCATCATATACGATTTCAGTTTGCTCCGTGGCCGGCCCACGTGGTTATAGGCCCGTATTTGTATACTGACATTTTCACAATAAAGGTTTTTAAAACAAAACACGGTAGTAGTATTTTCATTTGTAAAGTTTTTACTTTTAGTGACTGTTTTCGAATCAGTAAAAGGCAAGTGAAATAAAGCAGTCCAATTACATGACGGATAAAAGGTATAATATGTAGGAACGCAGTAAAGATAAATGGTCAAGGGCAGTTGTGTTTTTCATGTCTGCAACATAAAGTGATCGATAAGAATCTGATAATCAGGCGTATCGGCGACTAAGACAGCAGGCCGAATCTCTTTTACTCAACGGCTCCGTCATGGAAGGAAGAAACGCCCTTTTTCTCGAAAAAGGAATATATTTTACTTGCAAGACAGTTGTAAATTTTCCGGGAAAGTACATTAGCCTGGAATATTATAACATATGTTTGAAAAAAAAATATTGTTCGAAAATAATAAAAAGCGTAATTTTTAGGTCATATGACCAAGCTTTTCATCATTAAATTAACAAAAGTAAAATGAACCAATGAAAAGTTTTATTAACAAGTCACATGACCTGTTATGCTTACGTTACGCGCTGCGCGCCGCGCCTCGGATCACTTCCGGGTGCGCTAACGCGGCGTGTCATAAAACGCATTACGCGACAACGTAGGTCAAGAATATAGTCTAAATGTCTCCACCAACCAGCGTTCAGAACACAACCCCTTTCAGCAGTCCAAAAAGTTCTGTTAAATGACAACAGAGGGGACAGGCAACAAGAACCATCAGTCAAAGAGGGGAGGGCAAGTTCTTCTCTTCCGGGTCATGTTGGGGCGCTACCGGAACTGATCGAATTGGTAGTCTACAGTGTTTCTGGATGTTTCAGACTAAAGCTGGCGTCAGCATGAGACCACTACCATCTCGTAGCTCCGTCGTGGCCATTCCACGAGCAATCATGGCAGCCGCTCCCCACCAGAAGCCTGCGGGAGTCGGAGGCCCCCAAGACTTTTGTAGAATCTTCACGGCTGAGGGGACGCTTTTCGAGAATGGGACCCAAGCCCTAGCAGACAAGCGTCCGAGTTCCAAGGTGTCCCAGGGCCATTTTAGTGGACCAGGCCCAAAACCGAAGAGCCGGCCGCCATTTTGAGAGTCCTGTGGCAGCCGCCTATCGCTGCACCGCAAGAGCGGGCGCATCTCAACTACATGGTGAGCGAGACGCTGTAGTCGCAAGAGCGGGCGGTAAACAGCTGAATGGCGGAAGAGGCACAGTGTAGCAAAAGCGGGCGGAATGGCAACTAAAACGATAAAGGGGCGCCCCACTACAGCTTGTCTTCAGGTCAAACGGATTGTGGGACAAGGTCCAGAATTGAAGAGTCATCAAAAGGCAAAAAGTTCCGCCGGACCCCGGGAGCCGGCCGCCTATGTCGGGGGCGATCTCAGGCTACACCAGTGCTATAAGACTTGGGGAGGGTGTCGGAGCCAAGCGTCTTCTCCGAGTCCATGGCCATCACACCGCCCCTCAGGGGCCTCCGTCAAGCTGTTTAGGAAGGTAACATATCACATTGTTTTCTAATGCAGTCAGGTCCACAAACGACACTCACTTACTTTGAGAATAGTGAAGCTGCAGTAGGTGGAAATAAGCTTCAGACAGTGTTACAAGCACTGCTCAGAACTCTTAACTATGGCACCCAACATCCAGAACTTATGCTATTTGAGAATGGTAGTGACATCGAAGCATCTCAGGGACCAAAACCATTAACGTACTTTCACGTATGAAAATCTTACTTGGGGAGGGGGCAGGAGCGAAGCGCCCCCTCCCAGTCAGCGCCACCACACCGTATGTTGAAAATCTGAAGCCATCGTTCTACAAAGTCAACCAAACTTGGATTGAAAAATCTAGAAAAATGTACAAACTGAAAACCAGTTTTGGTCTGCATAGCATCAGTAACAACGCTTGAGTCAGCTTTGTGTCAAGCCGCCATTTTGATTCAATAAAGCACAGGCATTGAAAAAGGCTGAAATTCAGAACTCTAAACTATGGCACCCAACATCCAGGAGCTTGCCATCCGGATCTTGGAGCCTTGTGCTGTTTTCGATCTATTCACACATCGGTCCACTACTGACATCATCTTATAAACCAACGTTATGTAAATAGTTTTTTAATAAAATGTTTTACCCTGTTTCTTTGCTGGTGTGTTGTCTATATTTTTAATATTTGCATAGGGTTTGTCGTTATTTTGTGCCGGATGGGTGATGGAGCCGAGCTGTCTTGCAGCCCTCATGGTGTGGAGCTCAGTTCATCTCACTATTTTCGTATTTCTCATGAAGGGTTGTTCCTAATATTTCTATTTTAGCGAGGTCAAAAAGAGATCCAATTAGTGGCCTACTGATTTTGCTCGATTACTTTTATTTTTTTACACGATTTTTCACTATCTGCAAAGACTAAACAGAGTATTGCGACTTTGTGCTTGTTTGTAAATAGAGAATGATCCAAAGAGAACCAATTCTAAAACAGTAAATGCTTGGACAACAATCAATCAAATGGAGAGACAAGGAGGCACGACGGATTACAACGGGGGTAAAGGCCTGCGTTAACTACCCTTCAGTATCTGCAAAGAGAGAGTACTACTAAGGCAAAAGAGGGGGGGGGGTGCAGCGTTCAAAGCACATCAGCGTGCATAAATACGAAAATGTTTTTATCTATCACGTACTTGACATTTTAAAGCTTTTCATATTTGCTATTAAAAAACCAATGAAATTCACAGAAAAAACCATAGGTTATAGTGGATATATAGTTAGGAATTTGCATTTACAAAACCTTGAAAATTCAATGAAAAAACCATAGGTTATAGGCCATATATAGTTAGGAATTCGCATTTACAAAACCTTATTTTACTCGCATAAAACCATTGAAATTCCATATATAGTTAGAAGCGCTAACTATATATCGCGCACCCGCAATCCACTGCTGATGATGTCACATATTACATCATTCATGACATGGTCAGTGACATCACTGATGACATCACTGATGTCATCTCAAATGACATCACTGATGACAACTCAAATGACATCACTGATGACATCTCAAATGACATCACTGATGACATCACTGATGACAACTCAAATGACATCACTGATGACATCTCATTTGTCATCACTGATCACATCACTCATGTGATAATACAATGAACCTCTTCAGACTCTAATATAACCTTACATACACTCAGTATAAACAGACACTCACAGACTGTCACTCATCCATGGAGTTACTCACACACCTAGTCAGTCATGCAAAGAATCAATCACACCTCCATTTCCTCAACTATAAAGTTATACACATCTTACTTATTCAAACATATAATAACACATATTTATTCTCTTATATAATCCCTGATACAAGCTCACAGTGATCGATACAGCCACTCACACATTCACTGGCTCTTATGTTCAGTTATTTATATATCTCAACTCTCACATGTATTGTGTTTTACATACGTACTTACTTGCACATGTAGCAATGAGAAATCCATTCACTCACCAACACACCCATGCACAGTCAACCGCCCATATAGCTGTTTCCACATGCACTCTTGAACTCATACTCCTAGTGAATCAACTGCTTACACATCTATGCACAGAGTCACGCACCTCCCAGCCACCCACACACACACTCAGCCTCCCATTCAAATACTTGGGCAACCAATCAATAACCCATATGGCCACTCTTATAGCTACTGATCAACACATGCAGCAGCTTACACAACAACAAACATACTGATGCACAAATTAAGACAGTTTAGTCACTAACCCATGCACTCAGTGAGACACATTTAATCACTCACTCATACAGTCAGTCATGCACCTACTAAATTCTTCATCCAGACACTTATACATCCACTCATTCTTCAATATGTGAAACATATTTAAACTTTACAGACACATACAATCACTGGATGTTGTGATCAGTGATGTCATCAGTGATGTCATTTGAGATGTCATCAGTGATGTCATCAGTGATGTCACTGACCATGTCATGAATGATGTAATATGTGACATCATCAGCAGTGGATTGCGGGTGCGCGATATATAGTTAGCGCTTCTAACTATATATGGAATTTCAATGGTTTTATGCGAGTAAAATAAGGTTTTGTAAATGCGAATTCCTAACTATATATGGCCTATAACCTATGGTTTTTTCATTGAATTTTCAAGGTTTTGTAAATGCAAATTCCTAACTATATATCCACTATAACCTATGGTTTTTTCTGTGATATATATATATATATATATATATATATATATATATATATATATATATATATATATATATATATATTCACAGAAAAAACCATAGGTTATAGTCCATATATAGTTAGGAATTTGCATTTACAAAACCTTGAAAATTCAATGAAAAAACCATTGGTTATAGAACATATATAGTTAGGAATTTGCATTTACAAAACCTTATTTTACTCGCATAAAACCATTGAAATTCCATATATAGTTAGATGCGCTAACTATATATCGCGCACCCGCAATCCACTGCTGATGATGTCACATATTACATCATTCATGACATGGTTAGTGACATCACTGATGACATCACTGATGACATCTCAAATGACATCACTGATGACATCACTGATGACAACATCCAGTGACTGTTTGTTTCTGTAAAGTTAAAATATGTCTTACATATTGAAGAATGAGTGGATGTATAAGTGTCTGGATGAAGGATTTAGTAGGTGCATGACTGACTGTATGAGTGAGTGATTAAATGTGTCTCACTGAGTGCATGGGTTAGTGACTAAACTGTTTTAATTTGTGCATCATTATATCTGTTGTTCTACAAACTGCTGCATATGTTGATCAGTAGCTATATGAGTAACTATATGGGTTATTGATTGGTTGCCCAAGTATTTGTATGGGAAACTGAGTGTGTGTGTATGGGTGGCTGGGAGGTGTGTGACTCTGTACATAGATGTGTGAGTAGTTGATTCACTATATGTATGGGTTCAAAAGTGCATGTGGAAACAGCTGTATGGGCGGTTGACTGTGCATGAGTGTATTAGTGAGTGAATGGATATCTCAGTGCTACATGTCAAAGTAAGTACATATGTAAAACACAGTACATGTGAGAGTTGACATATATAAATAACTGTGCATAAGAGCCAGTGAATGTGTGAGTGGCTGTATGGATCATTGTGAACATGTATCAGGGATTGTATAAGAGAGTAAAGTAAATATGTGTTAGTATATGTTTGAATAAGTAAGGTGTGTATAACTGTATAGTTGAGAAAATGGAGGTGTGATTGATTTTTTGCATAACTGACTAGGTGTGTGAGTAACTCCATGGATGAGTGACAGTCTGTGACTGTCTGTTTACACTGATTGTATCTAAGGTTATATTAGAGTCTGAAGAGGTTCATGGTATTATCACATGAATGATATCATCAGTGATGTGATCAGTCATGTCAAATGAGATGTTATCAGTGATTTTATCAGTGATGTCATTTGAGATGTCATCAGTGATGTCATCAGTGATGTCACTAACCATGTCATGAATGATGTAATATGTGACATCATCAGCAGTGGATTGCGGGTGCGCGATATATAGTTAGCGCATCTAACTATATATGGAATTTCAATGGTTTTATGCGAGTAAAATAAGGTTTTGTAAATGCAAATTCCTAACTATATATGTTCTATAACCAATGGTTTTTTCATTGAATTTTCAAGGTTTTGTAAATGCAAATTCCTAACTATATAAGGACTATAACCTATGGTTTTTTCTGTGTATTTCAATGGTTTTTTAATAGCAAATATCAAAAGCTGTCAAATGTCAAGTACGTGATAGGTAAAAACGTTTTCGTGTTTATGCACGCTCATGTGCTTTGAACGCTTCCCCCCCCCACTCCCCTCTTTTCTCTTAGTAGTACTCTCTCTTTGCAGATAGTGAAGGGTAGTTAACGCAGACCTTTACCCCCGTTGTAATCCGTCGTACCTGCTTGTCTCTCCATTTGATTGATTGTTATCCAAGCATTTACTGTTTTAGAATTGGTTCTCTTTGGATCGTTCTCTATTTACAAACAAGCACAAAGTCGCAATACTCTGTTTAGTCTTTGCAGATAGTGAAAAATCGTGTAAAAAAATAAAAGTAATCGTGCAAAATCAGTAGACCACTACTTGGATCTCTTTTTGACCTCGCTAAAATACAAACATTAGGAACAACCCTTCATGAGAAATACGAAAATAGTGAAATGAACTGAGCTCCACACCATGAGGGCTGCAAGACAGCTCGGCTCCGTCACCCACCCCGCCCAAAATAACGACAAACCCTATGCAAATATTATAAATATAGACAACACACCAGCAAAGAAACAGGGTAAAACATTTTATTAAATAACTTTTTACATAACTATTTTATACTTTTTGTTGCCCGATCCGGCTAGCTCAATCGATCGAGCATGAAACTCATGCACTGATAGCAAGCGTTGAGAGTTTGTAGAACGATGGCTTCAGATTTTCTACATACGGTGTAGTGGCGCGAACTGGGAGGGGCGTTTGGATCCTGCCCCTTCCCCAAATAAGATTTTCATACGTGAGTGTTCATTCATGCTTTTGGTCCCTGAGTTGCTTCGATGTCACTGCCTTACACAAATGGCATAAGTTCTGGATGTTGAGTGCCATACTTCAGAGTTCTAAGCAGCGCTTGTAACACTGTCTAAACCTTATTTGCACCTGCTGCAGCTTCACTATTCAAAGTAAGTGGGGTCCGTTTGTGGACCTGACTGCATTGGAAAACAATGTGATACGGTGCCTCCCTAAACCGCTTGACGGAGGCCCCCGAGGGGCGGTGAGATGGCGCGGACTGGGAGGGGGCGCTTGGCTCCTGCCCCCTCCCCAAGTCGTGTTGCCCTGGTGTGGCCTGAGATCGCCCCCAACATAGGCGGCCGGCTCCCGGGGTCCGGCGGAATTTTTTGCCTTTTGATGACTCTTCCATTCTGGACCTTGTCCCACAATCCGTTTGACCTGAAGACACGCTGTAGTGGGGCGCCCCTTTACCGTTTTAGTTGCCATTCCGCCCGCTTTTGGTACTCTGTGCCTCTTCCGCCGTTCAGCTGTTTACCGCCCGCTCTTGCGACTACAGCGTCTCGCTCACCATGTAGTTGAGTTGCTCCCGGTCTTAAGATTTAACACAACTTTTTGGACTGCTGAAAGCGGTTGTATTCCGACCGCTGGTTGGTGAAGACATTTTGACTATATTCTGGACCTGCGTTGTCGCGTAATGCGTCATATGACGTGCCGCGTTAGCGCACCCGGAAGTGCTCCGGTGCGCAAGGCGCAGCTTCCCGGAAACGATCCAGAGCGCGCCGCACAGCGCGTAACGTAAGCATAACAGGTCATGTGACTTGTTAATAAAACTTTTCATTGGTTCATTTTACTTTTGTTTTTCTAATGATGTAAGACTAGGTCATGTGACCTAAAAATAACACTTTTCATTGGTTTAGAACATTTTTTTTCCCAAACGATGAAAGCCCCACCTTGTTTCTGGATGTTTCAGACTGAAGCTGGCGTCACCATGAGAGCACCACCATCTCGTAGCTCCGTCGTGGCCATTCCGCAAGCAATCATGGCAGCCGCTCCCCACCGGAAGCCTGTGGGAGTCGAGGGCCCCCAAGACTTTTGTACAATCTTCAAGGCTGAGGGGACGCTTTCGAGAATGGGACCCAAGCCCTGGCAGACAAGCGTCCGAGTTCCAAGGTGTCCCAGGGCCATTTTACTGGACCAGGCCCAAATCCGAAGAGCCGGCCGCCATTTTAAGAGTCCTGTGGCAGCCGCCTATCGCTGCACCGCAAGAGTGGGAGCAACTCAACTACATGGTGAGCGAGACGCTGTAGCCGTAAGAGCGGGCGGTAAACAGCTGAATGGCGGAAAAGGCACAGTGTAGCAAAAGCGGGCGGAATGGTGACTGAAACGATAAAGGGGCACCCCACTACAGCAGACGAGCCTCCGCCATGTGCTTCAAAACTGCATACGTATCTCGTGATATCAAGGTTGGGCAACCAGTACACAACAAGCAGTTACGAGTCCCATTTACACCGGCGCCATTTTGGGCGCGGCCGGGCAGGTCCAGGATCTAGTCAAACATAACAAATGAGGCTGACGTCTCTGAAGCAGTTGACGCACAGCAGGACATAGCAAATAAACATGAAGTCTCTAAAGCTGTTAACTCACTGCAGGACAAAACAAGTGAACCTGAAACCTCTGGAATAATTGTCGCTCAAAAGAACAACACACAAAACTCTGTAGAGCCTGAAGAAAGAAAAACAGAAGGGCACTGTAGTTTCAGACACACTTAACACTACTGACTAAACAAAGATATCGTCTGTCTATGAAGCAGCTGTCATGTTCACAGAATTGACAAGAAGTGTGCAGACACCAATGCTATTAAGAAACACAAGGAAATCCCTAACGCATCAGCATTCTCGGAAGAGGTTGACACAGATGACATCTTAAGGAACAAAGAAACACATTGTAATGGAGATTAGAGAGGCTACGGATAGGTGGCCCAGGATATCACCACTGTTCCCCATGTCATAAAACCTTAGGATGTTCAATAACTGAAACAGCTAATATGGGTTTACTTACAGGGGACATCTTTTGTTCTGTTTTGTAAAGTAAAACTATTGTGAACGCAAGTATTATACATAGTAAGTGTTTAATATAGCATTTGTCAGTCATTGGTTAAGCAGCTAGAACCTGTTCACTCTTGACACCCCAGGTGCTGTGTATGTTGCACTATAGTGCTGCATCGGGAATACGGACAACCCTATTGATGTTGATTTTTCATTATTGATTATTGTAAAGAAATGGCGACTCCCCCCTTTAGCAGATTAGCTAAATGTTTGCGTAATTTGGGCATAAAAGTTATATTATTGTTGTTGTTGTTGTTATCGTTATAGTTCTGGTTAATTTCCATTCAGAGTGTCCTACACAGCACCACTCTAGGTAAACACTACTTTATGTAAAACCTGGGACATAGCACTCATTGAAACTATAGTTGGTCACCATGGGGTTTAAAGAAGGGATGGTTCTTCACCTGGGTGCCTTCCACAACTCAGCACGTTGTGCTGCCTTGGGACTATTCGCACAAAAGACAGCTTCTGACCATTGTTGTTTTTTTTTATCAAAAAATGTTTAAATATATTTACAGTTTTTGTTGCGTTCGTTATATTTAAAAGTTAATAAAGTTTTATAATCCAACTTTCTTGGAGTACTATATTTTTTTTAAAAATCGGGTGAATGGGGCCTTGAATCGGGTTATTGTCATGGGTGGGCTTTGCAAGTGTACTGCTACAGGATCGGACATTTCAAACTCAAATGCACGTTCTTTTTCTTACCTTTCCGAAGCATGGAGCGCAATAGCAGGCAGAGAAAGGGTGATGCACGTGTTGAACACTGCCTGGCCTGGCAAGTTGCTGGCAGTGCCCCCCCGCCCGCTCCTGAAAGAGGGCACACACACACCGCCGCCCCGAGTACTTCACAAATCTTTAAAAGACCATGCGCTTGTTCATGAGGCTTAAATGGTTTATCACCCCTTCTAGAACCCCTACATCGACCCTCTGACGTTTCCTGGAAGAATTAGCACGTAACACAATACCATGCCCTGTCAGCTGAAACCCCCGAGGAATCGTGGGGCATATTATCAAGGGGGTTTATTTCCGCTTTTTTGGCTTTAAAAGCCAAAAAAAAGGAGATAAAATTATCTCCCTATTACCAAGCTGTCGCTAACACCAGTTAGTGACAGCTAAAAGGAGATAGCGACCATCTTGGGCCCCGCTTTGCATGTCAGTGATATTTATCACTAATGACATGCAAAGTGGGCGTGCCAAGATGTTAGCGACTGGAAACAGTCCCTAACCATCGCTATCTCCTATTACCAACTTTTGGAGATATTCGCGCTAAGCGCGAATATCTCCAAAAGCTAACACCTGCCCTGAGCAGTTTTTAGCCATGTTATCCAATGGAAGGTGGATAACATGGCTAAGAGCATTTGCTGGATAATGCATGAATATCGCGGACTTTTCAGCGATATTCATGCATTGCGGCCGTTTTTTATCGCATTTGCGATAAACCTTGCTAATAGCAAGGTTTATCTGCGATAAAATTCGCCGATGTGCGGCGATAATTTTTGTCTCTAAACAAGTTAGAGACAAAAATAATCGCTAGTTGTTGGTAATATGCCCCCGGGTTTTTCCTTGCAGGAATCGGGAGGCGGAAGACTAGCACTGAAATCAGTAGTCTCACGCCTGAATCGGGAGGATTGGTATGTCTGGATTCTCTACAGCTGGGGCCATAAACTACATCCACAGGGCTAGGTGATAGCCTGGGTCCGGCCTGGACAATCGGACACAGAGGAAGAGGAGTGTCAGAGGGTGCGGTAGTGAATAGGGTGAAAGGGAGGTGTCGGGCGGGCACAGGGTGTGATTCTCAGGGAAGAGCAGCGCAGATGGGGGGAAGTATATGGCCCATGCATGAGAGAGAGAGCGGGGGTGACCAGTGCGTGGGGGAGATGCTTGCGAGGGTGGGGAACCGTGCTGAGAATCGACGGCGTGCAGAGAGAGGGTCTGGTCAAGGCATCTAAAATGGCTGCCGTGCACGACAAAATTGTGGCATTGGACAAAAAGGCAAAATGGCGCAGACAATGTTTATCAATAAGGATTCATTGGGCCCCGCTTTGCATGTCAGTGATATTTATCACTAATGACATGCAAAGTGGGCGTGCCAAGATGTTAGCGACTGGAAACAGTCCCTAACCATCGCTATCTCCTATTACCAACTTTTGGAGATATTCGCGCTAAGCGCGAATATCTCCAAAAGCTAACACCTGCCCTGAGCAGTTTTTAGCCATGTTATCCAATGGAAGGTGGATAACATGGCTAAGAGCATTTGCTGGATAATGCATGAATATCGCTGACTTTTCAGCGATATTCATGCATTGCGGACGTTTTTTATCGCATTTGCGATAAACCTTGCTAATAGCAAGGTTTATCTGCGATAAAATTCGCCGATGTGCGGCGATAATTTTTGTCTCTAAACAAGTTAGAGACAAAAATTATCGCTAGTTGTTGGTAATATGCCCCCGGGTTTTTCCTTGCAGGAATCGGGAGGCGGAAGACTAGCACTGAAATCAGTAGTCTCACGCCTGAATCGGGAGGATTGGTATGTCTGGATTCTCTACAGCTGGGGCCATAAACTACATCCGCAGGGCTAGGTGATAGCCTGGGTCCGGCCTGGACAATCGGACACAGAGGAAGAGGAGTGTCAGAGGGTGCGGTAGTGAATAGGGTGAAAGGGAGGTGTCGGGCGGGCACAGGGTGTGATCTCAGGGAAGAGCAGCGCAGATGGGGGAAGTATATGGCCCATGCATGAGAGAGAGAGCGGGGGTGACCAGTGCGTGGGGGAGATGCTTGCGAGGGTGGGGAGCCGTGCTGAGAATCGACGGCGTGCAGAGAGTGGGTCTGGTCAAGGCATCTAAAATGGCTGCCGTGCACTACAAAATTGTGGCATTGGACAAAAAGGCAAAATGGCGCAGACAATGTTTAACAATAAGGATTCATTTATAACAAAATATTTACTCGCAGTGACAAAATGGTGGTCAACACTTCCTGATTTCCATCGAATCGAACGTTAACAGACGTCACGCAGCAAAAAAAAAAAAAAAAGCTCACGCACAGCTGCTGGAAGACATGTATCAACATATATGAGCCTCCTCAGCCACCCTCAGAAAACATAAGGGGTCAGGATACGTCTCCCGCACCCCCTTATACCTAGTAATTTAATTAAAACAAAACACAAAATGGCGAATTCCCGTTTCGCTACCAGTTTGCGGCCCAGTTCGCGGCCCAGGAAGCGCTTCTACCGTGAAAAATATATATTTTTTTATTTTCCCCACGGGACCCTTTAATAACCCCAACATCATTCCTAGAGGGTCAAGAGAGGTATACCTTGCCCCCTTTCATTAAATTCCCCCTTCGTTTTTCACCTCTTCTTCTCTCTCGATCCTACCGAGAGATAAGATGGCGGCCGCTCCGGACTGTTTAGAATGTTGACAGACACCGGAGAGCCAATCAGCTTTCTGCGCCCAAAGTTCAGTTTCGCGAAAAGTAAGCGGACCGGAGCGCAGCCCGGAGCGCTGTTACAGATATATATCTTGTTTTGAACGTTAATTTCTCAAAATCCACTGGAGCACATATATTGAGACCTAGCAAAGGCACATGGGGCTAACAGTCCCTACAATTTTGCCAAGTTTCGTGCAAATCCATTCAGCCGTTCGAGCTAAAAGTGAGGCCAAAGGCCCTATGGAAATTAACATGGGAAAAACGCGTTTTGGGACCCCCCTTTTTTCTTGGCCCCCCCTTGACGAAACCCCCCCAAATTTTCGGGGGCTGCTCAGAAACAAAATGTGCCATTTTCCTGAAAATTTCAGCCGATTCCGTCCACAAACGCCAAAGTTATTATACATAGAATTTTCAAAAGTTCCATAGACAAATAATCCTAACTATATATACCTACTGGCGAGACGCCAGTAGGTAATATATATATATATATATATATATATATATATATATATATATATATATATATATATATTACCTACTGGCGGTCGCCAGTAGGTAGTTATAGTTAGGATTTTTTTCAATGTTAAATCTCAAAATTCTATTTGGAATAACTTTGGCACCGGTTGACGAATCTGCCTGAAAATTTCCTGAAAATGGCCTCGCGGAGCTCCGGTCCTTCCCTGAAAGTTTGGGGGGGATACGTCATGCGGGGGCCGAGATAAAAGGGGGGTCCCAAAACGCATTTTCCCCATGTTAATTTCCATAGGGCGGTCAATTTCACTTTTAGCCCGAACGGCTGAATGGATTTAAACCAAACTTGGCAAAATTGTAGGGACTGGTAGCCCGATGTGCCTTTGCTATGTCTCAAGATATGTGCTCCAGTGGATTTTGAGTAATTAAGGTTCAAAAAAATATATATATCTATAGGCGCTCTCAGGTGCGCGCACTTGAGTGCGCTCCCGGCGCGACACGCGACTTGCGCGCAGAAAGCTGATTGGCTCTTGGGTGTCTGTAAACATTCTAAACAGTCTGGAGCGGCCGCCATCTTGTGTCTCGGTAAAATCGAGACACAAGGGGTTTGAAAAAAAAAGGGGCAAATGACCATAAGGGGGAAGAGTAGACCCCCTCTGACCCCCTAGGTTTGATGTAGGGACTAAAATAGGGTCCTGCAGGGCATTAAAAAAAATTTTTCGTTTTGCGCGGGGGAAGCGCATGGTACGCGCACCGGCGAAGCACGGGGAAAATCCAGGACCATATTTATGAAGGCCTTGCGCTGTTAGTTTTGCGCCTCCTGTGCGTCAATTTTTGTGACGCACCAGCGGTGTAAAAAAATGCGCATTGTTATGCAATATTTAAAAAGTGACGCATCTATCTAGATGCGTCACTTTTTAAATATAGTGCAACGAGGTACATTTTATTACACTGCTGGTGTTATGCGTCACTTTTCTGTGCGCACTCCTTATGACATTCTAGATGTGTCATATTTAATGTATGACGAATCATGTTGCAAGGAGTTACAGATACGTCAGTATTTCTGACATATCTGTAAACATAAAAGTGATGCAAGGCAGGTGCAAGATTTTGACGCAACAGCATCCTAAAAGTGACGCAGAGAAATCTTATAGATTTCAGTACGTCGTTATTACCAAGCTTTTTGCGGGGGAATGCCCCCTTTGCATACATTATACCTGACGCAGAAATAATGTGGCGCAGAGTTTTAAAAAGTGACCCATGTACCTAGATGCGTCACTTTTTAAAAATAGCGTCAGGTATAATGCATGCAGAGGGGGTGTTCTCCCGCAAAAAGCTTTGTAATAGCGATGCAGTGAAATCTTTGAGATTTCACTGCGTCAGTTTTAGGATGCTGTTGCGTCAAAATCTTGTGCCTGCTTTACAGCAGGTGTTAGACTGAGGCAAGACCTTTCACATGCTGCTTTCCCCATTTGAAAGGACACATTACTGGAGTTGCGTCACTTTTGTGACGCACTCCAGCAATGCGTTACTTGGAATGTCATAAGGAGTGCGCACAGAAAAGTGACGCATCGCACCAGTGGTGTAAAAAAATGTGCCTCGTTGCGTTATATTTAAAAAGTGATGTATCTAGGTAGATGGGTCACTTTTTAAAATCAAGCGCCACATTATATCTGCGTGAGGTATAATGCATGCAGAGGGGGTGTTCCCCCACTAAAAGCTTTGTAATAGCGACGCAGTGAAATGTTTGAGATTTCACTGCGTCACTTTTAGGATGCTGTTGCATCCTTTAAATATAGTGCAACGAGGCACATTTTATTACACTGCTGGTGTGATGCGTCACTTTTCTGTCCACAGTCCTTATGACATTCCAGATGTGTCATATTTAATGTATGACGAATCATGTTGCAAGGAGTTACAGATACGTCAGTATTTCTGACATATCTGTAAACATAAAAGTGATGCGAGGCCGGCGCAAGATTTTGACGCAACAGCATCCTAAAAGTGACGCAGAGAAATCTCATAGATTTCAGTACGTCGTTATTACCAAGCTTTTTGCGAGGGATTGCCCCCTCTGCATACATTATACCTGATGCAGATACAATATGGCGCAGAGTTTTAAAAAGTGACCCATGTACCTAGATGCGTCACTTTTTAAAAAATAGTGTCAGGTATAATGCATGCAGAGGGGGTGTTCCTTGCAAAAAGCTTGGTAATAATGACGCAGTGCGTCACTTTTAGGATGCTGTTGCGCCAAAATCTTGCGCCTGCTTCACAGCAAACCTTTCACATGGTGCTTTTTCCATGTGAAAGGACACATTACTGGAGTTGCGTCACTTTTGTGACGCACTCCTGCAATGCGTTACTTTTGTGTTTACAGATATGTCAGAAATACTGACATATCTGTAACTCCTTGCGAATTGATTAGTCATATATTAAATATGACATATCTGGAATGTCATAAGGAGTGCGTCCAGAAAAGTGACGCATCGCTGTTTTCACGTAGCGATGCGTCACTTTTCAGAAATGAGGCCTCCAGTTTATTCACTGTGTCATAACTTTCTTTTCTAACACTCACCTTCTTTCATTCCTCCTACTTCACTTCCTTTCACCTCTCATACCTTTCTGTTCTTTCTTACTCATTCTCCTTTCAATTATCAATGCACTATATTTCACTTACTCTTCATTTTTTAAGATTATAGCTCTTTGATGAGAATTGGAGGTAGTTCTGAAAAGAACTTTTGGTTTTCTTCTTTTAACTGAACAGGAACAAAAACAGGGAATGGAAACTGCTCAACAGGAGCAAAAAGAAAAGAAAAAAATTAGGGGTGGGAAGGGCAGTGATGGTTCTCCAATGCCCGAACCATGAGCAGGACACTTTGCTCCCCATAGGTGAGGAGTTGATTGCAGTATCTGCATCTGACGACCCCATGGTTAAATGCAGGTTGAATGTTTGCTACCTGCCCCTGTGATTGTTCTCTTCCAGAAGAAGTTGCTCCTCCTGTTGATGTAGAGGCCCCATCTCTGGGAACCTCTTGTGCCAGAGCCCTGACACTTTCCCGGGCAAAATTCTGGGGGTGCCTCCTCTCCACATGGCGAATCATGGTGAAGTTGCCAAAAGAGTATTTTTTTTGGGGGTTACCCCGTGACAGGACCTGTTTGCAGATCCTGCACTCTACTTTTGGTGCATTCACCTTCTTCTGGTCTGCTGGAAACTTAAAAAATTTCCAGATGAAATGTTCTTTGACCTTCGGCTGAGGAGGCTCTTCATCAATGAAATCATTGGAGTCATCTTCACTGCTGGATGGTCTGGCAGCCATGATGAATCCAGGAATATGGAGCAGCAAAAAAGGCAGGTCTTTCAGTCACAAAAGTGAAAGAAGAAGTGAAGGAAATGGGTGGGGATTTCATTCATTGTAAAAAAAAACTGTTAGCAACCAATGAAAAGTGTTATTTTAGGGTCACATGACCCGACGCGTTTACGCTGCGCGCTCCAGAGCACTTCCGGTGCGTTTACGCAGCGCGATCGTAGGCGCTTCCGGGGCGCAAACGTGGCGCGATCGTAGGCGCTTTTGCGTGCGTTTATGCGCCGCGCACGTAGGCGCTTCCGAGGGCACTTACGTTGCGCGCCGAAGTGACGTCATCAATCTTTTATAGAAATGCATAATCATTTTCCTTAATAAAAAAAACTAATTTTATTTGTATGGTACGAAATGTTTTGCATTATTATTAACTTTTCATTCATATTTTTTTTCACGAACGACAGTTGCGCTCTGGGTGCGCTTTCAGATGAGCTCTCGGAAAAGCTTACCGGAGAGCTTAGCTGAAAGCTTCCCGGAGCGCGCACCCAGAGCGCAAAAGAAAAAAATTATATAAAAAAAATGAATACTTAAAAAAAAACAGCAAATTGTAAAAAAAAAAAAGGTTAGAAACTCGATATACAAAGGAATTAGCATTTAAAAAAACTATGAAATTCACTGAAAAAACCATAGGTTTCACACCAGTTATAGTTAGGAATTAGCATTTAAAAAACCTATGAAATTCACTGAAAAAACCATAGGTTTCACACCAGTTATAGTTAGGAATTAGCATTTAAAAAACCTATTAAATTCACTGAAAAAACCATAGGTTTCACATCAGTTATAGTTAGCTGGAAATTTTACTGATATAAAACCATTGAAATTCCCACGTTATAGTTAGATGGACTCACTATAACTTGCGCGTGCAATGCACTGCTGATGATGTCTTATTAAGCCAGTTAACCAATCAATTTTTAAAAACCATCCATTTAGACACTTAAGTAAACATTTATTCTTCCATCAACTTTTACATATACATATATAAAATATATTTATTTTTCAGAAAGACACACATTCACTGGATGGTGTCATCAGTGATGTCATGAGTGATGTCACTGACCATGTCATGAGTGATGTAATATGTGACGTCATCAGCAGTGCATTGCACGCGCAAGTTATAGTGAGTCCATCTAACTATAACGTGGGAATTTCAATGGTTTTATATCAGTAAAATTTCCAGCTAACTATAACTGATGTGAAACCTATGGTTTTTTCAGTGAATTTAATAGGTTTTTTAAATGCTAATTCCTAACTATAACTGGTGTGAAACCTATGGTTTTTTCAGTGATATATATATATATATATATATATATATATATATATATATATATATATATATATATATATATATATATATATATATATATATATATATATATATATATATATATATATATATATATATATATATATATATACACATATATATATATATTATATTTATATATATATATATATATATATATATATATTCTACTCTGTATTTTTGGGGGAAAACAACATTATGCTTCACTCAGTGGGTCTTCTGGAGAGCCAGCATTACAACAGGCCATCTATGTTGTAGAGAAGTTACCAAATCGCATTTTACAAGAAGAAAAAGAAGCTATTGATCTCTGCTTCCTAGCACTAGGATAACATTGCATGGTGTGAGGGGAGTTGATATGCTCAGGAGAGCAAAACAAGACTACTCATCTGAACTAAATCCTACTGCACCAGAAATCGTGCAAAAATATTTCTTCAGTTAGTCCAGTTCTTTTCACCTTCATTTTTCTCAACCATTACTGGCATACAACTGGTACTATTTTTGTTCTGTTTTCCGATTTCATTTTTCAAAACACCAAAAAGCACCCCACTAAACATGGGCAGCCAACCACTACTGTGTGGGGCACTCATCCATGTATAGTGGGAGTAGACTAAAGACTTGGTAGTTGACCAATCACTACTGCTTACAGTTTTTGGCCTTGCAGAGTGAAAAGTGGTCAGCAGGGCTTGGCCTGAGGTCATACCCTTCTACCAATCCACCACCAACAGCCAATCCCACGCTGTGTACTGTAGTTGGCTGTATTAAACTGGGGTTGGCCACAGAGCCTAGCCTGTGGCTATCCTTTAGCCGATTCCCCAATAAGAACAGCTTTCAGTAATAGGCAGTGACTTTTGCGGCCAACTAGCCACAGGCTGACAGCCCCTACTGCACACTGAGCCAGCTTTAGTGCTGGTGGTGCCCAGTGCACCATTCTTTTTTGGTGCCACTTTATAATCTACCTCGTAAAGTGCACCTCACCTCACTGTAGTCACTTTCTCACGTTTCATGTGTTTTATGACACTATTCATACCAGTCTAGGGTTCCAGAGCACTTTACATCACACATATAATAAATGAATCATGTGAGTAAATCAGTCTAAAGGGAATATTTCGTAAAGCAATTAGGATTACAAGGTGTGGGAATCAAATGTCATTCATACTAGTAGGCAGTGTATTTTTTTAAAGTGATTGTTTTGGAGAAGCACACACTCAGGATTTAAAACATACCACCGTGGTTTAGGTTTACTTTACGAAAAGGAATGTGTTTCTCCCAAACTATTTTTTAGCAACTTTATAATAATGAAAGACGGGGGGGGGGGGGAAACAACTATACCATGCAGTGTGTGTGCAGTTCTTTGATAATAGTTCACAGATCACTGTTCCTTAAGAGAATTATAACTTATGCACTGCAAGTAACAAAAGTATCTCTGTGACAGAGGTTGGAACCCACTAAGCTATCCTCATAAAACACTGTTTTGTGATCTGCTTGGTACACGTTCTGTGCAGCATGCCTATTAACCCTCTGCCCTGCTTTATGGTGTGTCAAAGGTGCCTCCAGACAAAAATCCATCTCGCTCCAGCAGGAACATTAATCACCAGTTATCTTGACATTTTCACTGTTGTCTGAAAAGTACTAAACAGATAAGGATTTCTGCATATGTTGCTTTTCAACCCATATGTTAGTTCAAAATACAGCGCCCCTGCTATCCTAACCAACCCTCACCCCCCTCCTGCCCGACATCGTCGTCAGGTGTCGATGCACTTTGACCCTGTGCAGCAGTTTTTAAAGGGATTCCTGAGGCTCTGCTAAGAGCCAACCGGAAATGAAAAAAACTCAAACAAATAGCAACTGAAACAACATTAACATAATTAACATAATCGGAGCGATAATATTCTAAGAACTCAATTAACTCAATTAAGAAGCTAAAATAACAGAATTGGCATGGTGTGGCCAAACTACAAGGAAAACAAAATATTCGGGACCAAATTAAAGGGCAAAACAAACGCCAGTGCTCTACTACTGCTGCTGTTGGGTCCATCAAAATCTATGACATCTTAATGAATATAAGTGAACAACTTAATACACTCCTACCAATGCCATGCATGCAATATGTGCCCATTAAAACGATTCCTGTGGGAGGCCTCACTTATTTTCCCATTGTGATGATGGATCAGCACAGCACATTGATATGCAGCCTGGGATTTAGTCAAGTGCTGCACCATTTGAAATTTGCAAGCCCCAAAGCACTAGGGGGCAGATTTACAATAACTGGCGCATCCCCAGGGATGCGCCAGTTATTGTGCGCCGCAGCTTCGCCACCCATGGTGTGCCGCATTTACAATGCGGCGCACCATGGGGCAAAAACAGCACAGATGCGTGACGCATCTGTGACGTAAAGTGGCGCAATGCTGGAGTTGTGACGCAGCTCCAGCAAGGCTCGGGGGTGCCCTATCTGTCCAATGCTGCGTCAAGCCTTACGCCTGCTTCAAAGAGGCGCAGGGTTTTGACGCAGCATTGGCCTAAAAGTGACTGAGTCAAATCTTGTAGATTTCACTCAGCCACTTTTGTGAGGTGCACCTGCCCCGGAACGCCCACCCTGCGCCGGAACGCCTACATGTGGCGCAGGGCTTTACAACGTGACGCATCTGCCTAGATGCGTCACATTGTAAATGGGTCGCAGGGATGCGCCATGTTTACGCCACCGTTGCGTGACGCAAACGTGGCACAAGTCCAACATAAATAAATCTGCCCCTTTATTGCACTGGAGACTGGAATAGGAACCAGTAAAAAATGCTGTCTCAACAATGAGGTCTCCATGTCTGTACTTGAAATAGTTTGAACCGTGAATATGATAAAAGCTACAGTGGCTAAAAATGCAATTTTCATAACAGATCATGATGTGCAATCCGAGAATTAGTAGATGCACATGTAACAATTCATTCAAAGTTGCAGCCCTCAGAATAGGCAATTGTGTAAGACTTCTCCCATTCTGACAGGCACAAACTGCCAATTTGCATTATTTGATCATCCGAATTTTCGAAGGAAACAGGGTTACCCATGAATTAGTAATCATGGCCTATGATTTCATTCTCTCACTGCACATCTAAAATATATTCTTGACTATGTTGCTCTGGCAAAGTGAGGATTACCAGTGCACCCAGAAGAGAACCCAAATGTCATATTTCAGCAACAATCAAAAATCCTCATGTAGGGGTGGGCGGAGAATTCTGCTCTGCCAGCGGAGTTCGCAGAGTCTTCCCTATTCCGAGGGGAGCAGAGTTTTTTCTCTCGATCAGCTTGCCAACGTTAAGTTTCCGAGTGCGGATGAGAAAAAATCGCGCAATAGACCTCCTCTCAGTGAAATTTCTTAACGCGGTTGGTGGCAGCAGGTTGCAGCCACTTGCTTTGAGAGATCTTCCGCTTGTGTTGAGGAAACTGCCACTCGAGTAGAATGATAGGGTGAAGATACCTTCAAGGGATTTTAGTAAAGCAAGAATTTTGGAATCACTTAAGGAATGAAATCGTGTGGGCTTAGTGATTTGAGCCCACTAGTGCTGGTTATGCAACAACAGAGATTGATGTATATTCAAGACTGTCACTTGTTAGTGATCAGAAAAAGGAGAGAGCAAAAAGGGATTGAAAGACGGGTGTATATTTAAAAAAGTATTTAATCTTTTATCAAATCAAGTTAAAATGTTGGGTACAAGATGAGCAGCAATGACGCAGAAGGGAAAATACATTAGTCTACACAGCCCTTACTACATCAATTGCTCAAGCTTTTCTAACTATCACAGAATTAATTAAACATTCAATGGTAGATAAAGCCACAGTCGACGTTTCGGTTTCTATTCTTTCATGTGAGAGACCATCCTCAGGACATGGATTTCATATCTTGAGCACCCTAGAAACGATAACAGATTAATAATTAAAATACTGTCTCTACCCATTGAAGGGATAATCTACATCATATATATAACACCCAAAAAGCTCTCAATTATTAAAAATGAAAATTATATTTGAAAATACCTATTAATGGAGACACAATCATAGCAGTTGTGAGATAACAGATTCAATCCATTTTCTGAGCTTTCAAATTTCAGCTAATATTTACACCATAAATGACATTCAGAGGATAAATTCCACAAATAGAATCATCGTGTTTAAGGAATGCTTCACTCTTGCGTAATGCATATCCTAGTCACTGTTAATGAAGACACAGTCATAGCAGTTGAGGAATACAAAGTTTTCAATACAATTTATGAGCTTTCAATTTTCAGCTATTGTTTACACTGTGACTGACATTTGAAGGATACATTCTGTAAATAAAATAGAACAAAAAATCATCGTGTTTGAAGAATGCTTCAATCTTGTGTACTGCATATCCTAGTCAATATAAATTCAATATCATCACAGTATCATACATAACACATATGTCGAAATTATATATGCGAATGAGGGATATCATTAGCCTTACCGCAACCTTTATCGCCTTTATATCATCCGCAAATACAGGCTCCCTTACGGCAGTTCTTAGCCTTTGCGGTGCAAATCATCCTACCTGCCCGGGACACCTGCTGGCTCCCATAAGGTAATAAGCAAGGAATCAGTGATTTGAACAAAAACCCAATTTAATATAAGGATATGTAATGTAACCAAAACCTACTCTGTTTGATCATTCTAACACAGGGCACGTCACTGCAAACAGCTAATTACTCAACCGGCAGCAGCGCTAGGCAATCCAGTCTGTGATCTGTGCGCTTATATGAACAAGGTATATAAATATGTTACAAATAAGTGGTAAGTTTTTTCAACTAGCCCTCAATGTACTTGCGGATTATTTTTAAACAATCTGAGAAATATATCCCTGTTCTAGTTTGTAAATCTCTGCAGGATAATATTTCAACCAAGCATAGAGTGTTAACATTTGGTGTCAATCCAACAGATTCCATGTGTGAAAACATACTTTTTTATGTCAATACAAATGACGACATATGTGTTATGTATGATACTGTGATGATATAGAATTTTTACTTACTAGGATATGCAGTGCACAAGATTGAAGCATTCTTTAAACACGATGATTTTTTGTTCTATTTTATTTACAGAATGTATCCTTCAAATGTCAGTCACAGTGTAAACAATAGCTGAAATTTGAAAGCTCATAAATTGTATTGAAAACTTTGTATTCCACAACTGCTGTGACTGTGTCTTCATTAACAGTGACTAGGATATGCATTACGCAAGAGTGAAGCATTCCTTAAACACGATGATTCTATTTGTGGAATGTATCCTCTGAATGTCATTTATGGTGTAAATATTAGCTGAAATTTGAAAGCTCAGAAAATGGATTGAATATGTTATCTCACAACTGCTATGATTGTGTCTCCATTAATAGGTATTTTCAAATATAATTTTCATTTTTAATAATTGAGAGCTTTTTGGGTGTTATATATATGATGT
Organism: Lissotriton vulgaris; assembly: GCF_964263255.1. Classification (NCBI taxonomy): domain Eukaryota; kingdom Metazoa; phylum Chordata; class Amphibia; order Caudata; family Salamandridae; genus Lissotriton; species Lissotriton vulgaris. The sequence goes on from NC_141687.1 coordinate 1,405,560,539, forward strand.
AGATTATCCCTTCAATGGGTAGAGACAGTATTTTAATTATTAGTCTGTTATCGTTTCTAGGGTACTCAAGATATGAAATCCATGTCCTGAGGATGGTCTCCCACATGAAAGAATAGAGACCGAAACGTCGACTGTGGCTTTATCTACCATTGAATGTTTAATTAATTCTGTGATAGGTAGAAAAGCTTGAGCAATTGATGTAGTAAGGGCAGTGTAGACTAAGGTATTTTCCCTTCTGCGTCATTGCTGTCCATCTTGTACCCAGCATTTTAACTTGATTTGATAAAAGATTAAATACTTTTTTAAATATACACCCGTCTTTCAATCCCTTTTTGCTCTCTCCTTTTTCTGATCACTAACAAGTGACAGTCTTGAATATACATCAATCTCTGTTGTTGCATAACCAGCACTAGTGGGCTCAAATCACTAAGCCCACACGATTTCATTCCTTAAGTGATTCCAAAATTCTCGTTTTACTAAAATCCCTTGAAGGTATCTTCACCCTATCATACTTTTTGCCCAAACCCTCAAGGGGATACTGGGTTGCCCACTATTAACTCTCATATCAAGCACAGACGGTTGTCTGGTGTGGGCCACTTTCTTAAGTGGTTTTCTGTAGCTGTAAAACTCAAGCTATATGTCTGAGGCAGAGACTTTAGCCTACTCAGAAGAATATATTCTGAAAATTGCTAGCGGACCCTCGCTTTTGGGCAACAAAACATCTTTTGTCCAACCAGCTCATGAAACAGATCTAAATCAGCTGGAAAGATTAAAAAAGAAACTTGTGCGAACAGAGCTGCATGCGAAATTCCTTACCGATTGCCTGAGTGCAAATATAATCCCAACAGGGTTGCAAATACGAAATATACCGATTATCTTTACTGATGACGAGGAATTTAAAGTTGGCTTTAGCTATTCAGCAAACAGGTGCTCTCGCACCTTGATGGTGTTAAGCATTGATACAGCAGGCAGACAAATTAAACTTCTTACTGCAGAGATAGAAGCCTTAGAAAAGAACATTTTGGGTGACTCTACCATTACCAACAGTAAGTCTTTGCTGGAGAAAGTCCAACAAACAATCAAGGACTTTGAGCTCTTTAATGCCCATAAGAAAACAGATACACTTCAGAACGATATAAGGAAATACAATAAAGAACGTACATACCCTTATTTAAATAAGGACTTTTATGCCCCACAGAACACCAACCAACAACCTAGGGGGAGAAAAAGAATTAATTTTTCCGATACCGTTTCTGAATCAGGCAGTGACAAATCTGCTGATAACAATCAACATCCACAAGACCAACAGCCATCTACCTCTCGCCAGCCCACTTTTTTAGCAAAGGAACGACGCTACAACGGTCAACAGCACAGACCCCAAACACAACCACAGAGGAGAGGATGGAACCAAAACCCATATACACCGGGGTTTAGCAAGACTCGCAATCAATATTACGAGTGGTAACACCGAATCAGTCCATCCCCATTTTTAACTTATCAAGTCATGTGTTGTCAGAAAAAGAAATTGAGGTTCTATCAGCTGGTCTCAGTTTCATTCCAACTTATAGAAATGACCTATTTGAAACCAAACTTGAAATGTACAGATTCTTCAGATCTGTGAGACTAAAAAACGTTTTTGCTAATAATACCAGCAGCAACAACCAAGGCATAATGGGCCTCCGTTGCCCTTCAACTTTTTACCCCTTTAACTCCATGGTGAGGAAGGAGATTATTACATTTGAGAGTTCTGTCTTGATTGAAATAGATAACCTTTTCAAGAAGAGATTGCAATACAAGTCCAACTTCCCTATTGACCAACAAAAAGCGTTACGAAATCTCCAAACATTGGATAATACCCTAATCAAACCTGCAGATAAAGGGGGAGGAATAGTGCTCTGTGAATGCAATAAGTATAACATGGAAAAACTTAAACAACTATCTAACAAAACTAACTATACGAAGTTGACAACTAACCCCACTCCTCGACTGACAAAAGAAATCTTTGCCTTAATCAAGGAAGGCTTGGATGGAGGCTGGCTTAATGACAAGGAAGCAGCTTTCCTTATTAACAAAACACCAACAGTGCCAGCAATATATCTATTGCCTAAAGTGCACAAGAGCCTATCAGACCCCCCCGGACGACCTATAGTGTCCGGTTGTAATTCTATACTTAAACCATTGGCACAATACGCTGACCACTTCATTAGACCATTTGCTACTGAGTCACCATCTTATATTAGGGACACAATGGCTGTAATAAATGCAGTGGAGAATTTTGAATTCAATCCCATGGAAGACATTCTTGTCACCATGGACATTGAAAGTTTATATACGAACATCCCACAACTGGAAGTAATATCTATTCTTACAGATCTATTAAATGACAGACCCAGACCACAAGAGGTGCCTACTGAATTTATAATTCAATGTGTACGTATATCATTATGTGAACATTTCTTTCTCTATGAGAACAACTTATACCAACAACTTAATGGAGTTGCTATGGGGGCAGTGTATGCCCCAGATATAGCTAACATATATGTCTCCCATTTCAAAAATCTATTTGTTCACGATGTATCCAACCCTTTCTTGAGCAACATCCGAAAGTGGCTGCGATATATCGATGATGTATTTCTGGTTGGCATGGTTCAGACACAGAACGACAAAACATTCATGTTTGGTTAAATAATCAAAAGCCCAATTTAAAATTCACCTTGGAGTACAATCCATTTGAAATGAATTTCTTGGATATATATATAAAGAGTGATATGACCAATAATTTGTATATAAGTTTATACACTAAGCCAACATCTCGCAACACACTTCTGAAATATCAAAGTCATCATCCCCAAGCCCTTAAAGATGGGCTACCATTTGGTCAGTTTCTGCGTTTGCGCAGAAATTGCACCCTAAGATCTGATTACTTTACTGAAGCAAAAATTCTAAAGGAGAAATTGAAGGCAAGGGGTTATCCCTCCAAGCTCCTAAAATGATCTCTCAAAAGAGCTTGGTGTAACCCAAGAGAAGAGCTTTTGAAAATCAAAGACCGCCCTAAGAAGGAAAATCTTGTATGTGTATCTACTTTTGGCACTCATGCCAATGCTATTAAGAAAATCATACTAAAACATTGGAATTTGTTAATGTCAATCCCCGAGCTGACCCAAAAGCCGCTTTTTGATTTTAAAAGGGGCACCAATCTTCAGGACCGGTTAGTCCATGCTTATGGCAATGACAAGGAGCAGCATTTAGTTGATAATATGAGACAATTGGCACCTATTATTGGTCACTTTAAGTGCGGTAGTTGCCAAGCCTGTCACACAACACAAACAGTCAAAACCTGTAACATCAATGGCATTAATCTGACTATGAAGTCCTTTTCTAACTGCAACACTGCTATCGTGGTATATTGCATTAAATGCCCTTGTGAACTACATTTTATCGGCAAGACTATTCAACCTGTTAAGAAGCGGATACTTCAGCACCAGTCCCACATCCGATGTAAGGTAGAATCTGCTCCACTTGTTGAGAACTATCTCAGATCAAGCCACACTTTTGACCAAATGACCTGGTGGGTCATTGCGGTAGTTAAACTGACGAAACGGCAACAAAATGTTGACCATATTCTAACACTCAGGGAAGGTAAACACATTTGTAATGCCAACACTATTGTGAAAAGGCTTAACAGCGCCACTGAATGGCATTCACTTGCGTGTCTGTATATTCCCATGTTTAATCTGTATCTTTGTTCAACATTTTAGGTGTAAACTGGTTGTAAACTAGGAGGGACTCCCTTTAGACATATAGGCTAGTTGTAAACTGGTTCACAACCAGGAAGGCCCCTTAATAATATCCACTATATATGAAACAATTGGTACACCGATAAATGAAGATCTCATAAATTAAAAAGAATACAATTCTATTAAATGTGTTATACTTAGCTTCCTCTAGATGTTAACTCAATGTATATGACACTTTTATGCAGATTGTTTCTATACTCTTAATTTTCAAAATTTCTGGACTGATAGGTTCTCACAATGGATGTTTCTAACTACTTAATCTTTGATACTTATTTTAGCATTGGCAAATATGAATACATACATGGTCATAAATCAAATTATGACATGTCTCTCTCTTTTCCGTAGCCGCACGCACTAGAAACCATGCATATGTATTAGATACACTGAAGACCTCTGTCTTACTCCCTTTGATTCATGCACGTAACGTCCGCGCAAATAACCATCATAAATCCAACATGTTGGTTTCACAAATAATCTATTGGTCATTAATGAATATATATCTATGTTCTATACTGCAAATTCATTGAACGAGGACTACTGCGTAAAATGACCGTGACAAACGGTTATTAAGCACTTTACCGGTGGATAGATTTGTTACCTATTGCATAATGTACCACTACAAAATGGCCGCCCATTTGTTCATTAAATCTCAACACTTGTTAGCCTTTCAGTCCTCTGTCGATCTCCAATCCACAGCAGTATAAACTTGTGTGAACCGATGGTCACACTTCTTGCATCTACTGCTGAAGCAACTACAGCGTGAGGACGGACTCTGACTCATTTTTCCAGGTATTCATTCTCTAAGAGCCAGGACGCTCCGCACATTGCGCTGCTTATTAAACTATATAGATTTATTTCTATACATTAAATACTAAATCGGATGGTGGCCTCTTATACTTTAGAGCAAACTACCTGACCGAGAAACATTGGCAAGAACACGCCATTATACCTTCCAATGTGTAAGGTATGTACTGACCCGTTTAGTTTAACTATACACCAACGTATTTGAACTTAATGTCAATCACGGTAGACCTTTTATGGGTTCAATCTAATGTCTGTTCTTTTTCTGTACCGCAATTAGGGAACCTTCTAAAACTATCGAGGATCCCCTTTCTTCTTTTTAAATCTGTGGCTTCTGGAAGTGACTGACTGGACAGGTATTCAGTGATTATTAAGCTATTACTCACCTTTGCCTCAAAATTCTGACAGCCTTAGTCATCTGAATTTTTTGTCATAAAGAATATATAGTCTAACTCGATATCACGAAATCAGTTTTATACATATTGATACCAATAATCTATTCACTGGTACCGACCAATTAGTTCGTTTGCCAGCTACATAAACAATACAGAGTGTTCAGATATAAAGGCTGGTTTTAGGCCGAAGAATATATGGGCAAAAGACCAGATTAACGGCAAACCTTAAGTCTAAAGTTTGAAATTATATATGCGAATGAGGGATATCATTAGCCTTACCGCAACCTTTATCGCATTTATATCATCCGCAAATACAGGCTCCCTTACGGCAGTTCTTAGCCTTTGCGGTGCAAATCATCCTACCTGCCCGGGACACCTGCTGGCTCCCATAAGGTAATAAGCAAGGAATCAGTGATTTGAACAAAAACCCAATTTAATATAAGGATATGTAATGTAACCAAAACCTACTCTGTTTGATCATTCTAACACAGGGCACGTCACCGCAAACAGCTAATTACTCAACCGGCAGCAGCGCTAGGCAATCCAGTCTGTGATCTGTGCGCTTATATGAACAAGGTATATAAATATGTTACAAATAAGTGGTAAGTTTTTTCAACTAGCCCTCAATGTACTTGTGGATTATTTTTAAACAATCTGAGAAATATATCCCTGTTCTAGTTTGTAAATCTCTGCAGGATAATATTTCAACCAAGCATAGAGTGCTAACATTTGGTGTCAATCCAACAGATTCCCTGTGTTAAAACATACTTTTTTATGTCAATACAAATGACGACATATGTGTTATGTATGATACTGTGATGATATTGAATTTTTACTGAATAGGATATGCAGTGCTGGATATTGAAGCATTCTTTCAACACGATGATTTTTTGTTCTATTTTATTTACAGAATGTATCCTTCAAATGTCAGTCACAGTGTGAACAATAGCTGAAATTTGAAAGCTCATAAATTGTATTGGAAACTTTGTATTCCACAACTGCTATGACTGTGTCTTCATTAACAGTGACTAGGATATGCATTACACAAGAGTGAAGCATTCCTTAAACAAGATGATTCTATTTGTGGAATGTATCCTCTGAATGTCATTTATGGTGTAAATATTAGCTGAAATTTGAAAGCTCAGAAAATGGATTGAATCTGTTATCTCACAACTGCTATGATTGTGTCTCCATTAATAGGTATTTTCAAATATAATTTTCATTTTTAATAATTGAGAGCTTTTTGGGTGTTATATATATGATGTAGATTATCCCTTCAATGGGTAGAGACAGTATTTTAATTATTAATCTGTTATCGTTTCTAGGGTACTCAAGATATGAAATCCATGTCCTGAGGATGGTCTCTCACATGAAAGAATAGAGACCGAAACGTCGACTGCGGCTTTATCTACCATTGAATGTTTAATTAATTCTGTGATAGGTAGAAAAGCTTGAGAAATTGGTGTAGTAAGGTCTGTGTAGACTAATGTATTTTCCCTTCGGCGTCATTGCTGTTCATCTTGTACCCAACATTTTAACTTGATTTGATAAAAGATTAAATACTTTTTTAAATATACACCCGTCTTTCAATCCCTTTTTGCTCTCTCCTTTTTCTGATCACTAACAAGTGACAGTCTTGAATATACATCAATCTCTGTTGTTGCATAACCAGCAATAGTGGGCTCAAATCACTAAGCCCACACGATTTCATTCCTTAAGTGATTCCAAAATTCTTGTTTTACTAAAATCCCTTGACGGTATCTTCACCCTATCATACTTTTTGCCCAAACCCTCAAGGGTATACTGGGTTGCCCACTATTAACTCTCACTCGAGTAGAATGTCAACGCGAGCTGCAGAGAGCAGCGCGTGCTGATTTGACAGTGCAGAACAAACTCCTGGTGCTAAAAGTTAGTGCAAGCAGTGCAACTTAATAGACTATGCCACTGGCCAAACTCGGAAGAACGCGGCAGAGTTTTTGCAGCTCTTTGTGGAGTTCCGTGGAGTAAAACTCCATGAACTTTGCCCAGGCCTGATTGAATTATTGAAACTAGAATGCTAAAAATATGTAGGACATAATCTTTGAATGTCCTGATGCATGGATACTCATTGTATGGACCCATGAGCACTTAGGCCTGCCTTCCCTATATTTGTGGAGCTCATGTGAACCATATGTAAAAAAAGATTTTTCCCTTAGGGTTGTTCGTGTACTCTAAAGCACCACCAGTCATTCAAATTATTCCCCCTTTCAATCATTCAACTTCAATCAGTAGTGAAACACATTGCAAAGAAAAATTATATACCACATTACTCATATCAAAAACAGACTGTTTATTACAAAGATTTGAAAAAACATTCAACTGAATGTACAATAAATATACATATATTAAAAAAAGGGGAGAAACCCCTTTGTAAGAAAAACAATGATAATAAAATTCATACAAAACCATAAGAGAAAAGAGCAACAAACGACAATCAAATCTGTCTTCTAATAGTTAATCTAGGGTTCTTTGGTACAACATTGGGTTGGGTCAAATTCCCAATGCCCTCACTGATGTTGACCGCTCCAAATTTAACTTATATCGGGGTGTCGATGCGTTTCGGCGGTTTTAAATGATTACAACCACCTTCTTCAGGACAACACATATAAACTTCTCCTTATTGTCAGCATCACCTGTGCACACGCACATAGGTAAGGATCCCTTTCTTTTGGGTATTCACTCGTTGTAATATTCCGGAGTGACTGTTACACTAATATAATACTTATTCATTGGGAACTGGTTGCTGCTTTTAATATCGTTCTCTTGTGTAGCATAAGGATGTCGTGCCTTAATACTTAATATCATTCCCTCGTGTAGCATAAGGATGTTCTGCCTGACAATGCAGTATCTATAATATCTCATAATCTGCTGACTACTCCCAGGTTTAACCGTAAAAAACATGGGGGCGCTTGCTTCTCTTTTCTTGCTCCCACTACCTGGAATTCCCTCCCTCTTGTTATTCGTTTGTCCACCGACTATTGCTGCTTTCGCAGTTCTTTGAAAACCCACTTGTTCCGTCTGGCGCACGGTTAGCTGCTCTGACCCTGAATGTTTCTTCTCCCGCCTGGTCTTGAGCGCCAAGAAACCAATTGGTGAATGCGCGCGGTACCAAATCCCTTTTAATAATAATAATAATAATAATAATAATAATCTATGTGGGTCTGTGTGAGTCCCCCAAGCGGCTTTTTTATCGATGTGGAATTTTGCTCACCCCGTTTTTCAAGCAGATAGCTAATTAGTTGCTGGTCGCTGTGTGGATATTAAATGGTACACGTTGCGTAACGAAAGCCGCGACGGAACAGCAGAGTTGTGGAAAGAAACCCAGCGGGGAAGCGTGCCGTAGGATTAAAAAGCCACGAGCATCTGAGTACCCGGGTGAACATTTAATATCCACACAGCGACCAGCAACTAGATTAACTATTAGAAGACAGGTTTGATTGTCATTTGTTGCTCTTTTCTCCTATGCAATTGTATGAATTTTATTATTGTTGTTTTTCTTACAAAAGGGTTTCTCCCCTTTTTTTAATATATGTATATTTATTGTACATTCAGTTGAATGTTTTTTTAATCTTTGTAATAAACAGTCTGTTTTTGATATAAGTAATGTGGTATAGAATTTTTCTTTGCAATGTGTTTCACTACTGATTGAAGTTGATTGATTGAAAGGGTGAATAATTTGAATGACTGGTGGTGCTTTAGAGTATACAAACAACCCTAAGGGAAAAATCTTTTTTTACATATAGTAACCTGGTGCTCTATTTACTTTCGGTTGAAAAGGAGCCCCTCTCATCTGTTTGAGCTCATGTGAACCAGCAGCAATGGCTGCTGTTTACTTGAGAGAGCACTAACATTCAGAAAGATGATAAATAAACAGATAAACTTTTATTGACTGTAAACAGGAGTAAATGAGAAAAAACAAAGAGGGTGTCCTGCACCACTTATCTTTAGGAACACCTCCATGCTTAAATACAACATGCATTAAATGTGCAAATATGAGGCTCTTCAAATGTAAAAAAAAGTGGACTTGTCTTACATGTGGAAGTATTTCACCTTAGTAAATCAGATTATATCACTGTGCATTTCCTGAATTCATGTATTTCAAGGTAATCTCTTACACGATAATGAAGCAAAAAAAGGCAAGTGAAAGGCAAGTGAAAGAAAATAATTCCTTAGGATCATAAAATCTGATTAGGCAGGGAAACAGTAAGCCCAGGTTTTCTGTTTTCACATTGTGCAATAAAGCCACCAGGTGGTAGTTTTTCTTTTATTCATTTTACATCAAAAATGTATGCTTTGCATTTTGCACATGATAGTAGAACATTAATGGTATACAGTAACCACATGGAGGCTCAGATAGTTGTAGGCTTGTGGATCGCAGAGAATCATGAGCCAAGCCAGACCCAGGCATCTAGCTTGAGCTTGGCTTAAAGCTTTCAGTGGCTCACCCGCAGCTATAATATAGTTTTCAATTATGCAGACAAAGGCATAAAAAGACTCAATTTGATCATGATCAAAAGAATTGGTGAAGCCGAAGTAGCAATATTACCACAGCACAGGATTACTTTTTTTTCAAGGTTCACAACTTCATTATACCACACTTTAGTCAGTGGTCTATGACCCTGTGTGTTCTTTCTCTATGATAAAGTCAAATAATTAGTGGGTTTCTGTTAGAAAGTACCATTTTTGTCATGGTCACCCCACTGTTTTTTTTTTTGCTAGATGCTGTCTTTATGGATCTGGAAGTGCACAGGGACCCTCTAACGAGGATCCAGCGGCAGTGCTTTTTTTCTTAAAATGTAACTGTTGAATTGTTGTTTCCAATTGCCAAGCACTTATCACTCCTTGTAAGTCCCATGTAGATGGTACCAGTGGTACCCAGGGTAATGGTGATAGGAGAGGTCCCCAGGACTGCAGCACTTTATTGTGCCATTCTGTGTCACCCAAATAAAAAGTAAGTCTGCAGGTCTGCCATTGCAGCCCTGCATTAGTAGCCTGTTTGCTCGAGAGTGACTAAAGCACACACCAGGTGCTGCAGAGCCACACCACTGCCTTAATGGAAGTTAGTCACTCTTAAAATTGTCCTCCTAAGCCCAGGAGGTAGAGTGTATTACTTTACAGCTGTGGATATATATTTCTATACATATATATCCCTACAGGTATCCTGTAAAGCAAGGTTTTACTGTAAGTGAACGGCGGTACATAAAGTAATATGGGCTGGCTACCGAGAAACCTCAAAATAGCCAGCTCCATTATAGAATGACTGTTTTGTGCCATATTTGGTAGCAAAGGAGTGCTCATTTAACCCAACACGATTTGTAGTGTAGTTCCGATATTCTCAATAGGCTCTGCGCATTGGAATAACTTAAACGATAGTTTATACGTAGGACTGAGGTCGACTAGGTCTCCACTGAATATGTTAGACTTAATTGTGTGTGCCAGCTAGCTCGGAGGTCGCTAGAAACTTTCTCGAGTAAACAAGAAGGTTTTTAGCTTTCCTGAATAGACAAGAAGGGCTTAGCTTCTGACAACCATATCACATGACAACTTTGTTCCCCCTGCAATAAGGAATATATCTCTAGAGTCGCAGAAACAATAGATAGCTATTTTACTCAGTCAATCGTGCATGCTTCGTTTCACCAGAGATGCAGAGAAATAGAGAGACGTGCATATTCAATAAAAGGGTTATTTATTGAGCAGTCTTCTTTCTCATGCAAGAGAAATGAATTGCCACAATTGCAATACTTGTCATAAAGTAAAGTGTGTATAGTAAAAGGAGTATTATGAAATAATACTGTAAAAGCATTAATATGGTTTCTAAGCCATAAGATACCTAAAATGGATAAAATACAAACAATGATAAAATAATGACTAAACATACTCAACTGGTGTTTCTAAGATACGCCTACCCCAGTGTACCTAACCTAAGCCTAGTACAGGGAAACAGTAGATGAGTTACAGTTTTTGCCAAGAATCTGAATCAAGAACTCTCTATGGGTCTAATCAGCTCCGTACCTTGGGTATAGAATGAAGGAGGTCTTGTATCTCTCTCTCAGGACTCGATCTCCCAGTAACCCGCAAGCGTATCAGGGAAACACTGGAGCTGGATTTCTCAGCAGGAGAAAAGACAGCGTCTCTCTCAGTGCGTCAGCAGGGAGGGTCGGCTTCCTTCGGCACTCGCATCAGCAGGGCGTCGGGCAAGTAGATAGCCGATTCTGCTCCAAACCACAGTGTTGCTTAAGGCAGATGTTAGTATATTTATACCTGGAAGGTGCCGAGTTTCACATAAGGTTGGACATAAGACGTCACTAAGAACTGGCAGTTCTTTCAGGACTCTCAGGAGTTCTAGGACAAATCAAAATGGAAGCAGGGGAAATTCCCGGGCTTCTGGAGGCTTAGTTTGTTTAAGAACGCGTTGTACTTTCTAGGAGTCTAGGGGAGTAGCCTTGCCGTATTTGGACTGCATTGGCTATGACTTAATATGGATATGATTCTTATGCCTTTATAAGGATATGAATTGTTATAGCCACATAAGGGCATACATCGGGAATATCTTATTAGGGTCCTAGAAACATTCACAACACCCACTCCACGTATAATGTACATCATTACTAAATACTAAGCAATACTAAACAAATAACGATGCATGTGTTTTCCAGCCCACCCCAAAATGCATAGTTTGCATTTGAAATGGTGTATACATGAAAAAACGAGTATAATACTGTACGTTTTCAAGCAGTGGTATCATTCAGATAATGCATATTTTGTTCATTTTAGAATGTTGACTGAATGAATCACGAAATTTACATTTATGAAATGGCTCTTGTTTTTGTTGAGCCCTCCATGCAGTACTGTTATTATTATCTAATAATTGCCTAGGAAATATATTTTCTCTCATTGAAATGGCTCTTAATACAGAGCAGAAGGTCGAGACCATTTCATCACATATCTATACAAGACTGTACATGTGCTAGAGGCTTAATCAAAATATCGTCTCTAGGTATTTTAAAAATAGAAATCTTGTTCTCTAAGAATAGGTTTACTTGAAGCAGAGTATAATGTGCCAAAAAAAGTAAATATTTTGGCAACTTGAGAAAAATAATTTCGCTTTCAGGAAGAAAAATAGTCCCAATGTTTTTTAGAAGTTCTGTTTATCAAAACTGAAGGCTGAATTCAAAGTTCAGGGAATGATGTGTGCTCGATATTTCAAATATTATTCCCGTTGTTAGGAGAGAACATTACCTCACATAGGCCGTCAAAAAATTTGTCTACAACAGTAGGTGAAATTTGGGCCAGATTTGAAAAGGTGGAAATAGTGCATATGTGTGATGCATTGCCATCATCAGTGTTTAGAACAGCAATGGTCACGGAAGGTTGTACTTGTGTGCCGCTTTCATCTCGTACCTCACCGCCACCTAATCGTAATGGTGAGGTCTCAACGAATGCCGTCATCAGAATTGGTAGCCGCTTGGGACAACACGTTGCATGAGCTGTTACAGAACCAAGCAAAGTATCTACATCCATAGGTACTGCTGATGGGCGTGTGAGACAGACGTCTAACGCGCATTCTTCTCCGCAAAGCAAGCATCGTAGAACAGGTAGGATGCAATCCTGCTAGATGGGTCTGAATGAAAGAAACCAGGTAGCATTCAGATCTCTTAGCTGAGCCAAGTCGAGGACTTTAGTGATCCGCTCTCAGCATTGTATTGCTAGGATCGAGTTTTGTCTGTGACTTGACTTGCCATATCGGAGCAGAAGGAACAAAAATAAGATTCCTGCTATGAGTCCCAAGATGAGAGGCAGGCTGCCGAACAAAGAATGCATGAAATTAGGGAAGATGCCAAGAACTGCTTTAAAGGGTGCTAGCAGTCCCGAAAAAATTGACTTAAATACATGCGCGATGCCGCTGGTATCAGACATGTTTGAGATTTGACTTAACATTTCTATGAAATGTATGGGGCAATTTGTTGATAATAATGCATGTATCTCTGCTGCTGTCCTTGCAACTTGCAGATCCTACCTTTCTCTAGACGAGATTAAAGGCACAGTTGTTTGTAAAAGAATTGACTTCATTCTGCTTAAAGTATCAATTCGAATAGAAGAGATATTCAAAGAAGGCCATATTGCCGCCTCCATGTCTTGTTTGCTGTTTGGATACAATACTTGCATGCAACAAGTGACCATGGAAGTAACGCTCAAGAGATAGGCTTTTCCTGGCACCATGCCACAACAGCTGTGGTCACTTATTAAAATGTAGCTGCCGTTGGAAAGCTGTCTGAAAAAAGGCTCTATCTGTGTAGCAGGGGTGCCGTGCAGGTGACATGAAAGGTTATTTGAAGTACCTTTGCAGGCTCCATGCAAGTTAATTCCTTGACACAGAAGTGAACCGCTTAGTGATTTTTTTACAGTTGTTACCACTAAGAAATACTTCTTTCTTGCCCCCATTCCAACAACTATGTGTATAAAGCAAATTCCAGGTTGACTTGATGTATCCTTTACCCAACCTTTCATACAGGCCTGCTGGTATATACTTTTGGCAGTATTGAAACTGAAATGTTGTTATCGGGATTGTTATGGTGCCATGTATTATCCATTCAATGACCGGTCGTTCTGACATTGTCAATGGCAATTTTTAGAGTTTTTCAATGTTCAGCAACGTATAGTCTGCCCCTCTTTGTGCCAAAGAGATTTGTTTATCAGTAAGTTTGAAGATTGAAAATAATGACGTTGTGTTGATTAGACGCCATGGCACGTTGCCTGAACGCAAATTTTGTAACGTCCAGCCTAACTGTACAATAGAACGTAATTGGGACTGACCATGTTGTAACATTAGCATATCCTGTTCTATTATATCAATAGCAGATGATACAATGCTGTCCAGTGAATACATTCTGAAAGACAGAGTCATTAACCCATTGTCCACTACAGAAAGTGATTTTTCCAAATGAATACAATACATTTCTCGTATTTTTTCTGCAGTTTCAATTTGTGTTATTTTCCAAGCTTCATTGTAAGCTGCGTATATACCGGCGTATATGAAACGTTTTTGACGCTGTTTGCAAGGTCCCAGTAAGATATCTCGCAAGTCAGCACCTTCCTTAAGTAAAGTCAAGTGTTGCTTAATTTCGGGTAGTGTTTATTTCTGTAGCCATTTGAGGCATAGTTTTCCTACACTGTATGTTGTAACTATCCCTGGATGTTGTCTCTGGGAATATCTTGGGTCTGGCCTATTCTGTTTGAACCCCAGACAGTTTTTGTCTCAATGTTGTTTTTCCAAAATTCAAAACCAAATGTAGACATTTTTAATAAAACTTTTCAGAATATATCAGTTTAGTGTTTGTCAACATGTTTTTCATTCCTGTCTTATTCATAATTTTAAAATAAAACGTTTCTGGATCAGTGATATTAAACCCTGAGAAGTATGGGAATTTTTCATAAAATGTTTTCGAACTGCCTTTTGGCGGAGTTGGACAATGTTCCCACTGAATATAACTGCACACATTTCTAGGATTAGCAGATTTATGCAAATAATGATGACCAAATTAATTGAATCAATACATTTCTTCATAATTCGATGAACCCTGTAAATAATCATGTTCGGTAAATTTTGCTGACATTTCTAAATCTGACATCATATTATTAATATTTTCAAAGTCCCAATCATCAGACAAAGTACTAGGTGATACAAAGTCACTCAAAGAAATCTTGAACTGGTGTGGATATTTCAAGAGTTTAACCGGGCCATAGATTTCGTAATCAGTATTGTCCCATGCTACACCACCAGGTATAGGAATGGCTGTGATGTTCACTGATGGTAGTTCTCTTTTTTCAATGTGAGAGATCTGTGTGGTTTTAGAACCAAGTTGATGTTCTGACTTGCTGCGTCCATTGTACTGTATTTTCCATCAATCATTCTTCCCAAGCTTAAAACTAAGATGAGCCAGAGCAGGAGGAAAAGTAGACCTAACACAATCCACAGTTCAATCAAGGGTAAAATTAAATATGTTTCACCAAGTTGATGAAAGAGTTCTGTAATGTTGTCTTTGAAAGTTTTGTTTGCTGGCTTGTTTCTATGTTCACTTGGATCATCGGAAAAGTCATCGAAATTGATAGAGTAGCCAGATGCAGTTCTGTCAATTGTTTGGATGGCATCAGGATTGTTATTAATATTTGTAGTTGCCTCTTCCTTTTTCATATTTGAATAGTTTGAGGCTACATCACTGTAGACAGGTGTTTCTTGACGAACTGTTGCAATTTGGGTTTCAAGAGGCACAAGTTCCATGGCTTTGTTGCATAGTCCTTTTTTATTCACTGCAGGCTTATCAACTGTGATTCATCTCTCAGTTTGAACCTCTTGGATTGTAGCAAGGTTTGGTCTTCTGCTACTTCTTGGGAGTCCACTAGGCCTACTACTTATTATTGGCCACATGGTTGTGGTTTTACCAGGTCGATTGATATAACTTGGTTCTCCTTTTTACCAGCAAGGGGCGGTAGTACGACTGATCTTGTTCTGCTGATAGCTAAGACAGGTACTGCTTTTCTGTAAGAAGGCCCAAATTCCTTCTTCACCGTGATTTTTTCTCTGACCAGATTCCCAATCTTTGGAATCCAGACAGATCTTGCTGGGACAGGTGGTTTCTCTTCAGTGGCCGTTGGCTTTAGTTTTGTGTTACTTAGATGTCTTCTTGTTTCATTTAAGTCCTGTAAAACAGCCAAACGATCTTCGATATCAAAAACTTTTTGTGTCACCACTGAAGTCTGACAATCGAGATCTTCGATAATCATTCTTGTACCAAACAAAAGTTCATACAGAGTGATTCCACCCAGAGAATTTCTTGGCAGATTGTTAAGACTATGTTGGACACTTATTAGATGTTTGACCCACCCAACACCTGAACCTAATACCCTCGCTGTTATTGATTGCTTTATG
Source organism: Lissotriton vulgaris (assembly GCF_964263255.1). Classification (NCBI taxonomy): domain Eukaryota; kingdom Metazoa; phylum Chordata; class Amphibia; order Caudata; family Salamandridae; genus Lissotriton; species Lissotriton vulgaris. Next base: position 1,405,576,498 of record NC_141687.1, read on the forward strand.
TCACGTTTTTTTCTCTCCACTACAGCATGTCCCTCAGGATGGAATGGACTAGGGTACCGCAATGCAATGCCCATGCTGGCCATGGCCTCCTTGTAAGCTCGAGAGCTAAACGCAGGACCCTGGTCAGAACGTAGCATGCCAATTGCGTATGTGCCAATAAAGACTCGCAAATCTTTTATAACAGTTTTGGCGTCAGCCGAGCGCTGGGGCCCCATCCAAATGAATCTCGTCTTAATATTTATGGGATCGCATTTGTCTGGTCAGACGCCTGCGTGTAGATAGTCTAATGCTGTCTAATAGAGGTGTCTGGGCTGGTAGTACTGTGCTAGAGTCAGATATCTGGTCCGGTTCACAACTGCGATCTCTATTGCAGTCTTGACAATCCATTTCAAAGTTATAAACTTGCACGCTCATTCCCTGCCACTAGTATTTTGATTGCAATTCTATTAGAGATTTCAGGATCTCTTGGTGCCTCAGACCCAATCCCATGTGTGCTTCCTAAATCAAGAAGACTCTCCGGTTTGTGTTTGGAATTACTCTATCCCCCACTCCAGGGATTTGAGCAAACGAAACGGAGTTCGCATCAATTATGTATGTATTTCCGAGTGGATAGTTTAGAGGTAACGCTGCATAATTGCCTTCCATTGAGGCTCTTACTGCTAGTTGCATTTCTCCATCTATTTGCTTTTTAGAACGCTTTTTTGTAGCTACGGAAGCCGGTTGACCAGCTGCCGCCCTGGCTCTGTTAGCCAATGAATTCCCTGCAACGTGAACGCCATCACGTTGATGACTCTGCGTATGTATCACGTGAGTCTTGTAGTTCTTTCTGTAAAAGAACTACCTGTTCCCATAGCTTTTTATGCTTGATTGTTCAACCTCTTTCATCTTTGTAACCATTTTTAATCCAGGTCTGCATGGAATTATTATAAGATTCGACGCAGTAATGCGAGTCGCACACTATTAGTGTGGGGAATTCGCGATCTGCATTTTCAAGCGCCATCTTCAAAGTTCATAGTTCAGCTCGCTGAGCTGTACAATTTCCGATTGATTCAGTTTTAGTGACCATTGGTCTGAATTTACCTAAGCGCCAGTGACCTTTAACAATCGCACACGCTGAGTTGTAAACTTTTTTATCCACAACGTAGTGTTGTGCAAATCTATCTGTGTAGATTACACAGGTGTATTGTTCCAGAGGCAGAATTTTGATCGACTGAGGACATTCTTGTTCGTATTCTAGATGTTCTAGCTTTTTCATTCTGGGATCAAATGCGTGTATAACTTCAGTTGTATCAAGATAATTAACCCATTGTATCCATTTTGGATCTAATGCCATAGCATTTGGAATGTTCGGTCTTGTTACTGCTTCAAGGACTGATACTGATGTTAAAACAGATATCCTCTTCCCATGAGCTAGGGCTTTTTCTTTTGCTACAACCATTTGAATGGCAGTTAGAATTTTTTCAGTAGAACTGAATTTCATTTCAGGTTGTTTGTACAAGTGTGATTTGTAAGCTATTGGTACCGTTTCTCCCTCATTAGAGGTCAGGTATAAATCTGCATCTTCCTGGGATGACTCGGATTATAGGGTTGCGTTCGTTTGTGCGTGTTTGCAGTTTTCTTTTAGTTAACATGTCTGTTTGTAATGATCGTAAAATTCCTGTGTGTTTTTGAGTCCAATTAATTGGTTTGAAATCAGGTTTTATTAATTCGTAGAGTAGTTTAACCCTCTCTGCATAATTTAGAATGTAAGTTCTTCCGTAGTTCAGGAAACCTACATTTGATTGTAAGTTTTTCAGCGGTTTTGGAGCTTGGAGTACTGCACACTTCTCTAAGAAGTTGTCTGCTAGGCTTTTGACTTCACTTGATAATTCATATCCTAAAAATAGGACTGTCTGGTGGGCAATTCATGACTTTTTAAAGTTACATTTATACCCTTCAGATGCGAACCCAAGTATGATGGTGTTCACTCTTTTCAAGTGTGTCTCCAGGTCATTGTCTGTAAGATAGATGTCATCGACATAGCATAACGCCCCATCATCATACATTTGTAGTAACTGTTACCCTGGCTGAAAATAATCCTGGGCTATTCTTGAATCCCTGTGGGAGACGACAAAATTGCTTTTGGGCCCCCATGCTGGAGAAAGCGGTCAAATACCTGCTTTCTGGTGCAATTTTTTGACAGAAAAAAATATTTGAAATATCTAATGTTGTTTTATATTTTTTGCGCACAATATTATTTATTAGTGCTGTACTGTGTGAGTTTTGTACTGCAAATGTTTCACAACAAGAGTTTAGGTGTCTGTAGTCCAAAACTAGACGATATGAATCGTCTGGCTTGGAGACAGGAAACAAAGGATTGTTCATTTGTGAGTTGCATGTTTCAATCACCCCCTGATATTCTTGTTGATCTAAATTCTCTCTGACTTGTTTTTTAGCTTCTTGCTTAACTTCTTGCTGCCTTTGTGCAGTTGGTTGATTTTTCAACTGGATTTTATGGTGAGGAAAATCCTCATCCCATCCTACATGATTTTTATATAATGCAGGAGCTTGGGCCACTGCCCATTTTCTTGCATATGAGTATTTTTTATTAATTGGAATGTGATTTGAGAAGGCAGGCATAATCATTTCTTCGCCATGTGGCACTCCCTGACAAACTCTGGTGGCCAGTCGTTTTCTGCTAGAAGGATTTCATAACCTTTAGATAGATTCTCCCAGAAGAGACCTTTTATTTTCATAGTTTTATCTCCCTCTATACGTAATGTTATTTCATATAGTTTATGGGGCACGCTAACTATGGTGTCTGCAGTTTCCACTTGAATGTATTCATTTGTGTCCACTGTCTCCAGAAGATTCATCAGGATCTTGCGAGCTATGGTCACTTCTGCTGCACTGTCTAGCATTGTTTGGGCCCACTCTCCGTTCTTGAGTTGTGTCCTCAGGATCCTCAACATGTTTTATTTTAATACTGGCTACCTTCTTTTTGGGAAATTGTAATTTTTTACTTTGATGAGCAGGTTCTTTGTCTTTGGACTTGACGCGCTCTTCTTTATGTTCTGACCGTCCTCTTCTTTCCGATTTCTGTGAGGAAGTCTGAAAAGATCGAGAGAGACATGTATCAATATCATGATAACTGTCAGGTTTTCTCAAATTTTCCCTATTTCTAAGGTATATCTTTTTTCAGAGGGCTCCCGTTGTGGAGACTTGCCCCCTCTCTGGAGACCTATCTCTTCTTTGGGGAGACCTTCCTCTGGTCTGAAAATGTTTTTCTCTGGGAGAGGTTACTTAAGTGTTTCAGCGATGTGGAAAGTCTCCACCTTATTCAATCAAGGGACATTGAGCTAGTCTCTTTGCTAGGTGGAGACAGTGTCTCTCGTATAAGGGTCAAATTTTATTCTAAAATTATTGTAAATTTGATATTACAGCAAGCTGAGAATTTTCAATGTACAGGTATTGATGTTTTGCCTATTTTTAGCTCTGGTAATATCCACTCTCCCCATAGGATGACACTAAAGGGTGATAAACAAAATGGGGTAGCTTCTCCACTCAAAGATCTGAAGATTTGGGTCTCTAAAGGGAAACGTTCGGTCTCCCAGGTAATGCCACCCCCACTACCTCAGAATTCCTCTCTAATAGAGGATAATAATCGGTGGAATTGGCTGCACTGTGCTTTATTCACTAAGACCACAGATAACCCCAAATTGTTTCACCATCTTTAACAATCAATTGAAAATTATTTCTTGGAACGCTGCGGGGATACATAGTAGCCCAGAGAAACTTGAATTTTTATTTTCTTTGGGAGCAAATGTGATTTGCATCTAGGAAACATGGTGTACTGGTACTCTTGATGTCATGAAGGATTACTATGTATTGGAAGCGCCGGCTGCTTCATCCAAGAAAGGACATTCTAAGGGGGGAATTGCTTGCTTATTATCAAATAAATTGCATTGGAGATTCTCCCATTATATTGACCCAAGTAACCTCTTCCAAGCTATAACAATAGCAAATCTCCCCAGTAATTTAAAGAAGTCCTCTGTTGTAATTATCAATGTGTATATTCCTCCAGAAGAGTGTTTTAATGTTATACTGAAGCATGTATTTCGATATATTGGTCAAATTAAAAATGTTTCATCCCCTCCAGAAGTTATCCTAGTAGGAGATCTGAATTGTAAAATATCCAACGCTAGTCTGAACCTCTTCAGAAATAAATCTAAAGAAGAGGCGCATTTTGTACCTCAATCCCTCTTTCCAGATAAAATAGTAACTAATAAAAGAGGGAAGATTCTGCTAGAAGAATTATCGGCAGTTGAGGGGCTCATTTTAAATGGGAGATTCCCGTCTGATGTGCCTGCGGAATTTACACATAAGTCACCTTTTGGGACCTCTATCGTTGATTATGCGATTTCGGACTATGGCTTTTTTCCTTGTATCCAGGATCTTAAGATAATTCCCACATCTTTGAGTGATCATAGCATAATTTTTATAACTATTTCTCTAAAACCTCCGCCTACTGCGTCATGGTCACTCAATAGCAGTGACTCTACTTTTCATGCATCCTCTGGAAGATGTTTTTGGAACCCAACTGCCATTAACGGGGTGCATGCTACCCTATGTAAAACTTTATTAGAATTAAATGATTGGCACGGTTTGGAAATTGTTAACTTTGAAAAATGTATGCGAAATATTATCCTAGATGTCAAAAAGGCTAGCTGTCCTAGGAAATGGGTAGTGCTGCCTAGTGCACTACGCATCCTAAACAAGGAAATAAATAAATTAGTCCGTGAGCAATACTTAGATAGAGTTGGTGAACGTGAAAAAGAAATCTCTAGATTAAAAAGAAAGAGATGTAGACTAAAGCCGAAAATAAAAAAGGAGAAGGAAGATACAGTTTGGATTAACCTGAGGGAATCAGTTGCTCATGGCAGGATTAGAGAATTTTGGTCCATAATTGGAAAGGGATGGGGTACTAGAATAAGTCCTTGCCCCATCCCTATAGCTGAAGAGGTATGGACCTCTTATATTCGGGAGCTTTATGCAGGGAACGGTACTACGGGTGAAGATAGTGTTCCCGATGTAACGCCTGAAGGACTGATTAACTATCCTACAGAGGAAACAATTGAAATGGCCATAAAGAATATGCGCTCCTCTGGTGCAATGGGACCTGACGAACTCCCCATGACGGTTCTGAAGCAGGAGCCCTCGATGTGGAGTAAAATCCTTTTCCCATTGTTTAAAGCCTGTTTGGTTTCTAAAACGGTACCCGCCTCCTGGAGGGGAAGTATTCTGGTCCCTATTTTTAAGAAGGGAACTAGGGATAGCCCCAGTAATTATCGTTTGATAGCGCTCCTCGACTCAATCGGAAAGGTTTTTGCGAAATGTCTTTTAAATTTACTTTCCGATTGGGTCGAGGAGAACAATATCCTGCCACCTGAACAAACTGGCTTCCGTAGGGGGCATGGCACTTTAGACAACCTCACCACCTTACATGTGGTATCTGATAAATACGTACAGGTGAGAGGGGGGGTGGTGTACGCTGCTTTCATTGATTTCTCCACAGCGTTCGATAAAGTGGATTGTAGATCGCTGTGGAGAAAATTAGCAGCTCTTGGTGTCCCATCCTACCTATTAGAGCTTGTTCGCACACTCCATACGGAGACTTGGTGTAGTGTTTTACAAGGGGGCGTAAGGGGTCTCTCCCACCAAATTACATCTCTGAACGGCCTCAAACAAGGCTGTTTATTGGCTCCTCTCTTGTTTTCCTTGTATACTGTAGACCTGCCTGCTGTCTTGTCTGTTAGTGAGGGTATTGCTCCAGTGATTGGGGGGAACCCTATCTCTTGCTTGATGTATGCCGATGACGTTCTTATTTTAGATTTGACTCCCAAAGGCCTTGCAAATCGGCTGCAAGCGCTTCATGATTTTGCTGTTTCCCACTTCATGAAAATTAACATATCTAAAAGCAAAATTATGTGCATAGCCGGAAAAAAGAAGTGCCGATCCGAAAATTTTGGATGGTGTATCGGTGGCCAAAAACTGGAGGTTGTTAAATCTTACACCTTTTTGGGGAAAATCATTGCGGCTAACCTGAGTGAGAGACCCCATATTGAGCATAGCTCACGCAAAGCCCTCGCCCATGGCAAAGGTTTAAATTCCCTTTATCACGCCACCGGAAAAAGGCATTCCTGCTACGATAATATACGGTATTGAACTTATAGAGTTGAATTGCTGGGACTTTTGCCATAAAATTGAAGGGAAACTCTTAAGATCCCTATCTTCCCTAAATACCGCGTGCTCTTTGGCCGCTTGCAGGCTTGATTTTGGTCTCAGGAGCAGCTGGGTACAGGGACTATGTGCCCTAGTAAGATGGGTGGCCTGCTTGGCTAGAGCTGAACCGGGGACGATGAGAGCCCTCCTTAAAAATGAATTATTGGGTAATTTTAAAGAGTTCTCACAACTTGTAAGGGATTTTAGAAGAGCTGTGACTCTTCTAAAGTTAGATGAAAGTGTGTTGTTTTTGCAATCACCTACACAGTTAAAATTCTTATTAAAACAGGCTTCGTGGGAACTAGGCTTTCAGTTAGATAAGAATACAATACAAGGAAAAAGGGGTGTTGATCTTCTCCTTAATTCTTATTCTATTAAGTTGGCCCAACCCTATGCCATATGGAACTTGCCGCATGGTATTCGTAGATTATGGTTCCTTTTACGTTATGATCTATTACCCCTAAATCTACTTTTATCCAAATGGTACGGATCCTCTCCTATGTGCAACTTGTGTAATCTGAGTATTCAGGACCGTATGCATGTTTTGTTGATTTGCCCTGCTCTCCGTACATTGCGACTCAGATGGCTAAAACCAATTTGTCTCCGTCTTGGTATCTCCAATCTGAAATTTTTTCTTTAATCTTTATATTGGCCTCCTAATGAAATGTTTTGCTTCCATATTTTTAATTTTTTTAAAGGTTTTTTAGCTATTTATTAATAGGTTACTGGAGATGTCTGACATTGCTTCCTGTTGTAGATTTGCCATTGTATGTTATTTTATTTACATGTGTTATTGAATGTTATTTTTTGGTATGTACTTGTTCCTTTTATTGTTGTGAATTTTATGTGGCCCTCGTCGAGAGCCAAAACATAATAAAATAATTGAAATTGAAATTGGGAGAGGTTTGCTTATTACCCTCCCACTTCTTCTTTTGAGAATTGAGATTATTTTTAATGAAAGTCTTTTCAGGATTTTCAGTTAGTTGTGGTTTTAGTGGTTTACCACCTAAACTGTCTCTACCTAATTCTTCATAGGATTTTTCAATTATTCTGGCAAGTTCAAAAGGTTGGTCTAGTATATCTGTTTCTTTTAGTTTTTGGCGGATTGCCATGGATGCTGCTTCTCCTTTTATGTTGGCTAGTAGTATAGCCGAGACTTGCTTAAAGTCTTTCAGTAATTTCATGCCTAGAGTTAAAGCAGGTTCTGGACCATATTCATTTTGAATCTGTCTTAGTACATCTGGTATAACCGCCATAGACGGGACACCATGTGTTTTTGTGTAGATTGAAGCAAAGACTGTTCCCCAAGTGTCACAGTCCTCCACATGTGGTGCAATCCCCATTGGCAGGCAGACTGTCAGAATTCTGTGTTTCTCGTGAGGGGTAGTATCAGGAAATACTGCCTTTATTCGAGTAATTTTTTGAGCTAACCAGAATGGAATTTGTTCCTGTTTTGCGGGTATTTTACCAATGACTGATTGAATAGTCTATGGTGTCATTTTATTTGTGTTCCCCTGGTGAGGGGTGTGCTGTGGAATTTTTATTGCTGGTTGGACTGTTAAAATCTGCATGACATATTGTACCAAATGTCTATGTATTTTAATTATTTGTTTTAGTTGAACTAAAAGTTCTCTGTCTGACATTTCTTCAATGTCAGGATGTGGTGTATAGCTGGCTAGAACCGGCCATGTGGCTCCTGGTCTACCTAGTGGACCGAGCCTGTTAATGTGATTTTGATGTTTTACGGCGCCATTAAACCAGAGCTCATGCTCTTGGTAAGTTAGTGGAATTTCAACTTCCTTGAAAGGGGTGTATTCCGCTGGAGGTTGCCCTGCTTTGTAGTAGTGGAACTCATGTGTTACAGCATTTGCTGCTGGAAAAATTATCCATGAATAGAATACTTCTGTCTGCCGATATTCATGTGCCTCGACAACAAATATGACTGTACCACCTCTCGATGATACTCTATTTCCTATATGTTTTATAGTTAAGGTTTTCCTTACATTTACCGGGATGTTTTTTGCATCCGGTTGATCTTGTTGGAGACTTGTGTCTTCCGTCAAAAGTTGAGCTGCTAGTCTAGCTCTCTCCCTTTCGTCGTCACTTTCTGACATTTTACTGACTGAAAGTTTGCAGATCAAGTTTCAAGGAAACAAAGATTAGGTGCACAATATTTTGGAACACTGTATCCTTCAACGTTGACTAAACCAAAGACTAATACATAGGAATCTCTTCCTACTAAGTTTTGGCGGATATTACCCTTTTACCCACTCCAGAGGTCTATTAGAGTTTTTACGGGAAAAAGGGGTCTGTGTGAAAAGCACGACTGAGTTACTCTAGTATCTAGCATTAAATTATCGCCTTACCAAACGTTGGGCGCCATGTAGTGTAGTTCCTATATTCCCAATAGGCTCTGCGGATTGGAATAACATAAACGATAGTTTAGACGTAGGACTGAGGTCGACTAGGTCTCTACTGAATATGTTAGACTTAATTGTGTGTGCCAGCTAGCTCAGAGGTCACTAGAAACGTTCTCGAGTAAACAAGAAGGTGTTTAGCTTTCCTGAATAGACAAGAAGGGATTAGCTTCTGACAACCATATCACATGACAACTTTGTTCCCCCTGCAATAAGGAATATATCTCTAGAGTCGCGGAAAAAATAGATAGCTATTTTACTCAGTCAATCGTGCATGCTTCGATTCACCAGAGATGCAGAGAAATAGAGAGACGGGCGTTTTCAATAAAATGGTTATTTATTGAGCAGTCTTCTTTCGCATGCAAGAGAAATGAATTGCCACAATTGCAATACTTGTCATAAAGTAAAGTGCGTACAGTAAAAGAAGTATTATGAAATAATACTGTAAAAGCATTTATATGGTTTCTAAGCCATAAAATACTTAAAATGGATAAAATACATACAATGATAAAATAATGACTAAAAGTACTCAACTGGTGTTTCTAAGATAGGCCTACCCCAGTGTACCTAACCTAAGCCTAGTACAGGGAAGGTGTAGATGAGTTACAGTTTTTGCCAATAATCTGAATCAAGAATTCTCTATGGGTCTAATCAGCTCTGTACCTTGGGTATAGAATGAAGGAGGTCTTGTGTATCTCTCTCAGGGCTCGATTTCCCAGCATCCCACGAGGGTATCAGGGAAACACTGGAGCTGGATTTCTCAGCAGGAGAAAAGACAGCGTCTCTCTCAGTGCGTCAGCAGGGAGGGTCGGCTTCCTTCGGCACTCGCATCAGAAGGGCATCAGGCAAGTAGATAACCGAATCAGCTCGAAACAACCGTGTGTTGCGTAAGGCAGATGTTGGTATATTTATACCTGAAAGTGCTGAGTTTGACGTAAGGTTGGACATAAGACGTCACTAAGAACTGGCAATTCTTTTAGGACTCTCAGGAGTTCTAGGACAAATCAAGACAAAAGCAGGGGGAATTCCCGGGCTGCTGGTGGGTCGGTTTGTTTAAGAACGCGTTGTACTTTCTAGGAGTCTATGGGAGTAGCCTTGCCGCATTTGGACTGCATTGGCTATGACTTAATATGGATATGATTCTTATGCCTTTATAAGGATATGATTTGTTATAACCACATAAGGGCATAAATCGGGAATATCTAATTAGGGTCCTAGATACATTCACAGCAGATTCTCCTGTTGAAATGTGTTTGCATACACATGGCACCCACCCATTGTGGGTACTCCCCCTAGAATATAAAGCTCCGGTGCCTTGGTAAACTTCCCTGAGTCATATACTGCCAAGACAAGAGTCTTTCCTCCTGGTGGTGTGCTAGCACTTCCCCAGGACAGAGACAAAGGCCTGGGCAGGAAGGAGCTCACACCTTCCCCCTCCCAGGATAGCTAGTGCTGTGAGACTCAAAGGCTTTCCCTGCCTTTTATATGAATTACCTTGATCCCCACTCGAGGACAAAGTCCTTCCTGCCCTGTGATTCAGGAGTTGTACACCACCAAAAGGCTAGCAACACCTTTTAGATAGGCTAGAGTTGTGTAACATTTTAGGACCATATTGTAATTGTCCCAATTCATGCCCTTATATAGGTATAAATCACCATATCCTTATATAGGCATATGAATCATAACCATATTTAGACATAGCTGAAGCAGTCCCAATACGGCAGGGCTACTTCCACTAGTTCCAAAAATCTACAACGATTTCTTGGAAAACACGGCTTCAGCAGCAATGGGACTTCGCCTTGCTCGAAAACTGACTTGTCCAAGAACTCATGGTGTTTTCAAAGAACTGAGACTCTTTGATGACGTTATTATGTCCACCTTTACATCAAACTTGGTACCTTGAAGTGTGGAATTTTAGTTTGCGAGCTAAACATCATCTGCGCCAGCTTGTCACCCACGTACAACATGCACAACAGCCATTTTAGGTATCATGGTCTCCTTGTCCACACTCGATCACCAGCGCGCCCCTCTGACCCAGCAAGCATCCTCCGCGCACCCTGGCTCCCCCTCCCTCCCCCTCATGAGCATAACCCTTCTGCATGACCCTGTCCTTGGGAGTCACGCCTGCGCCTGACCAGCATCTCCTCTCCTCCCATGAATGCCCCTCTGTTAATAAACCTTCCCTCCACGCTCGATTGTCCACGCGGCATGAATACCACTCCTTTGATGACCCCTTCCCCCGTGTCCAGCTGTCCACACAGGTCTGAGGCCATCGCCTAAGCCGGCAGATATCATTTACTGCCCCTTATTGTACGAGGTCGCTCTCATTCAAAGGACCCTCTATTGATCCAGGCCTCCCCACCCCCTGTGATATGATCAGGCGCACACATCCTAAGACTCGACGGAACACTCAGCTGCGTGATGACCCCCTCCTCTTATCAGCAGGTTGAGGACCTCTATTGTGGAGGTATATGGGGGTGGGATTGACACGAGGATTACGGGGATGTCTTTTCCTTTATGTCACAATGTTCTGATTGTAATAAAGAAAGGTCACATGCCATAAACCAGTGTATAAGAGGCCAGGCCTCCGAGAGGCTGTTAGAGCACCTCGAGACGATACCTTGTTGTCTGATCTGATGTGTTCTGCTCCATCGGAATAAAACTTCTGTTTCCTGCCTTCTGGTCTCCGGCGCCTGCCTCATTGCTTGGTAAATTTGAATGGTACAAGGGCGGTTAGCGCCGGGCAATTCTCGAGAAAGGTCCTAGCCCTACCTTTTTCTACAATTGGCGTCCCAAAGCGTGGGGCCCATCAGCGACACGTGGATCCAGTGGGAGAGGTCCCGATGACAGAGTGAACGACTGCAACGATCGGGAAGAGCTCGTGTCCGATAGACCCTCGTCTGACAGCCGATCAGCCGACCTTCACTAGTTCAGAACAGACCTCTCTCGAGTGATCTACGGTCCTGACTGGGAACCATCAGGAGTGCCACGGCCATCACGAAGGAGAGAGGACGATCGGGCGCTGGATCCAGAGGACAGGAAACCGTCCATGCGGTCCGGGTAAGGTCGTGTAAACACGACGAATTGAGAAAAGATTGTTTTGTTTGGATAATACTAGTATTACGCTTTGTTGAAACCTCTGGAGATTCGCTGTCTGCAAACGGAGAAAACAACAGGCTCTCTCTTTGCAAACAGTGAAGGATAGGTAATGCAGACTTTTGTCCCCGTTGTAATCCGTCGTGCCTATCTTCCTCCCCCACTGTTTCCCGAACTATCGTTCGTGGATTATTGTCTGGAGATTCTTTTTCTGCAAACAGGGAAGAACAAGGTCTCTCTTTGCAGGTAGAGAAAGAGTAGGTAACGATAACTTTTTGTGCCCACTTATTCTCCCCACTGATTGTTTTGATTGACCGATTGTTCGGTATTGGTTCGTTTGAGGTATTCACCGCCGGCAAACAACGGAGAATAGAAATATTCTGTCTAGTCTTTGCTCGCCGTGATAAGATAGGTAGTGCAGACTTTTGTCCCCGTTGTAATCCGTCATGCCTATCTTCTCCCCACTGGTTGGTAGCCTGTTTAGCCCGGACCGCTTATTAGAGATGAACCATCCAGCTCCACTGGAGGGCACCCCTAATAAGGACATGTTCACTAAGTATGGACTAGTCGCTATAGCTTACACTAAACTATGGCATAAATATACAAAAAAGAACCCTGAAAGTCAGTGGCCACTGATAGGTTCCTTTAATGAAAATAAAATAAAAACATTAGAAATAGCGCTCCAGAAGAATAAGACCACGCCCACTATGCTCGACAGTATCGGCATGTGGCGCAAAGAAACGGAACAACGAAAGAAAAGAGAAGAAGCAAAAATAGGGAAAGAATTACGAAAGGCAGCTCACCTGGCCGCAAAGCAACTAGAAGAGGAAATAAAAGAAAGAAAGGAAGCTACACAAAACCAAGAATCAGGGTCGACAGGCCAATGTCCTGTTAGGACCCCCTCTGCGCTCTACCCTGAATTGCCCTCCAAACAACGGGCAAACGATGAGTTACTGCTAGGTCCCCCAATCATCTACATGCCCCCTCCATATGCTCCCAGCCAACAAAGCCTGCAAACCCCGAGTGTGAGTGAAAGTGACCCAAGCGCTAGTGCACCAGCCCTCACGGCCTCTGCACCAGCCACATTAACAACTTCGTCAGACGATCCCGAGGCTAGCAAACAATCACCAGCCAGGCTAAATAGGTTGAGCAAAGATGAGCGGGATGGGATCGACAAAATAGCAAAGACATTAGTAGAACGAAGGGAGAGCGAAGATTATACAATGAGCGTATATAATTCACATGCCGACAGCCACAGACGGTATTTCATCTTGCGATTCAGCTACTACACCCTGAACGCATATGAAGATAGGTATCAAAGTAAGGGTCCCGCTAAACTAACAACGCTGTATAGGAAGATTGATGTTGGAGATGGGACTGAACGTGAGGCGACGGAGCTCTTCATGCAGATGCTTGAGGTCTTCCACCACCTCACGGAACAAAAACCAGAAGCCAAGGTTACAGTCCCTGAAACGACCTCGGTAGAAGTAGCCAATACTATGATGCCTATCAGAGAAGCGGCCCCTTACTGGATCCCGCCACGGGGCCAGGGAACAAGCGATGATATTAATAATGAAAATGCAAAAGGGAGGGTTGTGTACAATTGGGTTTACCAACCATGGGACCGACAGGATATCCTAACCTTCAAACAAACCCTGCCCGATTTAAGAAAGAACCCGACGGCATTTTATACCGAATTAGGCACAGCCTTGGGTTCGACAATAATGACTTTAGCGGACATTGACTTGTTCTTTGGGTTATGCCTGCCAGCTGACGTGTGGAAGCAAATCCGGAAGGCTGACCACACGGACCTGTTTGGACATACCTGGGACCAACTCGGTAAACTAGATAGACAGCGAGAGCCAGGAAGGAAACCAGTGAAGGACATACTGGAACTCCCAGACAAACTAGTTCAGAAGTTAAAAACACTGATCCCGGAAAGAAAGGTAGACTGGTCGATAGTCACGGCCTGTCGACAGAAACCCCAGGAAGATGTGTCAGAATACTTCTCCCGATTCGAGACAGTGTTCTCCGACTACAGTGGCCAAGACATGACCACCGCAACCGGACAGCACCTGTTTGTACAAAATTATGTAAAGGGCCTAACACAAGAAGTCTCCCAAAAACTGCAGACGAGTGAGAGTAGTTGGGGGGCCTCCAAACCCGCAGCTATCCTTCAGATGGCTCAGTATTACGAGCACCAAAAGAATGAGAATGATAGGGCGTCCGAGAAAAAGAAGAAAGATTTAAAGGAAAGGGTAATGATAGCCCAGATACAGGGTATAGCGGTAGGACGGGAACACCAAAGGGGGAACTACCAATCTACCACCCCCAGAGATCTACCTCCTAAAGATCACACCCCAGCACCCCACACTGGACGTAGAGACATTAGCAATGACCAATGCGCCTTCTGCAAAGGGTTCGGCCATTGGAAATCCCAGTGTCCGGTCCTGCTAGAGATGAATAGAAATAGGGATTCCAGGGATGTGGCAGGTGGTCCGAGGAATAGAGTACAGGGACGAGGGAACCCCAACGACACCAACAATGACAGATCAGGGAAACTGAACACATTTGACCGTCCCCGACAGAACCAATATCAGCTATCCGAAGGTGAAAATGCCCCCGATTTTGCATAGGACTGCCAGGGGCAAGGGAGGGATCCAGTCGAGCTCTGTGTTGACCACCAAGGTCCTTATGTCACCTCTAAGGTCCTGGGTACAGAGTCTCCATTCTTGGTAGACACTGGGGCGACACGTAGTGTGTTATCAAAACGACTGATTCCAAGGGCACCCTTGTCTGGCTCACACATAACGTCGATAGGTTTCGATGGAACGCCCTCCACTAACCCCCTGTCCGTACCTATTACCTTTGACCTAGAAAACAACACCACTGACGCGACATTTCTACTCTCCTCCAATTCCCCTGACGCCATTATGGGCATTGACTTACTGAAACATTTTCGAGCTACCATTAGGTGTTCCCCAGATGGAATACGAGTCATCCTGTACGACAACCCAGACATGCCCAGATCCCGTCCCCCACGACACATGTGCTCCATAACTGACGCTGACCTGTCCCTGCTTGACACCCTGCCTCCGTACCTGTGGGCCAAAAATGACTCTGATGTGGGGCGAATGATGATTGATCCTATTCACATAACTGTACGACAGGACGCTATGCTCCCGAAACTCCCGCAATATCGGATATCGCCAGAGGGTGAGAAGGCACTGGTAGCGATCATTCAGTCTCTGGTAAATGCAGGAGTGGTTGAAGAGGTGGTTAGCAACGTCTGCAACAGCCCAATCCTACCTATTGTTAAGAAGCAAGGTGAAGGAGATGAGAAAGCGTACCGCTTCATCATCGACTTGCGAGAGATTAACAAAGTGGTTGTACCCCAATATCCTGTAGTCTCCGATATCACCACCATTCTGACCCTCATCCCGTCCACTGCCACCACCTTCACTGTTATCGACCTTAAGAACGCGTTTTTCTCTATCCCCATTCATCCAGACAGCCGTTATCTCTTCGGCTTCACTTTAAAATCCCGCTCGTACCGATTTTGTAGAGCTCCCCAGGGGTACACTGAAAGTCCCAGCATTTACAGCCAGGCCCTCAAAAGACAGCTGGATGCCTTCCAGCTACCAGAGGGAGTGGTGTTGATCCAATATGTCGATGATATCCTTTTGGCGGCCGACACCACCCCGCTTGCAACGACAGCCACCGTCCAACTCCTACACTTTCTTGCAGAAAATGGCCATAAAGTCTCCAAAAAGAAGTTATAGTTCTGCCAGCCACAAGTGACTTACCTAGGCCATCTTCTGTCCAAAGAAGGGAGGAAACCTACACCCGACCGAATCCAAACCATCCTAGACACCCCCATCCCAAAAACACAAAAGCAGGTCCGCTCTTTGGTTGGCCTAACCTCTTTTTGCAGACAGTGGTTGCCTAATTACAGCCTCATTGTGAAACCATTACTTGCCCTGCTGACCAAAGATGTCCCCTCCCCGCTTCCTTGGACCACTGAGTGTCAAGCCTCCTTTAAGGAATTACGGGATGCACTCTGCTCAGCACCCGTCCTCGGAACGCCGGATTACTCCAAACCATTCTCCCTCTTCACCCACGAAAGGGAGGGATGTGCATTGTCTGTCCTAACTCAATCGATTGGTCCTAAGCAGCGCCCTTGTGCCTACTTCTCCGCCACTCTTGATCCTGTAGCCAGAGCTTTACCTGCCTGCCTTCGAGCGGTAGCCGCCGCTGCTGTCTCTATCCGTCAGAGTGAGGGAATCGTACTTTCCAACTCCCTCACAGTATTAGTACCCCATGCAGTCGACACCCTTTTGAACCAGACAAAGACCCAACACCTGACTAGCGCACGACTGACAGGGTACGAGTTGACTCTACTTGCGCCCCACATCACACTAAAGAGATGCACGACTTTGAATCCTGCCACATTACTGCCCCTGCCTGAAAATGACCCCGACGTGCCTCCCATACACGACTGTGTGACCCTCACGGACGAACAGACTAGGAGTAGGGTTGACCTCCGAGACACTGCTTTTCCTGACCCCCATGGAGAGCTATGGGTAGACGGCTCATGCATCAAACTCCCAGATGGCACCACTTCAGCTGCCTATGCAGTAACGACAGCCCGAACAGTAGTTGAGACAGCCTGCATCACACAACGATCTGCCCAGGCAGCAGAGCTGATAGCCCTCACCCGAGCATGCATCATAGCCGCAGGGACCACCGCGAACGTATATACGGACAGCCAGTATGCCTTCGGAGTGGTCCACCATTTTGGACTCCTGTGGAGGGAGAGGGGATTCCTGACGTCCCACGGCACCCCAATCCTCCACGGAGATCTAGTTTCCGCTCTGATTGAAGCAGTTCTCCTCCCCAAACGATTAGCGGTGATCAAATGTCAGGCACACAAAAGGGTAACAGACTTAGTCGGACAAAGGAATGCATTGGCCGACATCACTGCACGAACCACAGCTGAGAATAGGACGGCTACACGCATGTATGTGACCAGGTCACAAGCAGAGAGATGGACTGACGCAAGGGAAATGATCAGAGACATCCAGTCGGCCAGCACCCCTCACGAACTGACTAAGTGGGCAGGGGTGGGTTTGAAGGACGAAGAGGGCTGCTGGCGAACAAAAGATGCAAACAGATGGTTGCTACCCGACTCATACCTGATTCCCATACTGACAATGGCACACTCCCCCGCACACATAGGATCTACACCCATGATCGAACTCATTTCCAAAGTCTGGCACAATGACAAAATCCCTGACTCAGCCAGACGCCTAGTTCAGCAGTGCCTCATCTGTCTGCAACACAACCCCGGGAAAGGAACTGTGGTACCCTGGGGAGGGTTTGGGACCCCCAATCACCCCTTTGAGGTCCTTCAGATGGACTACATCCAACTAGAGAGATGCCAAAACCTGAAGTATGTACTAGTCATCGTATGTGCCTTCAGCAAATGGGTAGAGGCCTATCCAACCCGTGACAACACTGCCATGACTACTGCCAAAGTACTACTGAAGGAATTCTTCCCTCGCTATGGCCTTTGTCGAATTTTATGGAGCGACAATGGCCCCCACTTCATAGCTGAGGTTATCCAACTAATCCTAAAGGGGTTGGGGGTGAAGCAAAGGTTTCATGCGGTCTTCCACCCCCAATCCGCCGGTCTAGTGGAACGCCATAATGCCACACTGAAGCTGAAATTGTCAAACATAGTGGCCACCACTGGACTTAACTGGCCGGATGCCTTCCCACTGGCCTTGTTATCGATGCGCTCCACTCCCACCAAGCGCCATTTGACCCCCTACGAGGTCGTGTTTGGGCGACCGATGAATCTCTGGACTGCTCCCAAACCGACCTCCATTCATGACGTCCCAGACGTCCTTCTATCTGATTATTTGTGCAAGTTAACTAAAACGTTGTCTGTCATTCATCAACAGGTGCAGCAGGCCATCCCCGATGCTTTCAGGGGCCCCGGCCATGACATCCAACCGGGAGATTTCGTGTTGATACGAAATTTCCAGCGGACCAAGAGTCTGGAACCGCGGTGGACGGGCCCCTGGCAAGTGCTGATTACCACCCGAACGGCGCTTCGAGTGGAGGGGAAGAAGCACTGGCTGCACGCACATCATTGCCGGAAGGTCTCTGCGAACCTGGCTACGACAGAAAACGTCAACACCCAAGAAGAGCTCCTGAGCAAAGACCGACCGATATTGGACTGTTATCCCGATACTGAGGCACTGGAACTTGCAAAATTCTCTGATCCCACTGTGCCATCCAGAGAAGGGTATTTCCTGCGCCGAAAGGAGGGAGTGTCGGCTAAGTAGGCCACGGACTAAGTTGAATCTCAGAACGGTGACCTAAGCACAATTAAGGGTTACCGGGAGAGAAGCTAAACGAAGTCTGTGGTTCTGCCCACTACCGAGCCCCTTGAAGGTGATGGAAGCGCCAGATAAGAAGATGATGGAAGCGCCAGATAAGAAGATGATGGAAGCAACAGGAAATACCCAGTATAGAAATCCAAAGACTGACAACTTGCACAAATCAAAGACAATCGCACTCTTCATTGTCTTCCTCTTCTGCCTCCTCCTCATGACCTCCTTCTGGATTCTGGAGGAAAGCACACCGGCTCATGAGGCATTGCTACCTACTGCACAGCCAACACCCCTGAAAGAGCATCACCTAATCTCTCTGTCGCCCCAGCTCCGAGAAAGGCGCAGGGAATTCTGGAACAATTCCTTCGTGCAACTGTTGCACCAACACAACCTTGCTGCAAATGCTACGAACTGCTGGATCTGCGGGTTGCTCCCGCATGCCACTGGACACTCCATCCCCTTCATCCCTTCACCTTTCTCAGTTCACGGCTCCTGCCTCGCCTGGTTGATCCTCATGCAAGAGAGCCACAAGGACAACGCCACCTCCAGCCGGACAGTGTCACACTTCTACTCTGGGTTCTGGCTGAACAAAACCGGAAAGACCCCTGCTGCCCTGTGTCCTGCGCTCGCAGGCGCCACCTTCCTCAAAGACATTCCAGCCAAAGAACGAGTCGAAGTACAGGTGCTCCACAATTCAGCCAGAACCACCTTCTCTCATCTGCAAAAACAAACTACCGCCACCCTGACTGTGGCTCTGTCTGTTATCAATGTCACTGGCCTCGTGTGCCTCGAAGGCCAAGGAACGCAGCTGGTGGGTCACAGTTCCTGCCGAATCACCAGAACACTGGACTCAGTTGACCCCCCTTCTTTCGTCGCCTCTCCAAACATGTACTTTGTGTGTGGCACCAAAGCTTACACCTGGCTCCCGAAAGGTTGGAAGGGTATCTGTTACATTGCCTTCGTTCTTCCACCCACATATGTAGCCCCTGCCAACCAGCAGAGGCGTGCAGACGACATGGGACAAGCCGACTCCACCGGAGCACAGTTCCTGGATGCAGCAAAGGGACTTGTTCCCCTGTGGGGCCCAATGGCAAACAGCCGTGCTATCTGACACCTGACCCAGGCAGTAGAAACAACGATCAACATCACGGCTGGCATCCTCGCCAACAACACTGCGGAGCTTCAGGCGGTCCGCCTTGTGACCCTTCAAAATCGTCTTGTCCTAGACGTGGTCCTAGCCGACCGAGGAGGAGCATGCCGCATCATCGGATCCAGCTGCTGCACCTACGTTCCAGACAACTCGCCTTCAGTCTACAAAGCCATTGAACACCTCCACAGACTTTCCTCAGAGGTTCACCAAGAACAGGAAGGATGGTCGCTTGGGAGCTGGTTTTGGGACGCTTTGAAGAACTGGGGTTGGAAGTTGTTTTCCTTCGTGCTGATACCTGTTGTGATATTATGTGGGTGTTGCTTAGGTATCCAATGTCTGCCACCTTTGTCCGGCCTTGTTTCTAACTGTATGTGCCCAAAGACTTTGGACTTCCGAAATGAGCACATGAGCCCCCTCTATGAAGTAGAAATACGTGGCCTTATGGGGATAAATCCAAACTGACAAGTTGGCGAGACATGTTAAAAGGGAGGACTGTGGAATTTTAGTTTGCGAGCTAAACATCATCTGCGCCAGCTTGCCACCCACGTACAACATGCACAACAGCCATTTTAGGTATCATGGTCTCCTTGTCCACACTCGATCACCAGCGCGCCCCTCTGACCCAGCAAGCATCCTCCGCGCACCCTGGCTCCCCCTCCCTCCCCCTCATGAGCATAACCCTTCTGCATGACCCTGTCCTTGGGAGTCACGCCTGCGCCTGACCAGCATCTCCTCTCCTCCCATGAATGCCCCTCTGTTAATAAACCTTCCCTCCACGCTCGATTGTCCACGCGGCATGAATACCACTCCTTTGATGACCCCTTCCCCCGTGTCCAGCTGTCCACACAGGTCTGAGGCCATCGCCTAAGCCGGCAGATATCATTTACTGCCCCTTATTTACGAGGTCGCTCTCATTCAAAGGACCCTCTATTGATCCAGGCCTCCCCACCCCCTGTGATATGATCAGGCGCACACATCCTAAGACTCGACGGAACACTCAGCTGCGTGATGACCCCCTCCTCTTATCAGCAGGTTGAGGACCTCTATTGTGGAGGTATATGGGGGTGGGATTGACACGAGGATTACGGGGATGTCTTTTCCTTTATGTCACAATGTTCTGATTGTAATAAAGAAAGGTCACATGCCATAAACCAGTGTATAAGAGGCCAGGCCTCCGAGAGGCTGTTAGAGCACCTCGAGACGATACCTTGTTGTCTGATCTGATGTGTTCTGCTCCGTCGGAATAAAACTTCTGTTTCCTGCCTTCTGGTCTCCGGCGCCTGCCTCATTGCTTGGTAAATTTGAATGGTACAAGGGCGGTTAGCGCCGGGCAATTCTCGAGAAAGGTCCTAGCCCTACCTTTTTCTACAGAAGGTATAAATATGCCCACACTTGCCATAGCAAACACACAGTGGTTTGGGGCAGTTCGACTATCTACTTTCCCAGCGCACCCTGTTACTGTAAAGTGCCGAAGGAAGCCGACCCTCCAGCAGACATACTGAGAGAGACGCTGTCTTTTCTCCTGCCGAGAAATCCAGCTCCAGTGTTTCCAAGCTACCCTTGCGGGTTGTTGGGAAATCGAGTCCTGAATAGTTCTTAGCCCGTTGTTTGTGTTCACTGCTGCTGAGAGCCGTTGGTCAGGTGTCGCCGCTGGTCGGCTGTGCAGTGAGCCGGGAGCCGGGAGCCGGGAGACGGGAGGTCTGTTGCCGAGACGTTGCTGCCGAGACCCCACGGGTATCTACTGCTGAAGCCCGGCGGGGAATTGCGGGGGAATTGCTGCTCACTTTTTTTCTGGTCGGAGCGGAGACAGGCTGTCCGGGAGACGGGGGTACCAGAGCGGACCGCTGACTGCGGGCTATGGGACCCCGCCCCCAACCACAGCTTCGCATCGCATCAGAGCCGCATCAGTGCCGCATGGTAGAGAGACTGAGTGGCGGAGCGGCTGAGCGGCATGTGATCTCGACATTGCATTAGGGCAAACAGAAGTTTATCCCTTATTGCAGACACGATCACTGTGCCATCATTGATCCAAATCCTGTTTAAATTGAACAAAACTTGGGATTGACAGACCTGTTTAACTGAAGTCCTAGGTCACATTACATCAATAGACCTTTTAGCATACCTGGAGAAGCTGGAAAGTGGAAAGTGGCCGCGCCCCACCAGTGTGACTCACGAGGCTCGTCAGTGGGCGTGTCAGTGGAGGAGAGTGGCGCAGCCTGGCGTGCAGAGGCTACACGAGGAGCAGGCAGGCAGGCAGGCAGGCTGCCGAGATTGTGCACCGAAAGGATCGAGCCAGAGCCAGTGTCGGTGTCGGTGCTGGAGCCTGAGGGTGAGGCAGGTGCCGAGTGGAACAGCGAACGGACGGAGCAGCGGATTCCGGTAAGGCCGCTAGGGCGGCACAAGCTCACACAAGGGGGGTAAGGGGTGTAGGGGTCAGTCGGGTCGACCGGGAGAAAGCAGCCTGGCGCACCGCCGCCTTCCTTTCGACCGGGTGTGCGGGCGGCCACTCTCCTGTCCCCTCCCCCCCGAGACAGCATTGATGCAGCCGCCTTATGCTGAGAGCTCACTGAGTTCTCTAGCTCAATAGCTCCGCCGGCTGTGCTCCCTTGCTCCCTTGGTCCTCGAGGCACACTGTGCTTTGGCTTTTGGCTTTGCGGGTGCCCCCTGACCTCCGGTGCCGGCGGTGCCTTGTCTGTCCCGCAGCCCCTGCTCACAGCCGCCCCTCCCTCTGTCGGCCGCTTACTTGACTTGCGAACGGGAGTTCACCAGCCCTGGGGCTGCTCCCCTTGCACTTGTCCTGAGCCGGCTGCCCCCCGACCCTCTTGCCCGGCGCTCACTTGTTTACCGCTGCCGGCCTACCCCGTCTCTAGGCCTCGAGGTGTGCTGCCCTCTCCCAGGGTGCCCCACTGCACGTAACCTCCAGTGTCCCAGGGCCGGAGCGGCCTAGAGAGGAGCGGTGGGTCGGAGTGGTGTCTACGGGCACGGGCAGGAGTGGGTGGTGGTTTGGTTTAGCTGGGCAGGATAGAGTGAGTAGGGGGTGCCATCCGCTACAGTTTGACATAGCTGCACAGAGTGCAGCCACGTAGTGTACGCCATCGCAGTCATCCCTGAAGAGCGAACCAGAAAACCATCCACCAACAAACCTGTTCCTGTACCAAAGCAGCAGCGGAGTCGGGTCTGCAATCAGTCAAAAAGAGCCTAAAGCCAAGACCCCCCGGTGCAATGAGATCTGGAAAAGAAAGAAAGTACACTGCACCCAAGCGAAGGAAGCCCAAGCAACCAGATGCAGCTGGGGCCCAAGCCCACGCCAAGCATACACCAAAACCTCAAAAACCCAAAAACCTAACCCTACGGAACTATTTTAGAAAGACTCCATCAAAAACCACGGAATTAATACAACTATTAGAGCAACATCCGCAAACTTTGGAGGTAACTACTTCTACAACCTCGGACCGTTCAGGGTTCGATCGCCACCTGTACTAACCATAACAGGGAAACCACCCAAACTGTTCCTTTTCAACCAAGCAAGTCCTTCACGTCTCAGGCAGATGATAACGGGCTTGCCCACTTACCGAAACTACAGCTGGAAGACATTATGTGTCCAATAGAAGCTTCCCCTTTGCTGCAACAACTTTCACAACTTCCCGTCACTGGACCGATGTCCATGATCCCGTCTAAGCCATCCTCGGGCCTCCCCCAGCAAACAACGACAGTGCAAATCCATGGGCAAGCTGGCCCAGCGCAATCCAATGGTAGTCACCCACTTTCAAACTCGTTAACCTCACCAATAACAAAAATACCAATAGCATTAACCAACTTGAGCCCTTTACACAAGTTATTCTCGCCTCCTGGCCAAACAAGGACTCCATGTCAAAGTCAATCAGCGCAGCTGGCAGCAAACGACCAACCCATGTCGGATTTGTCCCTCTTCTTCAAGACCACCCCAAATTCCCCATGCCCGAGCCTCACTCCGAATGAAAAACCTAACACAGAAGAGGACACTACGACTAGTGTCTGGCCACAATTATTGCAGACCCTCCAACAAACTGTGACCGCACTCAACTACCACTCAGTAAAACTAGAGGTGCAGGTAGACCTACTAAATACCCTTGCACTTTTTACGTCAGGGATTGATGGCAAATTAGACAAACTGAACTCGCTAATTCTAAGGGCACAAGCATCTGCGAACTTTGTCCAACCAACGTGCTGCTGCTCCCCAATTATTGACTCCTTCTCCCTGCTTCCAGATTGCCTTTCCACCGTCATCAGGGAAGTAAAGCAGCTGAGGGGAGGAAACTTGTTAGCCAACCCGCAACTCCCCAAACATCAAGAACTGGACAAACCCCCGGAGGACTTTGGAAACAAAAACACAAAAACAAAGGAAGAAGAAGCGGATACGTCAGGAACAATTAACCGCCCTCCATCGATGAACGGTCACCCCAGAGTTCTTCAATAAAACCAACTTTGACGGTTGAAAACGGCACTCTCCGGGCACTAACTGGGCTAACAATCCAGCATGCCCATTCAGAGGATGGGCGAAACAACAGCTCTACTCTTCGCCCGCTTCAACAGTCCTGGCCCCCCCGGGCCTATTCCTCCTTGCAGCAAGAGAGAGCCCAAACGTCAACGCAAAGCCAGAAATAAACTCAGGGCTAATTCCAACCTGGCCCATCAGAATCTCTTCCCCATTTTTTCGATAGCTGAAAATAAAAAATCTTCCATAGAAACCAGCGTAGTGGAACCAACGACAAATGCAATAAAAACCTCGAATGGAGCCACCCCGGATTTACCCACTCAAGAACTGGCGAGGAGTCCTCAAAGTCAAGGAACATTAACAATTTCCCCGGCAACGATAGCAGAGGGTAGCTATTCCGAGGTATTTGCAGAAGCGGGAGGTGTTTTCACCGGTCACAGAGCTGCCCATTACCTTGTCTCCTGAGCTCCTGGGTCCGAGCGAGCTTCCAGCCCCGCCATTCCCGCCATTGCCGCTGCTGCCAGGACATCGCAGCGCGGCCGGCAGGAGAGGGAACTACATCCCCCAAGATCCCTAGCGGCTGGACGCCGCAAGCAGCCAATCAGTGTGCGCCCGGAGGCGCTGATAAGGAAGGACTGCCCTCATAGCAGCGGGAGGTATTTGCAGAAGCGGGAGGTGTTTTCACCGGTCACAGAGCTGCCCATTACCTTGTCTCCTGAGCTCCTGGGTCCGAGCGAGCTTCCAGCCCCGCCATTCCCGCCATTGCCGCTGCTGCCAGGACATCGCAGCGCGGCCGGCAGGAGAGGGAACTACATCCCCCAAGATCCCTAGCGGCTGGACGCCGCAAGCAGCCAATCAGTGTGCGCCCGGAGGCGCTGATAAGGAAGGACTGCCCTCATAGCAGCGGGAGGTATTTGCAGAAGCGGGAGGTGTTTTCACCGGGAACAGAGCTGCCCATTACCTTGTCTCCTGAGCTCCTGGGTCCGAGCGAGCTTCCAGCCCCGCCATTCCCGCAATTGCCGCTGCTGCCAGGACATCGCAGCGAGGCCGGCAGGAGAGGGAACTACATCCCCCAAGATCCCTAGCGGCTGGACGCCGCAAGCAGCCAATCAGTGTGCGCCCGGAGGCGCTGATAAGGAAGGACTGCCCCCGCTAAGCGGGAGCGCGCGGGCAGCGCCGGGCGAAGCCCGGGCAAACGGCGGGCCCTCTGTGGCCCTCAGAGGCACGAGGAGGCCGGGACGGGCCACCCCACTTGGCCTTCTATGAGGAGGTAAAACCACTTATTGTCCACTCCACTGACTATCACAACTGGCCTGATACTGTTACTCATACCCATATGGGAGTTGTTACTTACTATACCCCCTTGGTTGAACCTAAACCCTAAGACACAAGACGAGCCTAATATTGCCATGGTGGTTCGATTGAACAAATAGTACAGCTGTTTGTCTTGTTATTCTTACATTGTTCACCTTACACTTTCCCCTATCAGCATGGATCCCCCTTCTGAAACGTCTGATACAGCGTCCAATCCTACCTGGCTAGACGATCTAAACAGTATGTGCAATATCAGGTATACCTTAGTTACCTCACCCCATCAGGTAGCTAACGTCAGCTCGTTAGCCTACATTGGCAGCACACAGGGGCTTCTTCCGACACCCATAAAAGTAATTGTAAAAAGTACTACTCCCGTTATGGTTACTTCTGGTAAAAGGAAACATGACGGGGTTGGAGAAAGTGGGTCCCTAACCAAAACATCTAAACTGCAAAGGGCATCATCAGTTCTTAACCCGCCTGTTTTCATGGATCTGTTAACTCCTGAGCTGGACAAAAAAGTAGATGACCCCGCATCCTCTCCCCAATTGGTCTTACTGACCATGATTGAACAGCTGATCAAAACCATCATCCACCCTTTGATCGACAAAATTAACACCTTGGGGGACAGACTGACGGGGATTGAGGAAATTGTCAAACTTAACCAGGCAAACACAGTAACTTCTAAGTGTTTATCACAGGTTGGTCTTCCTGAGCTGCCCAAACAAACTACGCAAAACCCAGTTCCCCTATCACCTGAAACTGTCTCCACTATTGTGTATCCATCTGTCCCTGTCCCTAAAGCTCCATCTTTACCTGTCTCAGAACGTAATGTTGAGCCTAGATTAAAAAGTACTAAGACTCTTCGTATCAATCTTCCCCCAGTGGCCGCTCCATTCGTGTCCATTCTATCGGGGGTCCCTCCCCTGAAACATGGAAAGTCTGAGAGACCGACTGATTTGCTAAATAAAGTTAAGTTCTGGCTATCAAAGAACAGACCCCTACCCCACAACCTTGATGGCAGGATAGTCAGCGTGAGGAGAGTGGGATGGTTGGGTCCCCTACGTAAAGATATTGGTGGGGATCTGGTTTTAATCAGATTCAGAAGCAGACTAGTTGTCCCATATCTCCAGTCTTGGCAGCCCCAGGAAGGTGACGGTCCTATTAAAACTTGGGACCTACATGACTTCTATCCAAGTGATTCATTTATCCCCTCCCGGAAACAAAATGTCGATCACAACATTAAGCAGGGTTATAGATTCTGCCCATCAAATGAGCACATTTTCCCCTCTCTTAACTTTTATCCGCAATGTATTTTGAAGCATAGCAAGCTACCTCAATTCAACCCTTTCTCGCCATATAACAACTGTCAATACTAGGCGGGTGCTTACCATGTAAATTTCTTAGCCACTAACATCAACTGGATCAGCACATTTTACTGGACCTAACGAAATTTTGTTGCTTTTAAAAATGTATGTTGTTGTTAAATTATGATTGTATTTTTTTTTTTTTTATATTGTATGCTTTTATGGTTGAAACAAAACCGAATAAAGCTTAATGAACTGAACTGAACTGCTATTCCGCAACAAGCGCAAGGGTGAGTCCAGCCAGGTCAAGTAACGCCGGGCAAGAGACAGCGGCAGGAAAATTTCGACCTCTAACGGCTCTCCCCCTTTCTGGAAACGAAAACACAACACCAAAACTAAGTTTTACTAAAACCATCTGTAACGATATAGCTACCCGGATCAGTCATACTCCACAATCAAAACGGGCTCCCCTCCGACAACCACAGCAGTTACATAAAAACAGATCAGATGCAACAATCGAAAAACCGATCTTCAGATCCACAAGTGCACCAGAGCCGCGAAGCGATGACCCATCGTGTCATCTGATTTTACTAGCCCCCGAATACAAATCCAAGGGGCGGCACAATATTCTTAACAGATCAAATCTGTTGAAATTAGTGGAAGGCATACAGGGGCTAGCAGGTCTGCACTCGAACAGCATCAAATCTATTGAATTCCTTCCCCCACGAGGAAACCAACCCTCTGTGGTCACCGTTGTAACTTTTGTACAGGTAGGGTGGGCAGAAGCCTTTCTCGAACACAAGGCCATACTGCGGAACTGGGGAATGAGAGTGTACCCTTACTCAACACCAGGGTATCCAATCACGCTGCTATCCGGAGCGACCACACCCAGCAAGCCAGCCCCCACCAAAAACACAGAGCATGGGAGGCCGTTCTCTGTTCTAAAAAATGCCTCAGGGTCGGATACAGAACTTAATAGTCCCGAAACAGTGGCGAGAAACAAAGAACTAGACCACATCTGGGGATGGCTGCCAGCAGTATTGGCCTCAAAACACCCAAACTGACCATCGGCGGCAGGGACACCCGCAGAAACACACAATCCATCCAAATCACTCCTCTCGGTAGGGGCAGAAAAGCACAATGAGGACAATAGTAAGGGGAGCTACTTTTTTCACTGTGCTCATGGAATATCAGCGGCCTGCATCAAAAAACCTTAAACGAAGACACCATGGCTTTCCTGGGGGAACATGTGGCAATCGCCCTACAGGAAACCTGGGAACCAGAGGGCCGCCCTATAGAAGGATTTATCGAATATCGGAAACCGGCACTTAGGGACAGCCGCTTCGGTCACCCCAAAGGCGGGCTGTCCACATACATATTCAACAACCTAAAAGGCGAATTCAGTCAATTTTACTTGAAAGAAGACTGGCTACTGGGGGTCAAAATTAATCTGTGGAGTAGACAGCGATTGCTCTTACTTATAAATGTGTACATTAACCCTAACACCCGCACAAAAAAAGACCATCTGGCAAGACTCTGCGAAATTATGAATGACATAGCTACAGAATATCCTTACTCGGACCGCATTATCACAGGAGACTTTAACACAAACCTATTTCAGGGGAACACAGCAGACTCAGAAGGACCCAACATGACCAGCATTATTGAGGCTGTCCCCCAATCCAAACCTCCTGTGCAAGTTTCTAATACATTAGGCGAGGTCACCGTGATGAGACTTTACAACGCAGGGTACCTGGTGGTGAATGGAAGATCGGCCAGTGATTCCCCTCCAAACTGGACCTGGTCAAATGGTAGAACAAAGTCCCACCTGGACTTCACCATTTGCAATTCGGAATTCCTGTTTAATCTGGATAGCTTCTCCGTCCTGGCAAGGTCCGAAAGCGACTATAGGCCGTTGGTTATTTCCTTCACCACAAATTTAGTTCTCCATAATAAGGCACCATTTGCCTACAAAGGAATACATTCAGATAATTTAAAACGCCTGAAGTGGAGTGAGTCTAACTGTTAGAGCATCTTAAAAACAAGCAAGGATTTTATCACGTGTGTTCCAGACCAAGCGGCTTCCCTAACAGCAATATGGTCGCAGTTATGTGCACATCTGATCAGAACTTATCCAGTGACAAGACAGGGCCCAAATCGCACCCCACCAGTAGGAGCAACAGCCCTCCCCATTATAAAAACACTAAAAAGAACGAGAAACAACGCACTGAGGTTGCTATCAAAATTTCCAGAGAACAGCAGCTTCCTCGTTACATACCGTCACGCCCAAAAGGCACTTAGGAGGGCAGTCACCCAAGAGAAAAAAGTCCAGGAATCTCAATGCTGGGTCAAACTGGTATGGGAAAGCAAGCAAAAGAACTCAGGGAAATTTTAGTCACTTGTCAACTGCACCGATCGAAACATAACATCCATTGGATCAGCGAACATTCAGGAAGCAGACTGGATCTCATACTTAACAGCATTTCCAGGTACAAGATCACCCTGACCGCCCCGGATTAACACAGGTTTTTGGCACTGGCACGGGCGCAGCTCCAAATCCCCCACCCGATTTAATGCAGGGGCTTACCTCACCCGATGAATTGTCTGAAGAAAGAGTAGCCAAAGCACTGACGAAAGGGAGACAAGACGGAGCACCGGGCCGGAATGGCCTGCCACAAAGGCTATTCAAGTCCGACGTCCATTTCTAGTCTATGGTGCTATCAAACCTCTTTAATTACACCCTGAACTCTCAAAAATTCCGGATTCTTGGAGAGGTGCTATCATCCATCCCAATTATAAAGCTGGAGCATGAGGCAACCCGAACATTTATAGATTAATCGCCCTGCTGGATATAGAGGCAAAACACTTTGCAGGCCTCATTTTAGAGGATCTTAGACAATGGGTAAAGGACAACAATCTGATTCCTCTGAATCAAACAGGGTTCGTTGCCAAATCAGGTACAATGACAAACTTATTGACAATCTCTACCATCATTGACAAAGCTCTTTCAAACTCCAGGTCGATTTATTGCTGCTTTGTCGACTTCAAAGCAGCATTTGGCAGGGTGCCCAGGGCTGCATTATGGCAAAAACTGAGGCAGTGGGGAATTCCAGACAACATCCTGAATCCAATCATCCTGCTGTATTCCAACACACGGGTCCGAGTGAAGTTAGGGTCTGGCTCGCATCTCTCCCGGAAAATCTCGACCTTTCGTGGTGTCAAACAGGGATGCGTGCTGGCCCCCGTCCTCTTCAACCTATTCATTGCTGACCTATCAAGCTCTCTAGAGAAGGTAATCAGCCATCCACCAAAAGTAGGAGGTACAGCATTATGCAATCTCTTATATGCCAACGACCTGGCACTGTTCAGTCTCATCAGAGTGGGGCTACAAAGACTCCTTGATGCCTTAATGCAATACATGGCTAACAACCAGTTAGAAATCAACATGAAAAAAACCATAGTTGTTCCGTTTGGCAAAAAACGCTACAGCGGTGGAGGTTGGTCAATAGATAAAGAAAGCCTCTCAATCGGCCAATCTTACAAATACTTAGGGGTCCATTTGGACTACAGGGGCAGTTTCACCAAACAGAACACTGTGATTGCAGCCAAGGCTACAGCTTTACTGGTATCCTTGGCTAAGCTGT
This sequence comes from Lissotriton vulgaris, assembly GCF_964263255.1. Taxonomy (NCBI): domain Eukaryota; kingdom Metazoa; phylum Chordata; class Amphibia; order Caudata; family Salamandridae; genus Lissotriton; species Lissotriton vulgaris. The sequence goes on from NC_141687.1 coordinate 1,405,606,559, forward strand.
TGAGGAGACTCTCAGGCCCCACTGTCTTGCCTCTACTGGAAGTGCGCACAGCGAAGATCGGGCCCACACTTTCGTATGGCATAGAGATTTTTAAGCTTAAAATGAACAATACCTTAAATAAACTTACAACTAAACTCTACAAGAAATTGCTTCACCTGCCGAGTTCTTCCTCGCCAGCACAGGTCAGACTAGAGCTGGGCTTCATTAACTATGAAGCCTCCAATGCTGGCTCATAACTTAACCTGATCCACAAATTAAGACAGGCAGAAGCATGTACCCTGGAATTCCTAGTCTGGAACCAAATCAGTGTCAACAACCCGGGGGGGTCATTTGGCCGCCTCCTAAATGACCTCATTCAACAAATGTCTGCTGCGAATCTCTGGGCTCTTAATCCAAGCCAGACTGTCTTCAAAAACACAATAAAAAAGGTATAAGATTGAAATCCCTGATCATGGACAAAGCTCTGCTTGTGAAACTCAGTCATGCCTGGGCAGTAGCCAACTCTTATAAATGATTATCCCCGGCCAATTACCTTTTGACAACATTTTCTTATCACCTAAAGCGATGCCTGATCGCCCTTAGACTGGGAGACTGGCGTTTCCTTCAAAATCTCCCAGCATGGCGTCGAAAAAGGGACGATCTAATGTGCAGAGGGTGTGGGGCAGCAAATGAAACTTTTTTGCACGTGCTTTGTACATGCCCTCTCTTTATTCTTCAACGTAGACGCCTACTCAGGCCAGAATGGAACAGGCTGGGAGTTCGGACTTGTTGGCATGCCATTATTGCTGCTCTGTTCTTAGAGAACACTGTTTTAAATATAAAATTGGCCAAATTCGTTCAGCAAGTTTACAGTATTTTAGAAAAATTGGAAACAGCTAAGGCTTTGCTGACAACTGTGTAGAATGATATGTACTTTAACTTCATCTGCATTGTCCGGGAGTGTTAAATTTTAAATTGACACATTGCAGTAAGCACTGATAAGAAGGCCAAATTTTATTTTTTGTTTTTTTCTTTTATTAATACTTTTAATCTGCAAAATTGTACTTAATGTGTTGGAAGAATCTTTTAAAGATATGTTTTTATATATTTAAATAAATAAATTATTATTATTATTATTATGAGTCCTGAACCTGACCTTTTTCATTCCAAATCAAGGTAAGAAGCTGATTAGACCCTAAGAGAAATCTTGGACAGATTCTTGCAAAAGAATACTACATTTATGCTACAACTCACTTACTTCTTCCCTCGTACTAAGCTTAGGTTAGGTACATCGGGGTAGGCGTATTTTAGAAGCACCAGTTGAGTACTTTTAGCCTCTGTTATTTATGTATGTATTTATCTATGGTTTAGTAACCATACAATGACATTACAGTATTATTTTATTCTACTCTTTTTACTGTATGCGTTATATTTTGCAACCAGTCTTACAATTGTAGCAGTTCATTTCTTATGCTTGAGAAAGAAGACTGTTCAATAAATCCTTTTATTGAAAATGCCTGTTTATCTATTTCTCTGCACCTCTGGTGAAACGAAGCATGCACGATTGACTGAGTGAAATATCTATCTATTGTTTCCATGACTCTGAAGGTCAGTTTATTCTTGGGGAAACAAAGTTGTCATGTTTACGCGGTTGTCAGAAACGAATCGCTTCTTGTGAACTCGAGAAAGTTTCTAGTGACCTCTGAGCTAGCTGGCACTCACAATTAAGTTTAATTTATTCGATAGAGACCTAGTCGACATAGGTCCTACGTCACATCTATAGGATATATTATTCCAATGCGCAGAGCCTATTGGGAAGAAAGGAACTACACTACACTAGGTGGTCTGTACAGCCGAAGAGGAGTTCTGCTATTATGAAAGAACCTGAAATAGAGTATTCTGAGTAGCACAGTGACGTAAAACCACAGGATGATGTCACTTTTGGGGCGAGTTAGCTGCAAGGGCCAGTAGCTCATTGACCACTGACCCCCACACCCTGAACTAGGATTTAAGGGTCTCCCCTGGTACTAGATATTCATCTTTAACTTGGAATCCAAGAAGAGGGACAGAGAAGATGCCCTCACTGACAACAGAACTTTGGACTTTGCCAGAGTTCAGAGAGGACACTCAATTGCCCTGAGGAGACTGTACATATGATTAGGCCTCCCAGCCATTTAACATAATACTTCCACTTTGCAACAGCTACGGTACTTTCTTTTTATTTATTTCTTGTCTTTTTACTGACCAGCCCTTTATAGTATAATTTAGGTTCTTCTTATCCCTGTAAAAAAAAGAACACAGACATTTGTTCAAGAAGTGGTTTGCCATGAGCACACAATTTGTCACAAGGGAGGCTAGAATTTTAAAAATTAAATGTCTTTTCTGGTTCCATAGTTTCTATCTTGCTTATTACACAACTGAGATATGAATAGTTCCAATAGTGACACTTGAGGAGTCCTAATGTTTACAGATAAGAGACAAAGGGCCAGATGTAGGTAAATACCATTTACCGATTCTAAAATACCGAATTTTACCGATTCGGTATTTTAGAATGGGTAAATGGTATGTAGATATTCATTCGGTAATTTTTACCGAATCGGTATCATTCGGTAAATACCGATTCGGTATTTACCGATTCGGTATACCCCATTCATTCCTATGAGCCTGGAGGCCCATAGGAATGAATGGGGAATACCGAATCGGTAAATACCGAGTCGGTTAGAGGAGGAAGACCTACAAGGGTGGCCGGGTGTCACATTGACTCCCTGTTGCCCCCCTGAATAGTTCATGGGTGCACATGTGGCACACATACTTGCCATAAGGGCATGTATGTAAGTTTACCACCAACGTGTAGTTGGTGGTAAATAACAAATCTTTCAAGTGAAAAGCACTCACTTGAGTGCTTCCTAAATTAAGTATTCGGTAATTTACCGAATCGGTATTTAAGAATTCAGTAATTTACTGATTCCTTAAATTACTGATTCGGTAAATTACCGAATCCTTAAATTAGGCCAATACATCTCAAATGCCTAATACCGGTCGGTAACGGACAAAATTCGGTAATTTCGGCCTTTACCGACCGGTATTAGGCTTCCTACATCTGGCCAAAAAAGGGTTGATTCACAAAGGAAACTTACACTTTTGGGTCAGTTTCAGTAAGTTTACACTTTTGAAGAAGTTTACACGTTTGAGTACGTTTACTACTTCATGGTATTCACAAACTGTACTTTTAAAATAATGGAGGGACGGACTTACTTCAAAAGTTTAAGTTACTTTAAAAGCGCAATTTTTTTATAGCACTTTGTAGTATGTTTTGTAGTACTATTGAAGTACTACAAAACTTACTACAAAGTGCAGTTTGTGAATCAAACCTTAAATACATAAAGAGATTGTGAGGCCTAAGATTCAGATTTCATCCCAATTCTATAAGCAAACTTCTTCCTTTTTACACCTGACTCACCGAAAGAAGTCATAGAAGCATAGAAAGCATACTCAAGGGTGTGGAAGAGGGATAGCAAATTAAATGCAGCATAACACAGAATTGTTATGTAAGGAGAGGTGTGGCGCCGTGGCTAGGGTGACAGACTCCGTAATGTGGGTCACAAAGTTCGATCCTCGGCACCAGCAGCAGATTAGCCCAGCACCATGTGACTCTGGGCAATAGCTTGCTTAATCTTCCCGACAGTGCCTAGAGACCCTTACGGGTGAAACTCCCAAAATAACTCCACGAATCACAGACCCACCATGTACATGCTTCGGACACCCTATGCCCAACTTACACCTTACATAAACTGATCCCAACCTTTCTAGCATCAAGGCGGCCCTTGGTCACACAAACACCATAATTATTTGGCTTCTGAGAAAATGGTTGTGAGTAGCCATGTCCTAGCGACTACTTCATCAGAAGCATATATACACAGGGATTGAAGTGGTGGATGTGAAGAACATATTTGGGGTCTCACATGCAAAAAATCTCAGGATCAATAGACAGAGGCATTTTCAGCCTTAAAAATACATTTACAAACAAAAATGGCAGCATTTACATCTACCATGAATTTATAAAGGGAATCTTGGTAGGCGTAAATGGTTTTACAGCTCTGTGTTTTCCCCACCACATGGGAAAAATACACATTAGTAATTCCCCTAGGGGCAGAGGGAAGTGGGTGGAACAGCAATTGTCAGTCATGTAAGATCCTGAATGAATATAAACTAGATTTTTCTATGCATTTACTAACTCGGATCCAACCTTTTTCCAGTCAAAATTGTTGGAAATGTACTCCCTCCAGCTAATGGTAAAAGTACTCTAAGCTTGTAGGAGATGTCGAGTAAGGTTTTCTTTGTTTGAAAAATATTTTTCCCATGGATAATAAATATTGTACTGATGCACATTAGGTTCCGTTACCCTAGTCCAGAAGAGAGGTCTTTAAACTGTGTGGCAAGCATCCATGGTGGTCCTGAATTGATCTCAGAGGGCAGTCTTTGGGCAAGAGTAACATTTACTATGCCTCTTGTGATTAAAGACAAATATCACAGTAAAAACAGTACTTTGTGCTTAGTGAATGAAAGCAGAATGGCAGCGAGCTAGTCTCTTGTAGGCTACTAGTAATGTCTTCTGACATTCATTTATTGTAGGTGTCAAAGTTGGTGGGGCTCTCAATACCCCCTCAAAGCCACCCAATTTCTGCCACATTATCCCAAAGTGGATACTTTGACATTTTTAAGGAGACTGGGTGTCAATAAGATGTTGGCAATCAAGCATTTGATTATATTTTTAAAAAATGTATACCTGAAAATAATTTCAGTGTTTGACTGGTCAAATATGTTAAGAGATGCAGACTTTATAGAATTGTTTTGAGAAAATATGTTTGCCATTCCGGGGTGTTCCGGTTTATTTTTTTTTGCACGAGATAGGTTGGCATTAAAAAGATTGAAGACCATCGCCCTAATGCTATGCAGAACAATGCATTGAGGAAATAGTAGTCCAGTGAATACATCCCCTTACCAGTAAACTTTCTAGGAGCACTTCAAGGAATTCAGGAAGTAGGAAAAATGCACACGTTTGTAAGAGTACTTTTTCAGGTGTCCATTTGCAACTTTACTTGAGAATTGCCCACTTGTATTTTGTACCATAATCATTAAAAAGAGACAAGGTAATAAAGGCATAATGTATGCCTCCACGACCAAGGTTTCTGTTTTCTCAAAAACAGCAGCGGCCAGCTCAGGTAAGCGCGGAGGAGCGGTGGGGTGGGGCAGGGCACAGCAGGGGTCAAGCCAATAATAATAGGCATTATTTATTTATGTAATTACAGCAGCGGTCGGTAGTAAGAGTTCCTGCAGGGCGGTGACGTGGGGAGGGGCATGGTGGGGGTAGTAATGTATGGATTACGGATTTTAACAGGTAAGTAAACATATAAATAAATAAAACGAATTTCATTGAGTGCACTGCATCACCAAATGCCATGCAGTGCGCGCAACGAAATTCATTATTAGCAACCTAACCCACCCAGGTGGCATGCTTCATCGTCTGGTCCAGTCCGTAAAAGAAAAGGGGAGGCCACTTTCGGTGGGAGATCTTTTCACTGGCCAATGTCGTAATTAGTTCAAAAGTGATGTGGACTGTAGATGTTTGAAAAACGTACAAGTTAAAATTGGCTCAAGAATCCCTAGTGCACATGCTTTATTTACAGTGATCCCAGCCAAGGTTAAAAACAATTATGAGGACCCATAGAACATACTTTATGCAGTTGTGCGTCTATGATAGTATACATATTTCAAGCCTAGGTCTGCCCAGTCAGGTCAGTTTGCTTTCCGGTAAGACTAAACACTATTTCCACCCTCCCCTAAGGAGGTACCAACCCTATGAGCTACCGTCCAGTACATAGTCACCAGGGAACAATTCACCAGTGCCAAGCCCCCCAACAAGCAACTCAAGTGGATAGGGCTGACCTAAAAATGTAAAAGGAAAGGAGGACTTAGAAGTTATAAATATATGCTGTCTTTGAGAGCTATGTAAATTAAAAAAAGGCAAACTCCCTCCTTCATAACAGTCCTAACAATGTATGTGCGGGTCTCAAAGCCAGTAGTAATCCACAGGTCACCTAACAACTACTGGTCATATGTTGGCCTTGACCCCTAACTGTGATGTTGTATGAAGGTTTTGTAATCAAGTCATGTTTCTGAGAGGATCTTACATGTTGGTGTGGCACCACATGCTCAGCTGTGTGCACTGGCACCCCCTTGCCCTTCCTTCAAGTGTCTTTGGAGGGTGGCACTGACGTGTCAAAGTAACCCTTATTTTATCGCTCCTAGCAGGTCCAAACCTGATAAAGCCAGTCCTGTAATGGTAACTGTACTACTGAGACCTGGGCCTATCATTCAAGCACTGACATATGCTCAGTCAGTTAAAAAAGTGGCATTAACTTTGGTATCCAAATGGTAATTTAGGGCTTCTGCATCACTATTTTAGTGGGACCAAATGAAGCGTCGACTAAGAAGCCTGTGATCCTGCTTCACAATGATTAGTAGGACAGGAAGAAGGGAACCCTACTCACGTGGAACCAGGGTTATAAACTTATTATCAAAAGACAGAGGCTCCTGTGGACACTTAATGAAGTAATCTCAATGTATATAGGCACAATGGCAATATATTGTGTTATAATGATATCAGAGAGAAAAGTAAGCAAATACAACTCTGATTTGTTTTTTAATCAAAAATATTTATACAATACCTGAAATGAATTACTGTTACAAAGTAATACATTTGAACATATAGTTCTGAGTGAAAGGTGTCCCATTGAAAAACGAAACCTAGAAAATTAGTGACATATATGTGAAATATATACAAGGTTTCCAATGCTTCAAATAAACAACCATTTACATATATATGTACAGTATACACTACTAGATACAGTGATCAGTGCTGGTGACCAATGGTTCGTTTATGCAACTTATCGATGGCGTTTCGACCCTGTGTGCAGTGTAGGGTCACTTCAGGACCTATAATCGTAGGGACACCTGAAGGGTAATGAAGCAGCTCTTGTGGAGGGTGTGGCACCGTGCAAAGAATAAGAAGGGGATACTCACATGGGTCCCAGCCGGAAGCCCTAGTGTGAGGTGGGTGGTGAGAAGGCTATTACGTGAATGCGCACAATGTAAGAATCCTTGTGATCAAAGCGCTGTCAAGATGGGTAGAGTTCCGATTCTGAGCGCATGCATGGAAGCAGGCTACTTCCTTCTGTCGTCAATCACGACAAGGCCATACTTTTTTCATATGGAGGGTGAGAATATTCTCACTTTGGTGTCTCTTATGGAGAATGAATCAACTGCAGCCTGTGCAATGCTTCCAAGTAGCAGGACAGCGTGTGTCTGTCTGATCAGGTACGATGAGGTCATCGTACCCACCTCACACTTGGGCTCCCGGCTGGGACCCATGTGAGTATCCCCTTCTTGCACTGATCACGGTATCTCGTGCTGTATACTGTACATAAATATGTAAATGGTTGTTTATATATAGCATTGGAAACCTTGTATATATTTCACATATATATCACTAATTTTCTAGGTTCCGTTTTACACTAGTACACCTTTCACTCAGAACTATATGTTCAAATGTATTACTTTGTAACAGTTTTTCAGTTCAAGGATTATATAATATTTTTGATTCAAAAAGAAATCATAGGTGTATTTGCTTCCTTCTCTCTCCAATATAACTAATATCACTATAACCCAATATATTGCCATTGTGCTCATATACATCACAATGATTTTAGACACTTAAATTATTTTTACTGACCATCAAGTAGAGTGCAAACCTTTGCCTTCCTCGATTTCATCCACATACATCTTGTATAAGACCATCCAATCTATTCATTTTTTAAATTAGCCAATATGGTAGATGTTGGGATGTTTTGGAGGAAGTAATTTACTGGGGCTTGTTTGCTGTGGGTCACCATTGCCTTGCCTTGTTTCTTCTAATCCTTCATCTGTGCCAAAAGGCGGAAAACCACATACAATGTTTATCTTCAAATAAGGAAGTGCTTTTTTGGTTCAGCAACATAAACAGCATATTTCACCTGCTCTCTGCTCAGAAGATTTTTTGTTTCCTTGTTTTCCATGGAGCCCGCAAATCAACCTTCAAGAAGTAAATCTATGCAAAAATGAAACAATGAGACACTATTCTCACCAACAAGTATGCAGACCTCAGCACAACCAGACAAGAGAGGCTATTTAATGCATGTTAATGGCCTGTAAAATAGGGCAGCTGGAATGGCTGTTTCCAGGAACTTCTGTATTCTGATACACTGATGTGAAATCCATTAAGCAAAATGTATGAATGCTTTTTAAATTGCTAAACCTTGAATGCCATTGGTGTATTATTTAAGAAACAAATTACAGAGCAGAGGAGTGGTCTGAGTTATGTTCTGTCCTACAGCTGTGCTGACCTGAAATTACCTTTCTCAAGCTTTAAAGCTGAAGGTCTTGTAGCTGGCGAGCTATAGAGTTGCAGAATCAAAGAACAATACTTATTAATTGTATAACCCTTTGGTGCATGACTAGGTTTTGTGAAAAATGATAACGTTCCATTATGAAACAGGTCGTACACCATTGAAGTAAACTGATCACATGAGCAACAGAGTGCCTGATAGCAATTTGGAACTGGCTGGCATTGTTCTCCATCAGGGGTTGGTTGTGCTCCTGTTCGCCAGGAATATGACATAGCTCTTTCAACTGAACTGCACCTTCTTTCAAGATTAAGGGGCATATCTACTAAAAAATCATGCAACGCAGCTCAGCAAGTCACACTGCTGCACTGCAAGATAGGGAAAGGGCAGTAATGCGCCAAATCTAACATTATGCGCTGCATTCCTGACTTTTCCCAGCGCTGTTCCATAATGTGCTGCCTAGCACCAATGCAGGCACGTCATGGTGCAAGGGGCTTGCATGGTAAGCAGGATTGTTTTTATGTAGGGAGGGACACATATTTGCACAAAACAACTCTCAGAAGCTTTTTCCTATTTCGACCTGTGCTGCGCAAAGCAGCACATATAGAAAAAGGAAGTTATGACAAATAAAGATATTTCTCCCCGTTACGCCTCTCCTAGAGCGCCGTAGCATTTTGACGCATTCCCATTTCTACCAATAATGGTATATCAGGGATTGGACAAAATCCATGGGTGGATGCGTAGAAACACCTAGACTCTACTCATTGAACGTTTCCCTGGGGCAGAGTAACACAATGCAGTGATTTGTACTGCATTGTGTTAATTTAGATTTATCAAGCCAATCATGGTGGCCTTGGTGGACTTGACAAACATATCTTAAAAGTTGTGTCACTCTTGCTCCTTCTTGCATGGCACAAGGACAATGCAATTCTATATTAAATATGCCCCTAATTTGCATATTGTCGGACGACTTCCCTAAAATAGCGAGTGAAAAATCAGCCTACTGGAATGTTACCCACAGTAATTACCATTGGTTCAGAAAAATTGATGCATTGATAATTTTTTTTTTTCTCAGAGAGATTAGCCAATTAGGCCCTGGGACTATCCAGATGCAGCAACCATTGTTAACTGTACCCCAATGATTCAAGCTGCCTCCCCGAGTGATGAAGTTCAGGAAGGATGAATGTGCATGTGCTTTCTAGTTTGGAGTAGACATAACTTTGCACCCCAAGCTAGACTAGACCTTCTAGGCCTGACCCACATTTAATTTAAATATGACTGATCATTTTCTGACATGACTCAGATGAACAAATAGGAGATGGGTAGAATGCCACTTAAGGTAAATAATATCTGTGGCTCAGATTAACTAAAGTATTGCCCTCCCTCTTTCTAAATGACTTGGGTCTTGCCCATACCTGAATCCCATTCTCGCCAATCTCCAAGCCTTGCTGCAAGGAGCGAAACAAGCAAGAACCTGTGGTCCAATCACAGATATATGTTCCTCATTGTTCAAAAACCTTTCCAAAGTGGTAGCCAGCTCTTAAGTGGACTTCAGTCCAAGAATTATGGCACGATAACTTTCTATTAACAATTAGTACTTTGACATATAAAAAGACACCATGAATCTGTTGAGTAAGACATGCTGACACTTATTTAGATAAGTGAACTGACACTTATTTAGACAAGTGTATGCAGAGAAAGGAACTGAAAATATATACATTTATTCTCAATAGAATCATACTTGGGTTGAATACCTGATAAAAATCAAACCAGCTTTTTTCTCACTTCAACTTTTATTTTTTTTTAGTTCAAACACAGTTCTTAATTTAAGCCAGTGGTTTCCGGAGCTCGGCACAGGCACCTACTTGCCGGCACTTAATTCCCTGAACCTGCACTTATGACTGCTGCCACATTTTTGCGCTGTTTTTGTAATTTAAAGATGAGCAGAAACAGTTTTGTTTGTGAATTCAATATGCATTCAAAACAACTAATACCTGCCACCCAAGTCATTCTTAAAGATTTGGCGGCCTCGAGAAGTCTGAATTGTCACACTTGTAGCAGTGTGATGGTTAGTAGATGTGTAAGTACTATAGCAATGTGTGGTGCAAACTGCGGTGGCCTCCTAGTGAGGGCCCCGGCACTTATCTTTTTACAAATTAAGCACTATTCAATCATAGCACTTGTGTCTCATTCAGACCCCGCAGAGCGATCCACCCTTTCTCTTGAGGGGGAGGCCGAATGAAAGGTCTAATCCTCTGCCACTCCGGTGGATATATCCAGACTCCCAAATTAGAATTCCTCATGTCTCTCAATATCTTCTTTCCTTACCTCCTTCACCCAATATCCCTGCTAGATGTTCTGCTCTTTTCCCATTATTATCTACTACTTCTTCGGCCTCTTCTCTTTATAGATCCTCATTCTTCTCCTCGGATAGAACCACGGTAAAGTCTGAATTGGCCTGGGAAAATTGTGGTTAAAAATTCATAAAACGTCATGAGCAGCTAATACCTCTCAGACTCTTTATTTTATCTATAGGCACCTACTTTTCACTCCAATGAAGTTGGCCTCTTTCTCCATTGACCTTCCCTCCACCTGCTGGTCATGTGAAGAACCCTGTGCTGATCTGAAACATATGCTATTTGACTGCCCCTCTCTTTCAAGTTTTTGGAGATTGGTTTGGTCTCAAATTAATAAAAAGTTTAATATCCAAATCCCTTTTTCCATTTCCAACTTCTTTTTGGGCTCCCTATTACCTTCCTGGCCATTTTCGACTTCTAACCCCTCTTTAATTGATTTGTTACTTGCCATTGTCCTCCATTTAATCACTTTCAATTGGAAACAGGCTGATAAGGTCACGTTCAAAGCCTGGTGGAATGCTGTTTGTTTTCATCATAGACTAGATACCAGCAACATTACTCCTATTTCTTTATCCATTAAAAGGGATCTCCTATGGCTCCCTGTATCCTTCTACTTAACGAATGTTCCCTCCCCTTTGACCAGTTCATCTCCTAACTCAGATGAAGTTCGTAAACCTCCATGATTTCTTTGTTGTCCTTATATCCTTTATTTTTTCGAAATTTACTGCTTGTTCCTACTCCTTTTATATTTTTCATTATTGTAAATTTTGCCTTATAGTTTATTGGTTATTGTTTCTTACTGATGTAGTTTGATTTATGTTTCAGGTATTTTTCTTACTTGTACTGTTGTATTTAATTATCCCCCCCTTTTTTTCCTCCCCTTTAGCATTTTTCAGATTGTATTTTTAGTTTCTTTATTGTATATTATTATACTTTTATGTATATTTTGCCTTTTCTTTCAATAAACTTTCAACTTAAACAAAAAAATTCCTCATGTACCTGGTGGGGAACTCAGCGCTGTAAAAGAATGTCTAAAAAAAGACTAATTAGGCATTGGAATGGGGTGTTCAGGATTAGAACATTGTCTGCAACATTTATGAAGGTGGCAAACTTTAATGTTAAGAAAGAATAGAATGTGTTGCAACTTCCCAAAACTTTGCTTGCTGGTAAAACCAGAGTAACTGTGGCCATTTCCAAAGAAATCACCGATTTCTGGGTCAACAATTTTGCCTTCTATTCAACAGCTTTGTACAGTCTGGCAGTATTCCAGGCAGTTATAAGAGGCATACCTCATTACCAATAAATTAAAAGGGCTCCCACATGCCACTGTTCAACTATTGTCTAATTACTTTACTAGAAACTGATGAACATTTTTTTGGGTGAAACTGCTAGTATTTGAGTTTGAGTTCTCAAAAAGCGATGGATGGATTGCTTGAACAAATAACAGCCACTGGTAAATACTCTGAGCTGTATCACAGTACATCGTTTTTTACCCACCATGCCACCCCAGTTTGGACCCAGCCATATGTAAATTCGTCTTGACCCTACTCCAATTGGAACAGTCTAGATCAAACTGCCAAGTAAGGTCCTCCTGAATAGGAACAAACAACTCAGGACTGGTTTTGCCCTAGTTATGGGCTCATCAACCGGGTACAGCTTGGTTCCATTGACACAATATGTATAGGACCCACGTCTGTGCATGAGCATCCCACTTAGGGCAACACACAGACGTAATTAAAAAGTAATGAATTAAATGCTTGAATTAATCTCAGCTACTAGTAGTTACTCAGGGCTGCATCCGAGTCCATCGTCATTTTGCACACCATGTCACCTCAGTTTGGGCTCAACCACATGCAAATCAGCCTTGACCCTGCTTCAATGAGAACAGCCCAGCCTGTACACCAAGCTAGGTCCTCCCCGTACCAGAACACAAGCAAACCCGGAGCAGTTTTGCCCTAGTTATGCGTATATCAGTCAGGTATAGCTCGGTTCCAGTGACACAATGTGCAGAGGACCGTTTGGGCATACTGTCCCTCTTAACGCAACAAACTGAAGTACTCAAAAAGTGATGGATGGAATGCTTGAATTAATCACAGACAATGGAAATTACTCAGTGCTGCATCCTAGTCCATCATTATTTTGCACACCATGCCACCTGACGTTGGACCCTGCCATATGCGCGACTCCAGTGCGGACGCCTGGCGGAGCTGCAATTTTTAAAACTCTTTTTTACCCATTGTGGGAATTGTAAAATTGTGATAGCTGTGCTGTGTTTAATTTTAGCTGCTTTGTGTGTGGCCTGTGTCATTATTTTTAATTGAACTGTCTTGCTCTCTGCATACTTCTTCCTCCTGAGGCGGAAACCCGGGAGATCTTTCTATTTTCTCACTCACAGGCATTGGGCTCTGCTCTCACCCCTTTTCTGGGGGCAGTCGAGCACCTACCTGTCTCCCTTCACCATCGCGCCACTTCTCCTGACATCCTATCGCCGATTTTGATCTGGGCGCTCCCCTCTCAGCTGATTACGAGCTAAGGGGCATTGAGTGTCAGGGAGGCTGCGCACTAGTGTTGCGGCCATCTTGGGTGAGGAAGCCTTGCGGACTCATGGGCGGGACTATAAATCTAGACGGGGATGGCTCCGGCAGCGGACGCGTACAGCGTGCACGCCTGACCCGCGCCAAAGGAGCACCTGAGGAAAGCCCATCTGCGCCGTCAGCGTCCCGGATGCGGACGGGGGCGGACGCCCTGGCGATCTCCTGAGAAGGCCCCAAAATTCACTACTCGGGTATTTGTCAGAGCAACTTCTGAGCTTAAGAAGTTCCTGCAGCAGTGAAAGCACTTCTCTGGGCCTCAACTGTGAGGGCAACCCCTTCTGTTCCGGCTGTGGCTGGTCACCTAGTGAAGCCTTGCCGGTAGACACCAGGGAGCTGGGGTATGCAGGTGGCCCAACATCAGGGTCGGGTCACTCTAAACATGTTTACAGCTGCGCCCTCGTGAATGCTCGTGAATGCTCGGTCAGTGAGCAAACATGCCCAGTACTTGTTCAACTTACTGTCTGACTCTAAACCTGTCTGTCTTTTCTTAACAGAAACTTGGCTTGGTGATGCGTCTGGGCCGGACATCGCCAATGCTTTGCCCCCCAACTACTTTATGTTAAGGAAAGACCGGGGTTTGGGTCTATAGACCCCCGGGCCCTTTGGGATCTTTCCACGAGGAACTTTCTTCTGTGATCTCGGCATTGTGCGTGCAGTATAAACATTGCATTCTCCTCGGTGATTTTAATATTCATTTTGATGAAGTAGAGGCGGTGGATACGATCAAGCTCTTAGACTCTACTAAGCCTCTGGGCTTATTACCCTACCTGGCTTCACCTACGCACAGCAAGGGACACACGCTGGACCAAATTTTTTCTACCACCCCTATTAGAGTCTCCCCCCCCTTCCAATACTTTGGTCCGACCATATGCTGGTGACCTTTGATATTTGGCACAAATCGGGCTCCTCCACTAGGGATAAAGGGCGTGCATCTCAGACACCCTGTGCTTTCCATAAAGTATCACCAGACATGATCGAACATATCTGCTGAATAACCCCTGCATGTTGTCGGGTGATACTGAGGCAGATATTAATCTTTTTCAAATGTGGCTTGCGCCCTGTTTGAAGGAGCTGGCGCCGCCTGAGCGGCCCTCTAAGATCTCGTCCTGCGCATCTGCTCCATGGTTCACCCCAGCGCTTAACTCCAGCCGTAGGCTATGTAAGAAAGCTGAAAGAGCATGGAGAGTAAGCTATCTGGAACCCTTGAAGGAGGCGTATAAGAACAGTATCAGGGCCTACCATAGGGAGATTTATATGGGGAAAAAAGAATACTTCGCCAGACGAATTGAGGAGGCCAGTAACACCAGCAAAGAGATTTTCCTGGTGGTGAAGGAATTTACCTCTCCGGCTGCCATCACACCTAAATGCTCCTTTTCGGAACCTTGGGTGCTCCAACCGGTAAGCTTTTTTGCGAATCAGATCACGAGCATCCAGGAAACTTTTTCAGCTGGTGTGGCTGGGGGTATGCTTAACCCAGGACCCGGCATTCCTGTAGCGACCATTGGACAGCCTACTCTGGTGACCTTTCCCCCTATTGACCTTCAAACCTCCCTGGAAGTGCTCTCTAAAATGAAATCCGGTTCCACACTCGATCCATGCCCCGCAACATTTCTAGCGAAAATGGCACACGTAGTTAACCCGATCGTCAATCCAATCTTAAATCGGTCTTTGGAAACAGGTATCGTGCCTTTGGCTTGGAAACAGGCAATGATTCTCCCCCTTCTAAAAAAGCCGTCCCTGGACCCCAGTATCCATGCCAATTATCGGCCGATCTCGTTGCTTCCAGTCCTTGCCAAGGTGGCTGAGAAACATGTGCACTCTGTCCTGTCCAACTTTGTTGAGTGCCATGAGATCCTGCACTATACCCAGTCCGGTTTCAGGGCTAATCTGAGCACTGAATCAGCACTGTTGGAGGTGTCAGAGGCTATCAAGGAAGTTCTTGACAATGGAGGGAAAGCCCTATTAGTGTTATTAGATCTTTCAGCGGCATTTGACACCGTGCCTCCTATCAAGACTCTTGGAGATCAGTGTTCGGGGAGCGGTGTTCAGATGGTTTGAGTCGTTTCTATCCAACCGACAACAGACGGTCTGGGCCTGCCGTATTCTGCTGTAGTGCCACCTTTGGAGGTGGGAGTTCCTCAGGGGTCCATCCTGAGCCCCGACTCTTTTTAATATCTATATGTCCCCTCTCGCGGCACTGGCGGAGTCTTTCGGCGCCCAGATTGTCTCGTACGCTGATGACACTCAGCTTCTTTTCACATGCTGTAGAAACTCAGACTTTGATGGCAAGAGCATTAAGAACTGCCTGGAAGCAGTATTTGCCTGGTTTCAACTTAATCAGCTGAAATGCAACTCCAACAAGTCTGAGCTTCTATTCTTTGGGTGCCCCCCTGACCCTGGCTGGAAGGCATGGTTGCCTGTGGGGATGTATCCCCCCTCCACTGACTCTACGGTAGCTAAGAATCTTGGAATCAAGTTGGACAACTGTCTCTCACTGAAACCACAAATTCTTGGTCTGGTGGGGCAGTGCTTCGGGCTACTAAAAATGTTAAGAAAATTCCTCCCTCTCCTTTCCATCGCCCATAGGAAAACAACGGTGCAAGCTCTGGTTGGATCAAGGTTGGATTATGCTAATGTACTCTACCTTGGCCTGCCGGAACAGCACTTGTCTCGCCTACAGGTAGTGCAGAACTCGGCAGCTCGTGCAATCTTTGGCCTTGGCCGCAGGTCTCAAGCCACTGCTCTTTTGAAATCCTTGCACTGGCTGCCAATCCGGCAACGCATTAGGTTCAAGGCTCTCACCACTGCGTTTAAAGCCCTTCATGGCATTGGGGCTATTTATTTGCGGAAGAGAGTCGGCTTTCACCATCCATCCAGAGCCTTAAGATCGGCTGCCCTGTCATTGGCCACAGTCCCGGCAATTAGGCGTGCGCGGACCGGGGGCCGGTCCTTTAGATATCAGGCGCCGCGGGCCTGGAATGCTTTGCCACTCGCTCTGAGAAAGAACGAGGACTTAGCCTCTTTCAGGAAAGAGCTAAAAACGTGGCTGTTCTGTCTCTAATCTCTCTTCCGATGCCGGGGTTATGCTATGTTAAGTCTGTCAGCGCCGGGACACTCTGCTTGAGTAGCTGAGCGCTCAATAAAACTCCCGATAACATAACATAACATAACATATGCAAATCAATGGGAACAGTATCACCCATGCTGCCAAGCCAGGTCCTCCTGGAACCAGAACACAAGCAACCCAGAACTAGTGTCACACTTGTTTGGGGCTCATCAGCCTGGCATAGCTTGGCTCCCGTGGCACAATGTGCACAGGATCCACGTCTTGGCATACCCATCCCGTATTTGAGTTGGAGCAGTGGGCCACAAATAGTTATCAAAGATGTGTGGAATAGAAAACAATCTGATGACACTGCCAATGCTATGCTACTACATCCTGCGGCTAAAATGGAGAGTTCACTTTTGCAATGTATTGATCTTAGAACTGCATGGAAAGAGATTTGCTTTGCTTTGGTTAAATTAGCTAGATGGGGTATTCCTCCTTCCTTGTTGCATGCAATAGCAGCATTCTATACCAATATTTTAGTGAAGATAACGTTGGGAGCACCGCCAATAACCTCTAAGAAAATGCATAAAAACAAGAATTTAAATCAGGGGTGTGTGTTGCCTCTTGGCTTTTTAACTTATGGGCGAATAACCTAAATGAGCATCTCTCGATGGCTAATATATTTCCCCCCAAATTTGGCACCAGACATTTGCCTATGATTAAATTAACTAACGAAAATGTCCAGTGCATTCAAATTAAAATTGCCCTACAGAAGAGCCCGAAGGCATTAAGTGATTATTGTGTAGCTAACAAATTAATCATTAATGTTGATAACACCATTAATTATGATTTCTGACTGTAAAAACATACAATCTGGCATGTGGTTCTTGATCAATGAGCCATTAGAAAAGGTCACACCCTATTAATACCTAAGAGTCACATTTGACGAAACAGGAGGGCACCTGTTTATCTACCTTCCTTAAAGAAAAAGCGCTACCTTAAACGTACCATTTTTGCACTTGCCAAATGATTTAACAGGCCTATCCATGGAACTTTTATTTCTGGTTATTTCTGCCATACTGATGCATATCTTACATTTGGACTGGAAATCCTAGGGTTGGTCTGACATTGCGCAATGTTATCTCTGCAGGCTGCTTTTTGGCCTTTCTGAATAGATCTTTCCATGCTTTGATTCTATTAGAATGCAAATTGATTGAAGAGACAAACATTGATCCATGAAACACATTTTCGTTAAACGTTTTTTTAGTTTAAAGCATTCCCAGACGGAACGTTCAATTCAATGATTGTGAAGGTACAGTGAGTGTTGCACGAGCTCTATTTCCAGACTTGCAACCCCTGGCTCAAATATTAAAATCAAAAACAACAATTGATGGACGGAATGTTGCACAATGGCAAAACATTCACCCCCAGTCACAGATCTGGGTTTAATCCATCATTATTTTGCTCACCACACCACCCCAGTTCAGACATGGCCATATGCAAATCAGTCTTGACCCTGTGCCTCATGGGAACAGTCCAGCCCGAACTGCCAAGCCATGTCTTCCCTGGACCGGAATCAAGCATCCTAGGACCGGTTTCTGGCTATCAGCCAGGATAGTTTGATTCCAGTGGCATGTAGAGCACGGGACTCACGTCTGAGCATACCCGTCCCACTCGGGATGACAAATGCAAAAACAACAATTGATGGGCGTAATGTTGCACAATGGCAAAACATTCATCCCCAGTCACAGATCTGGGTTTAATCCATCATTATTTTGCTCACCACACCACCCCAGTTCAGACATGGCCATATGCAAATCAGTCTTGACCCTATGCCTCATGGGAACAGTCCAGCCCGAACTGCCAAGCCAAGTCTTCCCTGGACCAGAATCAAGCATCAATCAATCAATGAATCAAAGCATTCATATAGCGCACTACTCACCCAGAGGGTCTCAAGGCGCTAGGGGAGGGGGGTCCGCTACTGCTCGAACAGCCAGGTCTTGAGTTGCTTCCTGAAGGCGAGGTTGTCCTGGGTCAGGCGGAGGTGGGTCGGGAGGGAGTACCATGTCTTGGCGGCGAGGTAGGAGAAGGACCGTCCCTCTGTAGTGGCTCTTCGGATGCGGGGGACGGTGGCGAGGGCGTGGCCGGTCGATCAAAGCTGGCGTTTGGGAGCATAGAAGTTGAGGCGGCTGTTGAGGTATCCTGGTCCTTGGTTGTGTAGGGCTTTGTGTGCGTGGGTGAGGAGTCGGAAGGTGATTCTCTTGGTGACCGGGAGCGAGTGCAGGTCTCTCAGGTGTCCGGAGATGTGGCTGCGGCGGGGGATGTCCAGGATGAGTCGTGCTGAGGCGTTCTGGATCCGCTGAAGTCTTTTCTGGAGTTTGGCGGTGGTGCCGGCGTAGAGGGAGTTGCCGTAGTCCAGACGGCTGGTGACGAGGGCCTGGGTGACCGTCTTCCTGGTCTCGGTGGGGATCCACCGGAAGATCTTTCGTAGCATGCGCAGGATGTTGAAGCACGACGAGGAGACGGCGTTGACTTGTCTGGTCATGGAGAGGGTGGAGTCCAGGATGAAGCTCAGGTTGCGTGCGTGGTCTGTTGGTTTGGGTGCGCTGCTCACCAGGAGTCGTCCCAGGCGGAGGGTGAGGATCCCAGGATGAGGACTTCCGTCTTGTCCGAGTTCAGTTTCAGGCGGCTGTTCTTCATCCATTCGGCTACCTCTTTCATCCCTTCGTGGAGGTTGGCTCTGGCGGTGGCGGGGTCGTTGGTGAGGGAGAGAATCAGCTGGGTGTCGTCGGCGTAGGAGATAATGTTGAGGTTGTGCTGGCGTGCGATGTCTGCGAGGGGGCTCATGTACAAGTTGAAGAGGGTTGGGCTGAGCGAGGAGCCTTGAGGAACGCCGCAGATGACTTTGGTGGCTTCAGATCTGAACGGGGGGAGGCGGACTCTCTGTGTCCTACCGGCGAGGAAGGAGATTATCCACTCCAGTGCCTTCCCCTGGATTCCGACGTTGCTGAGTCTCTGCACTAGTGTACGGTGGCAGACAGTGTCGAAGGCCGCGGAGAGGTCTAGGAGGATGAGGGCCGCTGTTTCTCCGTTGTCAAGCAGAGCTCGGATGTCATCGGTGGCTGCGATCAGGGCGGTCTCGGTGCTGTGGTTGGCCCGGAAGCCAGACTGCGAGAGGTTGAGGGATCCGTTCGTCTCGAGGAAGGCGGCCAGATGCTTGTTGACGGTCTTCTCGATGACTTTTGCAGGAAACGGGAGCAGCGAGATGGGGCGGTAGTTCTTGAGGTCGTGGAGTCGGCTGATGGCTTCTTTAGTAGAGCGCTGAGTTCGGCGTGCTTCCAGCTCTCCGAGAAGGTAGCGGTGTCGAAAGAGGTGTTGATGATGTCCCGCAGGTGGGGTGCGATGACAGCGTCGGCCTTGTTGAAGACGTGGTGAGGGCAGGGGTCGGTAGGCGATCCGGAGTGGATGGAGTTCATTGTGCGGACGGTGTCTTCGGTGCTGATCGGGGTCCAGGCGCGGAGGGTGGTGGTGGGGGGCGGTGGTTCGGTTGTGGCGTGCGTCGGTTGAGTGCTGAAGCTGTTGTGTATGTCCGCGATCTTGTTGTGGAAGTAGGAGGCGAGGGAGTTGCAGAGGTCTTGCGAAGGGGTGATGTTGTTGTTTCCGGCGTTGGGGTTGGAGAGCTCTTTGACGATGTTGAAGAGTTCCTTGCTGTTGTGTGCGTTGTTGTCCAGTCGTTCCTTGAATGCGGTTTTCTTGGTGGCGTGGATGAGTTGGTGGTGTTTTCGGGTGGCGAGCTTGAGGGCAGTCATGTTGTCCGGTGTTGGGTCTCTGCGCCAGGTTCTCTCGAGGGCTCGGCAATTCTTCTTGGAGCTCTTGAGTTCGTCGGTGAACCATGGGGCTTTCTTGCTACCGGGTCTGCTAGGCGGGGTCTTCAGAGGGGTGAGGTCGTCTGCGCAGTCGCTGATCCACTTCGTGAGGTTGGTGGCCTCTTGGCTGGGGTTCGTTGCGCTGGTGGGTGGGTTCTTGCTTAGGGCGGTCATGAGCTGGCCGGCTGTGATCTTGTTCCAGCTTCTGCGTGCAACCTGTTGCTGGTGGTGGTGGATCGTGGTCCTTCTGAAGTTGAAGTGGACGCAGCTGTGGTCCATCCAGTGGAGTCCGGTGGCATGGCTGAAGGCGATGTCCTTGCTGGATGAGAAGACGGGGTTGAGTGTGTGTCCGGCGTAGTGGGTGGGGGTGGTGACCAGCTGCTTGAGTCCGAGGTTGGCGAGGTTGTCCAGCAGGGTGGTGGTGTTGCGGTCATTGTTGTTCTCCAGGTGGAAGTTGAGGTCCCCGAGGAGGATGTAGTCAGCGGAAGGGAGGGCGTGCGGGCTGATGAAGTCGGCGATGTCTTCGCTGAATTGTGTGCGTGGTCCCGGGGGTCTGTAGATGAGGGTGCCTCTGAGGGTGGTCTTGGGGTTGATGTGGACCTGGAAGTGCAGGTGCTCGGCGGGTGCGAGGGTGTCGTCGGTGTTGGTCGTGATGCGGATGGTGTTCCTGTGGACGATGGCGATGCCTCCTCCGGTGTTGTTGATGTGATCCCTTCGGACGATCTTGTAGCCGTTTGGGATGGCGATGGCGATGTCGGGCGCTGAAGAGGCGTTCATCCAGGTTTCCGTGAGGAAGGCGACGTCTGGTGAAGTTGTGTCGAGCAGGTTCCAGAGCTTGACGGCGTGTCTGTGGACGGAGCGGGTGTTGAGCAGGATGCATTTCAGGTGGCTTCTGCTGTTGCTCGTCTTGGTCTTCGTTGGTGCTGGAGTAGTGCAGGTCCAGTTGTAGTGCAGGTCCTAGGACCAGTTTCTGGCTATCAGCTGTCATCAGCAAGGATAGCTTGATTCCAAATATTAAAATCATCCATTATCTGATTTGCCAGTAAAATGAGTGGAAATCAGATATAAAGTGAAGCTTTTCCTAAAAGATGGTGTTCAACGAGGTTATGTCTGTCTCTTATAAAATGGATATAGCTAGGATCAGATAGGTACCAGAATGTATGGAATATTGTAGACTCAAATTCCAAATCTATACTCTAATCACACCTCTTGTTTGCCACACCTTACCACTTATTAGACAGGTATACACGTTTGAGGTTCCACTTGCTCCGTTGGCAAGAGTTTCGAGCAAGCTGTAAGGATAACGGCGGTTTGCTAGGCTACGAATTATGTGGATATAAATTATCTTTTTTTCTCCTGCACTGACCATTTTGATACAGCATTACATGAAACGCCTGTTCATCCGTAAAACAATTAGAGAATGCAATAAAGTAGTAATTGCAAGAATGAAAGCAGATGATCCACTGAAGACAGGGTGTTTGGTGAGGTATATGAACTCAATTTTAAACTGTTTACTTATTAAGGATTAATTAATTGTTTTTAGTTTCTGTATCCAGGTCACTGCATGCAATTAAATATTTGTTTTTTTTTAAATTACGTACCTAAACACGTAATGGTTTTTGAAAACTATTCAAATAAAACATTTTACTACTACTATGTAAAAATGGTTTCACACATTGTTTCAGTTATCTGTTCAGGATTTGCTGGGGTCCCCTTTGCTGAATGATTTGTCAATTTTTAGATATGTAGATATAAATACCAGCACTTAGAAAAGAATTGAGCATGTGTTTTCTCTTTTTTTCTGGTAAAAGTAACAGTAACCACAAAAAAATGAGAATTGAGTGCTGCTTATTATCTCCTCTTCTGTCAAACCACATGGCTTCCTATTTGAGTAAGTGCATTCCTGGATTTTAATGTTTTTCACCATCAGAGTGTCACTTATGAGCCAGATCTTCTCTCTATCTCTCTCACACACACACACGGTCTTTTATTAAGGTATTCACAAAACACAGCTTGCAACCGACCAGATCATAGGTCATGGTCCACTTAGAACGCCCCTGGAAAGCCATTTTCCACTTATTGCTCGTCTGGGGCATTATTAGTCATCCTAAAACTGTCAATCACAATAGGCTTCTCAGTTACATGCAATTGACCTCTGCTAGTCAAAACCTTTGAAACTGACACTCAAGAATGCAAGCCTCTGAGGCTGGGCCGCAGAGATCTGTCTTGTGAAGTGCTACTGTATTGCCTTGTACAACTGGACGTCCTGCTCATGACTCTTCTGAATACAGTGTTCTTCAGTAACGTTCACGTTTTAAGGTATGTTTTTACAAAACAGGTGAAATTTGTAGAGAGAGTGAGTGAGAGAGGCAGAATCACTCCGCCTTTTGATTGTGAAACGTTTGGAAGGAAGCAGACATTTGCGTTTGTGTACCCTTCCTTTTAAGTCTCCTATTTCTCTTTGTAATGTTCTATTGTGTAACACTGTTCTCTTGGAACATAACTGGTTCTACTGTACAGTGCTCTGATACCTTTGTGTAATGTCCGCGTTTTATTAAGATGCACTAAATAAAAATAAATAAAAGACATCCTTTGCAGGCACCCACAGTCTCCGGTTCTGGGTAATGCCAATAGGAAAAGAAATTGGGAAGCCAGTCATGCTGTCACCTTCGGGAAAGGTGCAGTCAGATAAAGTGACTGTCTCCCTTCTCCATACTGGAATAGGAAACAATGGGGCTTATTACAAGCCTCTTGCGCCGCCAATACATCACTTTTTGTGACGCACCGGCGACACAGTTTGCGGCTTCATATTTACAAGGACACGTAAAGCAACCCTGCGTGGCATTTTGTGTCCTTATAAATATGGCCCCTTTTCATGCAGCACTTTGGGTGAAAGGGACGTGCCATGGGTGTTGTTGTGGGTGTTCTCATGCAGCACCCATGGCTTCTGGCGCATTAACAGGTTCACAACCTTTCTTAAACCTGGGAATGCATCAGAATGCTCCACCTCTCCAGGGGAGGCATAGCGAGGCGCAACAAGGAGAGATGTTTTCATTTCTCCTCGTTTTCTTTGTCATCTTTCTATGCGTTCTGCACTCTGCCCCTCCTTTGGTTGTTTTTCCGCAGGAAGGTGTCCCTTCCTGCACATAAACAATCATCCCCATCACGCAGGCACCCTGGGCCTTGCACCATGGTGCAAGGGTGCCTACATCGGTGCATGGCAGCCAATTGTACGCCAGCGCAGGGGAGAGCAAAGGGATACGTCCTATTGTAAATCCATCATATCGTTGTAGACATGGCGCATCCCTTTGTTTCCAAAGTAATGCAGCACAGCGCAGCCAAATGGCTTGTGGCACGGCTCTACGTTCCTTTGTCGCAAATAAGGCCCATTGCCTGTTGCCATGGGAGTAACTCAGGCTCCTTCAGAACTTACAACGCAGGGGGCCCCAAACATTTAGGGGCCCCAAACATTTAGGGCCCCCAAACCTACAGAACGCCCCCTTTCAGTCCAAGGCCAATGGATAACTGAGATGTGGGGCCTCTCATCACATACTGTAGGGGGCCCAATATTTGGATGTAGGCCACTGAGTTCCGTCCACATCCTACGGTTCCCAAATGGCATGCTGCTTCTTCCAACTCATCTCTGGTAGGAACCCGTTTTTTCCACATTATTTAAATTGGACATTTCTCAGGGTTTTGACACGCTGATCCCTTTTAAGACTGGAAGTCATTATTGTTGTGCCCGTGTCATAAAGCTATGCATATGAAGGTGATTGGAACGAACAATGGTTTTGAGTTGGGCTCCAATTAGGCAACACTAGAGCTTAATGTATTTCATTGCATGTCAACTGCATCACACTGACGAGGCCTGAACAGGGCGAAACACGTCTGTCACTGAGGAAAGTTTTTGAGTGGCGTCTTCATTGGCTGACATTGAAACGTTTAAAATGACTTGAAACTATTGTCGGACTACCTAAAGTGAAATAATATGTGCTGAACAATGGAAAATTTCATCTTCAACTGTTCTGTCTGCGCCTGGCTTCTGATGTGAAATCACTTCCTCACCCCATGAAAAAAATGTGTGGATAATTATGGGGATTGTTCGATGTTTCTGTAGTTGACTTATTGTAACCCAATTTAAGGTGTGACGTCGTAAAGTGTTCTCCGGTACTGTTCAGAGTGTGAAAACACATCCCTCAAAATAAAGATTATTTTCATGCAGCGACTTTAACACTCCTCAAACGCATCCAAATTTGGAATGTCTAGTGCCATTCAGTTCCAGATTTACAAATTTCCATCTGCGTTTTGAATTGTTTTCGTCTACAAATAACAACTGGAAAACGTTTACTGTACATTGCACGTTTACAGAGACTCATAGCAGTTTTCCCATGGAGAAGCCCACCTGGCCAGCAGTGAAAAGCCAGATAGTAAATATTGAGTTAAATGAGGGGGGTCGAGGGGGAGAGCCGGCGGGTATTGTGGAATTACAGGATGAAAATTGCTTAAAGGAGAGAGGACTATATGCCTATATATTTGTCTGTGAATCTATATGTGTGTCTCTTTGCGTGACTGTCTGCATGGTTATCCATCTATCCATCCATCCAGCTGTTTTATGTACACTGTCACGTGCAGTCTTCAGGCCTACTTCAGAGCTCTCATTTCACCAGTGTTTGGTCTAGTAGAGAAGGCTATTTTTTTTCAGGGGTGGGGTGAAATGCTCCTCAAGGGATGTCATTGTAAGTTGAAGTTGTTTAACTTTAAGAATGGGGGAAGGGGGGCGGGACATAAAGGCCAGCCATGAATACTGCGTGCTGGTGATAATGGTGGGATATAAATAGTCACAATTCATTGCACAAGACAATTGAGAACATGTTTAAAAATGGGCTTGTAGCTTATCTTACAGCCTAATTTATGCCATCATTTGAAAAGTAATAGGCCCTAAAAGGGTGCTCATGAAGTAGCCCAACACTATCATAATGTTAGTGCCATCATAATGTGCCAATTCAGAAAAGGGGGTGGTGATGGACAGAGCATCTGAATTAAACAGAACACTCGTACCCAGTCAACAGATCAGGGCTTGATCCATCACCGTTTTTTAGCTCACTGCACTATCCCAGCTCAGAACCTGGCTACATGCAAATTAGTCTGTCCCTGGCTCAGTGCATCATGGGAACAGGGCAGACCAAACTACCAAGCCAATTCTTTTACTGGAAAAGAAGCAAGCTTCCGGGGACCGGTTTCTGTCATTACAGCCATCTTCGGCACGGCTTGCTTGAATCCTGATGGTGCAGTGAGCAAGGGACTCATGTCTGAGCATACCCTTCCACGCTTATGGTGGACAAAACGATTCAGAAAAGGGGGTGGTGATGGACAGAGCATCTGAATTAAACAGAACCCTCGTACCCAGTCAACAGATCAGGGCTTGATCCATCACCGTTTTTTAGCTCACTGCACCATCCCAGCTCAGAACCTGGCTACATGCAAATTAGTCTGTCCCTGGCCCAGTGCATCATGGGAACAGGGCAGACCAAACTACCAAGCCAATTCTTTTACTGGAAAGGAAACAAGCTTCCGGGGACCGGTTTCTGGCATTACAGCCGTCTTCGGCACGGCTTGCTTGAATCCTAATGGTGCAGTGAGCAAGGGACTCATGTTTCCAGCTTGTTTCCTTTCCAGTATAAGAATTGGCTTGGTAGTTTGGTCTGCCCTGTTCCCATGATGCACTGGGCCAGGGACAGACTAATTTGCATGTAGCCAGGTTCTGAGCTGGGATGGTGTAGTGAGCTAAAAAACGGTGATGGATCAAGCCCTGATCTTTGGACTGGGTAGGAGTGGTCTGCTTAATTCAGATACTTTGTCCATCACCACCCCCTTTTCTGAATCATCATAATGTGCCAGGCATGAGTGACCCTTACTGGGGATGTTAGAGGTTCACCTTCACCCACTGAACTTTTATTTAAAGCATTATTAAAGCTACAAAGTGCAGCTATAGAACCAACCTCAAAGGAGCTCTGCATTCTATTTGAACAACATACAGCTCCATGGTGTTGTGGGCTCTAGGCCCACATGATGCTAAGATCACAAAATAGTCACTAAATGTATTCTTAGGTAAATGGCCTGAAGCACGAGCACCGGGCCCCTTTTATTAGCAGGGTTACATCACTTGTGGCACCTGTGATGGATGGGTGTGGCGTGCATGTGAGTCCACTACCACGAGGGAGTGGCTGATTAACTAATTGTCTGTTGAGACACCAGAACGTGTCCAGCAGGACACAACATTCCTCCCAAACTTTATTCAAACTAAAACAAAGTCCAACCTCTTGAAACAAACTATTCACCTAGGACACCACACAGTCTCTTGGTCCAGAGAGGTAGTCCACGGGACAATGGTGGACAGGTGCAGCTGGGCACACTCGAGCATCTCGACACACGTCCACAATTTAACAAGAGTGTACTGGGCACAAAGGATGCGTCGATGAAGTCTGGATTCCTTGGCAGCCTGTCCGTCAGATCAATGTCCTCTCACACACTGCTGGATGAACTTGTGTGCTCTGGCGGTGATGCTGTGGGAGTCTGTCAATTAAACTATGGTGCATCATGAGCATCGGTGGAGTTTTGCTGCAGAGTCTTGCTTGAGGTGTCTGGGGACTAAGATGACCAGTCTGCCAGGGCTGGAATGGCATCACTGATGTTCAGGACGTTATCCTCTGAGGCCACGGTGCTTACTGGTACTTTGTTGGTAGAGCCACTTCTCGACCATCTCTCGTGCGAGAATATATGACGTTACAAGGCAAACAATTACAAAGCATGCTTTTACATCCAGTTTTTACAATGCAACTACCATTACAATGCATTTTTTTAAACTATCATTACAACACATGCCATTACAACGCATTCCATTACAACGCATACCATTACAACGCGTCATACTTTTAGTGCAACAGTA
This sequence comes from Lissotriton vulgaris, assembly GCF_964263255.1. NCBI lineage: Eukaryota > Metazoa > Chordata > Amphibia > Caudata > Salamandridae > Lissotriton > Lissotriton vulgaris. The sequence goes on from NC_141687.1 coordinate 1,405,633,791, forward strand.
GGGTAAGTGTTGGATAGCGTAGGGGTAAAATTACTATTCCCAGTCCAGTGAGTGCAACAGTAGGGAAAGTGTTGGATAGCGTAGGGGTAAACATTACTATTCCCCCTCCAGTGAGCGCAACAGTAGGGAAAGTGTTGGATAACGTAGAGGTAAAATTACTATTCCCCCTCCAGTGAGTGCAACAGTAGGGAAAGTGTTGGATAGTGTAGGGGTAGAAATTACTGTTCCCACTCCAGTGAGTGCAACAGTAGGGAAAGTGTTGGATAGCGTAGGGGTAAAAATTACTATTCACAACTACCCCAAAACCCATACCCGCCCTGAAACTCAAAATTCTCCATTACTAACCTTATAATGCATTGTGATGACATGCGTTGTAATGGCATGTGATGTAAAGGCACTTGCGTTGTAAAAGTTGCATTGTAAAGGCATTGCAATGTAATGCTTGCATTGTAATGAACGTTTCCCCTTGTGCGAGGATCCATGGGTGCAGGGATGTTCTAGATGCCTTTGTGCGGGGCTACCACGATACTGCCTGGACTTTGCAGGGCTGCTTGTCGGACGCCTGGGGGCCACTGCAAGAACACTGACAGAATCCGATGAAGTTGTTCGGACAACTGCCCAGGTGAGTGACTTAATGGTAAGTGGGCTTTCCAACAGGACACAGGGGCACATGGCCTGTTGGATACTCCCTGAACACTTGGTCTATCATTTCGATGAGAGTGCCTCGGTCTCTTGGTTCTTCTGCAGGAGCAAGGTCCCACCCCAGTGACAATGTCGCTTCTTGGTTGGATGAGGTGATGCACATGGCAGTGATTTGAGGTTGTCATTGAACCTGAACGATAGGTGGTGATGACTTGCTGGGAGAGAGGATGTATGGAGGGGCTTCGCAGCCAATATCTTCATCTTGCTGAGGCTGTTCTTCAGGAGCAGGGCTGCTGTCCGACTTATACTGCCGATGCTCGGGAATGGACAGTCATACTGGAAAGCATTGGAGAGAGATGAGCTTCACGCTAGCTGTGGCCTTCCTCAAAGGTCTTCGTGGTGCTCCTCTACCAGGATGGCAGGTCCCTTCATCCCTCAAAGACATTGTGCTTATGCCTCAAGTCTACGCTGTTGTGGTGCCTGCTCCTGCCTCCGTTCAGGCATACTTGACAGGTCGGTCACGTTGTGTGACGTGCTCCTTACCTGCAGTGCAATATGGCGTCCAGCCACCTGTCACATGTCTTTGGAGCACATGTTGCGGTGGCAGCTTGCCATGTGGAGTGTGCGACTCTCCTCTCGCCTGTCTTGGGCCATTGGCGACTCAGTTTTGAGGCAGTGTGAGGGATGACACTCTCTGCTGTCTTTGGCCCACTGTGGGGCTTTGCTGGTACAGTGGAGATGTAGAGGCTCCTCCTGCTGCCTTCAGCATTGCTTCTTCTCTGGGGAGAGGTCTCTCTCCTGGGCACCTGCGAGCTGTCAATATTCTGGGTGCATGCGTTGGCGCACCACAGCCACACCGATCTTGGTCCTTCTTCAAGGCACCCTCTTCTGGCGCTTGAGTACTTGCTCTTATTTCTTGCGGTGGTGGCCGTTCACCACCAGGGGCAAGTGGTGCTATTTCCTTGCTTGCAGTGGCATTGGATAGCCACTGGGGATTTCGTAGGGCTCACTTTCTCTCCTCTGTAATGTTTCTTCCTTGTTGTGTGGCCTCTTCTCTAAGGCCAGTATGCAGTGAACCTTCACATGGGAAGCTGATCTCTGGCTGCTGGCAGTGGCAGTGGAACTTGCGGGCTTTAACAGCCTCTGTTGAAATACTATTGCTTCCTCTGGGGGGCGGGGAAACTTTGCTGATTCTGTGGGCTTTGCTGCTCCTTTTCTTCTTGAGCATTCTTTTGTGCGTGGAGTTACGGTCTCTTGACCTGCAAAGGGTAGGCAACTCCCTTGAGTGTGAACCGTACTCCCTTTGGTCAGTCTCTCTCCTTACTACTCTGTGGCAGAGTACGGCTAGTGTGTCAGGATGCACATATTTTGTCGGTCCTTCAGTGACAGTAGGATTCCGCTGGGGGCGTACTCTCCAGTTCATGTTGGGTAAAATGGCTGCATAATCAAGCTTTTATATGATTCTGCTTGCGCAGGCAATGGGAATGATGTGCCCCTCTTTCCTAGTCAGTGGTTAACTGTTTGGATGAGGCTGTTACATTGCTGATTGAGTCAGTGCAGCGCTTTCTTTCGTGCTGTGGCCGTACTTATCTTGCTGGCTGGTGTCCTGTGGAGTGGGTCCCTTGCAGAGGTTGACTCTCTCCTTTGCAGAGGGAGGTCAAAGGTACTCTATCTGGTCAGTTTCTTCTCCCTTGCAGTTTCACTGGGCATGATCCAGCAGGCAGTGGCTGTAACATTCCAATGGGGGGAGTGTGGCACTCTGCTTACTCATCTACTGATTGTCCTTGATCCCCCTGCCCTGTAGATAGTGTATTTTGGGGCAGTGGGGCCTTTCTCACTGTCTCTCAATACGGCTGCTTGAGGAGCGGGCACCACAGGCTCCTTGTTATTTAGGGCAGTATGGTGAGGGGATATGGCAGCTAGCTGGTGCTGCAGGTGCTGCATTCCTTTTTCCATTGCATCTGAGGTTGCCAGGTAATGCTCACGGGACAGCAGGACAGCTCTGTGCATGGCAGGAATGTCAATTTGGGGGGGTTACATGTGCAGGCTGTGTTCTGTGTTCAGGTGCAGTACCTGCAATGGCCTTGAGGTGGTGCTGCAGCGCTGTAATGTTGCAGGCAGTTGCAGTGTTTCTTGAAGCTGTAGGCCATGCAGCTCTCATATGCAGAGGGAAGGCCACCCTTGCTGCTGCAGGTCTTCCAATGAGGTATGCGTGGGCACAGTGGGCATCGCGAGGGGCAGCAGGGTGGCTTGAGTACCCTGAAGGTCGCCCAGTCCGGGCTGCAGCGTTAACGTCAACCAGAGCTGCTCACTGGGCTGTGAGCGGTGCAGCAAGCCACCGCTAGGTGGCGCTATGGTCACCTGCTCGGCTCTTGCTTTTCAGCCGTCCCAGCAGTGCATAGAGAGGTAAAATTATCAGCTTGCAGGTGAGCAGACTAGCTCATGATGAGGCTCTCAGGATTGACACATGGAGGCCCTCCTTCCCATCAGGTATGAAGACGCGCTGCTGGACAGCCGCTTGAACTCCACTGGTTGCGCCGGTCGGCTTGCTTGCAGGAGGAGGGACTGCCGAGCCCATTGCCTAGCTGAGGGGTGGCCAGGTGGCTTATGGAATTTTGTTGGGGCCCTCTGGTTGTGTTCCCTCTCGATTCTCGACTTGCAGGTGTACTGCCCCCACTTCTCACCTACCTCTTAGACACTGGTTTTCAGGCAGCTCCACTGTTTCCACCAGACACCCGGCGGGCACTTTGTAGCCGGCCAGGATGCCAAACTTGCGGCACTCTCCCACCTTGCGGGCCATAAGGAGTCACTTTCCTGCACTTCTCCCTCACAGCAGTCAGACGTGAGGAGTTATGGGGAGGTTTGTGATGTAGATGGTCAGTCTCTGTTTCTCCCCTAATGAAGAAAAGTTCAATCCTTGCGCCAGGACTGGTGGTGTCTTTCGTGGGCAGGCGGTGGTGGCAGCGCTCCATTAAACAGTAGTCTCACCCACTGCAGTTGGCAGCGAAGTGGTACAGTGTGGGGGTACCATAGACGTGGGACACACTCCTTCCCTACGAGTCATGGCTGAGTGGCAGTCAGCAGACACAACGGATTAGACCTCCTCTTCGCCACTCTAGTGTTGTAGGCTCTGGGCCCACATGCTGCCAAAATCTTGACACAGACACAAGATGTATGTTTAACTGGTCTCGAGCACGTGCACCCGGGCCCCTTTTATTAGCAGGGTAACGTCACTCGTTACGCCTGTGATGGATGGGTGTGGGGTGCATGGTTGTCCACTCAAACGAGGGAGTGTCTAACTAACTAAGTGCCTGCTAAGACACTAGAACATGTCCAGCACGACATGACAAGCTCCAGCTAGGAGTGCATTAAAAAGATATGGTAAGCTCTCTTACATTTCTTTGTTTAACGTCTGTTTATTGAAAACAAGCATAGAGAAAAACATATGGCACAGTTAGACTAATGGTGATTAGGCATCATAAGCTAGGTTTATACAGTAAGATACCAAGGTAGAGGCAACCCATCAGGGCACCACCCGGTCCCCAAAGTATGGTAAACAAAGGCGATATAAAGCATGGGACCCTCTCAAGTCATATACACCAGGAGCGAATGGCCTAGGCCTAGGGAAGGCATAGGGGAGGAACAAAGGTACAAAAGCCACTCCGGAGTCCAAAGTTCCAGGGAAAGAGTGTGGTAGTACCACAGCTTCCAATTCAGAAGGATCCTAATGGGCAATGCCCGAGCAACTACGAAACCCTCACCACACGGAGAGAAGATACCACACACTGCGATATTAATACACAACTTCTGTCATATTGAAAAAGATACAAAACAGACAACAACAAAAATAAGAAAGAAAGAAGTCAGAAGGAATAAAGGAGCAGAGAGAGAAGGGCTAGACTAGCAAAGGATGTTGTCCCCTGGAGGAGGGGGAGTCGAAGCTGGATGCGCCACGGGGAGTCGAGGCCCAGGTTGGGGGCTGAAACGTTCGGGGGCAGAGAGACCTGTCTGCTAGATCATAGGAGTCATTCTGGGGACTCTGGTTTCTGACCCTAGAGAAGGGCTCCAGGGAGTCGTCAAACAGCTGCAGGGCTCGCAGTCGGGGGGGGGGGCATCAGACGAGAATGTTCAGTCTTGGTGAGGTGGCGTGTAAGCGGCTGCCAGATACGCTCAAATCGTGTGTACGTGTGATTAAGCCATGCGTAATTCTAAGGCTAGGACATCCCACAGCCGGAGAGATCAAGCAGCAATGGGAGGAGGAGGAGGTTTTTTCCAGCAGGCAGCTATTAATTGTCTCGCCGCCCCTAGCAAATGAAGGATCAGATGCCATTCTGCGTTAGTCATGGAATTCAACGTGACATGTTTAATGCCCAAAAGCGCTAAGGACGGGATAGAGGGGACCGGGAAACCCACCACCTCCTTGATGTGACTGAGGACCTGCTTCCAAAACAGCGGAGACCAGGGCAAGACCACCAGATGTGCAGGATATCCCCTTTATCACACTGGCACCGTCAGCAGAGCGAAGTAGATCATGGGAACTTCTGATGAAGGCAAGTGGGGACATAGTACCTGCGGGTCATTCATTTATATACTGTTTCGCACTGAGGTGTACAAGCGGGCCCACTCGTCCGGGGATATGTGAGCGACCAGGCCAGAGGCCCAACGTGTCTGATAGTTATGAGGTAAGAGTGGCTGAGAGTGCTGCAAGACTGAACACGTTTTAGAAATCAAGCCCACACCCTGCAAACCTACAAACCAAGGATTCAAAGGGAGTGAGAAGCTGAGTTACTTCCCGAATGTATGTCAGGAGCTAAGCCCATGCCACAACTGGTAACAATACATGCACGCGCTGTCCGAGAGGCGGAAGACTTGATTGCACTGGTCAAAGGTACGAAGGGCGGTTCCCTGGAAAAAATCCTGGCTGACTCGCCTGCCTTCCACAGTCCAGGCAGCGAAAGCCTGAGGCTGTAGGGCAGGGGAAAACATGGGATTGCGCATAAGGGGTGTGTTCTGGGAGGGAAACGTCATACATTCTCAGGAGACTGACAGTCTATCCCAGATTTCCGGGACAGTTCTCGTTGGAGTGTCTATATAAGCACTGTGAGGGCGAGCCTCATGGGGGAGCCAGACGAGGTCCCACAGGGGCCACCGCCCGATCCAAGTGGAACCAATGCTCTCACTTTCTGGAACACTCCATTCAGATTTGAACTGAAGATGGCAGGCCCAATAGTATTCCAGCAAGTTGGGGCAGGCACGACCCCCCCGGATCTAGGAAGCATAAATATCTTGTGGGAGAAGCGAGGACAAGATCTTTCTATGTTGACACACCTTTATACACAGTTTCCCTATAGATTCGCACATTAGTTAATTGGACAGTTTCTGCGAAACCAGCTTATATAGATTATCTCGCTACCTTTTCCCACAGTATTTATTCCCACGTGATCACTCTGACAAACTGTAGCGGACCCGCATCGGAGTTCCGCGTTACTGACAGTATTCATGTGAAGAAATTCTGACACGCCGTCACGCCAACTCATGCGGTAAGACTCATAGTACACCGTTTATACACAGTACTTGAGTGATATTGACGTGATCACGATCCACGACTTCAATCACATATACGTCTGCTGGAATATCGTTATTTAAATTTCACACTCGCTTTCTGTTCACAACAGTATTTGTCCATTATCCCCAGAGCACACCTTGGTTATGTTTCACCTTCAGTTTCTAGTTTCGTGTATTTCACAGTTTTTCATTTTTGCTTGGCAATATGTGAGTTCCTTATTACCGTTCATCGTAAGAGCATCTGTCACCTCGTTTTCTCAATTCACTAACCGTGTATTTCTAGCGTTTTCACCAGCATGTTCACCCTATACTTGGGCTTTTTGTAGGCAGAGTCAGCATTCCCGAAAAGTAAAACTAAGATTTTCTTAATTTCAGATTATACACGAGGCCCCTGAAGAAGGGCATGGGTCCCGAAATGCATAGGGATATATACATCGCAATTTGAGATGGTATCAAATGATGAAGCGATTATCATACGTTATTGAAATTTGATGGAATTGATCTGCAATGTGACAACTTTGAAGAAATGATTTAAACAAAAAGATTGGATTGAAGAAGTTATTACATTGATCTACAAACTAGTGGCTGGGAATTCTTGCACTCATAATAACGGATTACATTGCCATTAATTGCAGAGACTACGTCTCATAGGAGTGCCCGTGCGTACAGTGCCATTTGGTTGGCGCTGCAACTTTTGTGGATTACTTCCTACAACAGATATACTTTGTTGCAAGAAAGACATTACTCCTGCACTTGATTGGAACTGTTCCTTATACTTGTTTGGCAAATTAATGCTGTGTTTTATACAATTGTGGAGCTCAGGGAGATACCTTTGTTTAATTTTTAACAACTCTGGAACTCATTCAGAGTTTTCTGGGGACTGCTTGGTAACCTGTCCCTTTCTCCCTTAGAGTTCACCATATATACAAATCTTTTTGATACAGTTTCTGACCATTCGCAGAGCGCCTGACCTCTGGCCTGGTTGCCAATTTTTCGAGTCTACAAACTAGTTGCTGGGAATTCTTGCACTCATAATAACGGATTACATTGCCATTAATCGCAGAGACTACGTCTCATAGGAGTGCCCGTGGGTACAGTGCCATTTGGTTGGCGCTGCAACTTTTGTGTGTTTACAATTCAGGATCCCCCAGGGTCAGAGGGGACAACACCCGGAGGGACCCAGAACCAGCCAATCAAAGCTTATTTTGCAAATGATCAATTAACATTTTGGTGTGCCGCACATTTACATAATTTCTAATTGAATTTCCACTGACCAACCAGTGCGAGCATCCACCGTAAAGATGTCTTATTAAGAAATAGCTAACATTACTACAAACTGAGCAGATACATTCGGATTTTCCAGTGAGGAAACAAGCCGGATTTACTTCCTCATCCAAGAAGTTGACCCTTCCTCAACCAGCACCTTCTCTACCCCAAGTATGCTAAAACAGCTGCTCTATACATCTAAACGTGTTATCAACCAGCGCTTGCACGCTGGCACCCTAATGAGGTATCATAAAGATCAGGGGATCCCAAGGGGATTACGAATCGCGTTACGACCAACACTCTGCAGGAACAACCCCAAATGTACCGAGCGTTGGTACGCTATATTAAACCGCTGCTCCCTTGGCCTAATCCTTCTAATTGTGGAGAAACTCGCGAAAGTGATTGAAGATTTGGAAAAAGAAATCAAACAATAACATCAAAACCTAGATAGTAACCTAATCAAAGATGAGCTAGGTAAAGCGCTCAACGATGTTAACATACAATTGGATAAATACACAAAGGAAATCAGTGATAGAAAGATACGCAAATACAAACTCGACACCATGGATTACAAACTGGGAGAGGTTTATAGTTGGGCGGAGCTTTACGCTCAACGGAGACAACGTACACCTTTTAATCAGTCATCAGATGATGGCCGTTCTACATCTAACAGCTTATCCCAACGAGGTGGTCCACAAACTGGAAGGTTCCAGAGACTCGTTCAAACTTCCAGAACAACAGAAGCTATGAGACCAACCGAAAAAGACACAACTGGTGGTCCTTTTGTAGAGAAGGGCCCACCCACATCGTCGAACCAGGAGGAGCTGTAGACACAAGAGAATCCACGACTCCAATAGCACAGTCAACAAGGAGCAAAAAAACTTAGTGATAAACATTTCCAAAACAACTATAACCAACACACAGTTGACCACACTACAACGTGGAATCTCTTTCATACCAACCTATCATTCCAATGAATTGGAAACTGAGATAAGTCTATAGAAGTTCATGAGAAGCTTGAGATTAAGGCACTATTTCTCCAACGTTATAACACAAACGTATTCTAGCTCAGAAGACACATGCATGAGCCCGAGGACCAAAAGTAGTTTCAACGCACCAATCAGTCACAAAATTTTGGATTCTTATGAAACCATCACCATCAATGCAATCAGAGAATTACACAAAAAACCAAACTCCAAACACAGTAACATTAATATCAAACAAAAACAAGCCATCAGTCAAATCATCGATAACAAAGACATTACATGTTGCAAAGCAGATAAAGGTGGTGCGCTGGTAATTATGGACTCGCAGATCTATCAGGAAAGTGTAACTGCTCACATATCTAATCCAGACCTATACATAAAATTGATTCAAGATCCAACTGAAGCGTTTTTAGATATACTGAGAAGTATTCTTGATAAAGCATGCACCATGGGAACAATCACTGAGAAAGATAAAAAATACTTGATCCAACCAAACCCTAAAAGTCCGAGGCTTCATATGCTCCCGAAGATTCACAAAGATCTCAAAAGACCGCCCTTCCAGCCAATAGTATCCACCAGAGGTTCCATTCACGAACATACAGGAAAATATATTGATATGTACCTACAGCCATTGGTGAAAGAAATGTCTACATATTTGCGCGATACCACCAATTTTCTGAACAAACTTGACCAAACTTCACTTGATCCTGATGCAAACATCATACTATGTACCATCGACGTGTGTGCTTTATACACGTCAATTCCACATAACAGGGGTTTGGAAGCGATTGAATAATTTCTCTTACAACACTCAATCAAAAAGGAACTGAAAGTTCTGTTACTAGAGTTAATACAGTACACTTTATACCATAGTTATTTCCTATACGATGGAGTGTACTACCAACAATTGGTTGGTACATCAATGGGAAATTGTGCAGCCCCCAGCTATGCTAATTTATTTATGCACAGACTGGAACTTGACCACATTTTGAACAACCCAAGATGGACAAACAAAATACAACAGTTTTGGAGATACATAGACAACATTTTTCTTATATGGGACGGAACCACAGATGAATTCTTAGAGTTTATAATTTACATTAATGACATCGATGATCATATCAAATTTACACACTCAATGATGTCTGAGAGTATACCTTTCTTGGATGTACTAGTAAAATATCAAGACAACAAACTGCAATCAAATCTATACACTAAAACCACGGACAGAAACAACACATTACATTTTGACAGCTGCCATCATTTTTCACTGAAAAAACATTTACCATATTCGCAACTGCTTAGGGTCAAAAGAATTTGCTCTCAACCACACACATACACTTACAATGAACAGATGATACTATCAAAGTTTAAGGACAGAAAGTACTCAAGCCAAATTCTGGATTCAGCGAAAAAACGAGTGGGCAACCTCAGACACCAGGATTTATTGTCTATCCATACAAGACAGAAATCTACTGACAGACCTGTTTTTGTTTCGAAATTTTCAACTAAAAGCTTGCAAATTAAAAAAATTATCATGAAGAATTGGCAAATGGTACAAACTGAACCCGACTTTAACAGAATTTTCAATCATGTTCCACTTTTTGCGTTCCAAAGATCTAAAAACATTAAAGACTTATTGGAAAGCACACCATTAACACCTGGTACAAGATTTACTGGCACCAGACCATGCCACAACTGCAGTCATTGTCACAGCATTATCCAAGGCAACACATTGAATCATCCAACCTCAGGCAAAGTAATGAAACTGTTCACCAATGCCACATGTGATTCAAAAAATCTGGTATACCTTTTAAAATGCCCCTGCGGATTACCCTGTGTAGGGAAAACCGAAAGAAAAATAAAGGTTCGCCTAACCGAACATAAGAGCACCATCAGAAACAAGGTTATGAAAGCTTCATTCGCTGCACACTTTGTCAATAACAATCACAACATTAGCCAAATTAGATTTTTGGTATTGGAGGTTGTCCCTCTCGAGCAGGGTGTAGACAACAGGAAAAGATTACTACAATGCAAATTGATTTGGATAAAAAGTCTGGATGCCTGCCAGCCTAAAGGTCTGAATGACCGGATTGAATACAGCTGTTTTCTTTAATGCAACATAAGCCGTGAAATACACGAAGGATGGATGACTTTATTTTCCTTGATCTATTTTTTACTCATATTTCAAAGGTTGATATTCATGTATTTAACTTTCACATTTGCATACTTTGTTTGGATTTATTGATGTTTGCACATCATTCATTTTCTGTTTGATTGAATGTATATCCAGTTTAATTTCCATATACCCTGTTCCGTTCTTTGTTGACACACCTTTACACACAGTTTCACTATAGATTCACACATTAGTTAATTGGACTGTTTCTGTGAAACCAGCTTATATAGATTATCTTGCTACCTTTTCCCGCAATATTTATTCCCACAATTAAACCGTGGGCTTCTTCAATAGCATCTTAACTATTTGGTTACTACTTGTTTTGGTCCGCTCTTTAGGTTCTATAAAGTTTTCGTTTGCAATCACTCTGACACGTCCATAACATTATTATCTCAAGATGGCTGCCAAATATTTAGTCCATCTTCTAGTTCCGGCTTAGCGCTAACACACACGGCCGGGCCTGTCATCGAGTTTCATCACTGTTCCGTTACCATTTCAAGAGGGCCACCACGTATAAGTCCATCTTCAAATTTCCTTATATACACACGCGATCACTCTGACGAACTGTAGCAGACCCGCATCGGAGTTCCGCGTTACTGACAGTATTCATGTGAAGAAATACTGACACGCCGTCACGCCAACTCATGGGGTAAGACTCGCAGTACCCCGTTTATCCACAGTACTTGAGTGATATTGACGTGATCGCAATCCACGACTTCAATCACATATACGTCTGCTGGAATATCGTTATTTAAATTTCACACTCGCTTTCTGTTCACAACAGTATTTGTCCATTATCCCCAGAGCACACCTTGGTTATGTTTCACCTTCAGTTTCTAGTTTCGTGTATTTCACAGTTTTTCATTTTTGCTTGGCAATATGTGAGTTCCTTATTACCGTTCATCGTAAGAGCATCTGTCACCTCATTTTCTCAATTTACTTACCGTGTACTTCTAGCGTTTTCACCAGCATGTTCACCCTACACTTGGGCTTCTTGTAGGAAGAGTCAGCATTCCCGAAGAGTAAAACTAAGATTTTCTTAATTTCAGATTGTACACAAATCCCCTGAAGAAGGGAATGGGTGCCGAAATGCATAGGGATATATACATCGCAATTTGAGATGGCATCAAATGATGGAGCGATTGTCATATGTTATTAAAATTTGATGGAATTGATCTGCAATGTGACAACTTTGAAGAGAAGATTTAAACAAAAAGATAGGTTTAAACAAGTTATTACATTGATCTACAAACGAGTGGTTGGGAATTCTTACAATCATAATAAAGTATTACATTTCCATTAATCGCAGAGACTACGTCTCATAGGAGTGCCCGTGGGTACAGTGCCATTTGGTTGGCGCTGCAACTTTTGTGTGTTTACAATTCAGGATCCCCCAGGGTCAGAGGGGACAACACCCGGAGGCACCCAGAAACAGCCAATCAAAGCCTATTTTGCAAATGCTCAATTAACATTTTGGTGTGCCGCCCATTTACATAATTTCTAGGTGATGGATAAACTCCACTTGATCAGGGACAATGAGACCCAGAAGATGTGGTTCCAGTCGAAAACGGCAGGTTTTTCGTAAATATCTTGGCGTCAGTATTTAACAAGGCAATAGGACGAAAGGAGGCGGGCAGAGTCAGGTTTTTCCCCGGCTTGGGGATAAGCACTTCTTTGGCCTCATTCATCGTGAGGGAGAGGCCCGATAGATCAGTAAAGCTATTAAATAGGTGGAGCAGATGTTCCCGTAGTTTCGGGTAGAAAACTCGATAGAAAGCAATCGGCAAGCCATCAGGGCCCGGACTTCTACCTGTCGGGTGCTGCTTTAGTGCTTTAACAGCTTCCTCATGTGAGATAGGATCATCGAGCAGCTTCTTGAAATAGGGGTCGATAGGGTTCCAAGGACAAGAATCAAGGAAAGCCGTGACAGAGGCTGGAGAACAGGGAACATGCATATAGATGTCCCTATAAAAGGCTTGCAGCATAAGGATCTTATCTGCCTTCCGAGATGGCCCAGGAACTATCTGGGTGTTGGAGCTTAACTATGTGGGAAAGAGTAGTCTGAGCCCGAAGGCGCCAAGCAAGGCTGACCCCCACCTTGTCCCATCCCTGTGTAAAATTTTTGTTTGAGATTGATTAACAGCTGCTCCGCCTTATTAGTGAGCTGCAATCTTAGTTGACTGCGAAGATTATCAAGAAGTTGCTTGTTACAAAGGATGGATGAATATGGTCCTTGCATTCTAGGGCTTTAATATCCCTGGAGAGAGTGGATTCAACCAAGCTCGCCTCCCTAGACCAGGCAATGGATATGGACGTAATGATTTCCCGAATAGTGGCTTTGAAGGCGTCCCAACGGACGCCTTCAGGGATATCAGAAAGGGAATTGTTGAGAAAGAAGGCCTCAATCTCCATGCGAAAGCGGGACACAGTGGAGCGGAGACTCAGCAGGGGACGTCTCACTCCATTTGTGCTAAAGCCACGCCCCCTCTTACTTTTCTTTAACAATGTTGCTGGGTGGCTGCTGCGCTGCCTCCTGCCTCTAACAACATAAGCAAATGTTTGGTGGTGCCCTTGTTCCTTCTATGGGCACCACTGGCATCCACAAATATCATCAAATGGCCCTAGCAGGGCATTTTGGTGCACTTTATGTTTGGAGTAGTGAAAAATAAATGAGCACTCCTGCCTCTCATTTATTATTTGTATTTGATCATTTCATTTTTTGGGGTACCCCAGTGCCCACCCAGGGCACTCAAACCATTTTTTATGTTGAGGGCTGGCTCCTCAGACACTATTGTGGGCCCAGATATTTTTAATTTTTTTATGGGTGTCCATTCAGAGCAACCACAACCACACCCTCAATCCTGACTGTGTTGGGGGCCCTTGGGGTGGATCCCCAAGTACTGAGGTACTGAAGTGACCAGTGAAAGAAAAAGCTCTCCTGGCTAGTCAGAGGGCCCTATCACTCTCTGTGATAAGAAAGGGCAGAAATGTACAGCACTTAACATTGCACAGCGCAATTCTGCCTTTTCCCAGTGCTGGCTTACAATGCGCTGCCTAGCGGCAATGTAGGCGCTCTTGCATCATGGTTCAAGAGTGGTTGCATTGTAAGCAGGATTGTTCTTGTGCAGGAAGGTGCACCTTCTACAGCACACATAGAAGGAGGAAAAAATAAGGAGAAACACTCGTTACACCTCACTTGGGAAGGCTTAGCATTTTGACCCATTCTGAGGTGTACCACTTATGGTAAATCTGGGAATGCTGCAAAATCCATGGGTGTTGCGTGGTAACACCCATGCCCCACCCATTTAAAGCCTCCCTGGAGCAGAGTAATGCAATGCAGTGATTTGGATTACACATGGACTGAGGAACAACCACAGGAAGGTCCCATCAACCGCACAGCACCCAGAGCATCCTTCTATATCATCCTCCTGCATCCCCAGCATCAGGAGGACAACTCCGTTGAAGTCTGTGGTGGGCTTGATGTAAAGTGTGGAACTGGACTTGAGACTGCTTTGATGACCAAGTAACCATCAAAATTATCCCTATCAGCTCCCCTGATCTTCTCCCTGTAGGAATTGGTTGCACAGCCCAGTACTGAGTAGCCATACACAACTCTTAAACTTTTCAACGTTTTTAACTTTGCAGTTATCAATGCTTATTCCAACTTTGGACTAAAAAGCTGGTATTTATGTTTTCTTTATAAATCTATATATCTGGAACCTTCTGGTGGATTTTTTCATCTTTGTGTGTAAAAATTCACACAAATATGATCAATTTTTATAAACATATTTTGAAAGGATTTATTGTTTTTGGACTTTCTTATTTCATTGTGTAATGCTTCTAAATGCTTTATACTAGTTCCTTTGTTTAAGCTTTACTACTTAAAGCCGCAGCTACCTAGGTTTGAGCTAGAGATTTTACAAACAAGCCTGACAGGGCACGAAATGCTTCTGTGATTATAAAGTAAGGTCACACAACTCGGATAAATCTGAGGTACTCTTCTTCGGCTGCCGATCGGACCCTGATTGGCAGGAATGGTGGCCTGTCAATATGTTTCCTCCAGCAGGCTCTTCCCAGTTGGCCAAGAATCTGGGGATCAAGATCGATAATGGCCTGACGTTGAGATCACAGATCCTAGGCTTAACTGGTACTTGCTTCGGCCTCCTCAGGATGCTCCGCAAGTTTCTTCCTCTGCTCCCGGAGGATCATAGGAAGATCACGGTTCAGCCCATAATTGGCTCGAGAATGGACTACTCTAACGTCCTTTATCTCGGCTTGCCGGAGTATCTTTTGCAACGGCTGCAGGTGTTCCAGAATTCGGCAGCACGGGCCAGCTAGAACTTCTGGCCTCCTGCAGTCACTTCATTGGCTGCCCATCCGGAAGTGGATAGTTTTTAAGGCCTTGACTTTGGCCCACAAGGCTCTTCACGTCTCTGGAGCGAAATATCTCCAAAAGAGGCTAGCTTTCTATCGTCCTGCCCGTTCCCTGAAATCTGAGTCTCTGTTCCTCGCCGTGGTCCCCCGAGTAAAAAGGGCAATTACCGGGGGCCGGTCCTTCAGGTTGCTGGCACCACAGCTTTGGAATACTTTGCCAGTGGCACTGCGCAGTACCCCCAATTTGCTGGCCTTCAGGAAGGGCCTGAAAACCTGGCTTTTTACTCTTTAGATATGAGTCTTGGCTTTCTGTTTCTTGGTCTTTTATTTCCTGCTATTTTCCTTGTTATGTTTTTTGGTACAGATTTGCAATAAAGCTCCGGGACACTCCTTGGAGTAGCCGTGCGCTATAAAAGACAAATATAACATAACATAACATAACAACGATGCCATAAAATACACCCCAATCTTCACAGACTGCCTGTGTCAGAGACTGCTGTAAGAAATCATTTCACTACATAGCTGTGCCACAAACTGATGTGTGTGAATTATTTGAAAATTAAAACTAAGAAACCACGTTGGAGGAAATCACATCATGGAAAACCAATTTAAAAGAAATTTTAAGTAAATAAAAACAAATCAAAGATTTACAGAAATTATTTAAAGGAAAGATCATTTTAAGGCAAAATCCAAAATTACATTAAACTTGGGAGGAGTTTAGGACTATTGTGAGTTTTAAGATTCAGGGATGGCTAATGTTTAGGGTAATGAGAGGTTTTTAGGTTTTTAACTGGAATTCAGGCATATAAAAGTGTTTAGGGTTTAGAGATGTATGCAGTGTAATGGTGGTGAGTGCCAGAGGGTCTGCCACTATTTTCTTTATGATTGGAACTATTTCTGCTACTTTAAAAGCTTTGGAAAACACACCCTAAATAAGTGAATTATTCAATAATGAAAGAGCAGGATCAGGACATATGAGAAAAGCTTCCCTCAAAATGAGCGGGGCAGCAGTCTGCCGGAGATCCAGATCAAACGTTCATCAGTAGGTTTAGAAAAGCTTCTCTGCTGATAATGGGGAACTGACGCAAGGAGTGAGAGTTCCTAAGCATGGCTGGCTGAGCTTCAGGGGGGTGTTGGCGAGTAAACTGGTCTTAATGGTGATGATTTTATCAATAAAAAAGGCATTCAGTAAGTCAAATAGTAACTGGGTAGGAGCCAGTTTGACCATGACTGTCTGGATTAGATAGCTCAGAAACAATTGAAAATATATCTTTGGATTTGTTAGTGGAACTCAAATTTTTGTTGGAAAAATTGGTGGTCTTGGTCTGTAAGATAGGGTTTTTATTCTGTTTGAGTGGATATCTTTTTATCTGGAGAGTAATTCAGTCTCCAGATACGTTCAGCGTGGCATAGAGCTAATTTTTTAAGATTTAGGTCTTCTGAGACCCATCTCTGAACATCGTGGCGTCTAGCCGATTGACTTTCCTAAAGGGGGCATGACTATCACTAGTGGCCACTATCCAATACTTTCTTCATGTTTGTTGATCAGAGACTGTTCAATCTGCGCTGTATAAGCTAGCAGTTTACAAAAAGCGTTAATGTTAGTACAACTCCAGTTCCTCGCCATGAGACTCACCTTAGCTTGGTATTTGTCTACAGTCAAATTGGTAAGGGAGAACTTCATTAAAAAAAGATCAGACCAGGTGCATGGAGAAACCATCAGATTAGATACCGTAAGGTTGGAAGTCCAGACTTGGTCAAGAACATGACCTTTTATATGAGTGGGAGCCGTCACATGTTGAAAACAGTTCAATCAGTTTTTTTTTTTTGGATAACTTTATTTCGGTCAAGAGACCATAAAAGTGCAATAAAATATGTACAAGCACAGCAATAAAACCACAAATACGATTAAATTAAAAAGATATTAAGCAGTGAGTTATCAAGGACTAAGCAGATAAGTGGATGTTGGGCATTATTTCGTACTAGAAAAAAGAGTTCTTCTCCGCCACATGCCAAATAAAAAACGGGAAACTGCAAAAACAATGGGAGGGGCAGTGTCATAGGTTAAAACTCTTGTAGCTTGGGCACATTGTCTAAACCCCAAATTTTTGCACAGTGGAAGGATCCAGCATTTCCGAATTCCGCTGTATGCGGGGCAGAAAAAGAATATATGTACAATGTCTTCCCTCCAATAGTTGCAAGCAGGGCAATTGGCCTCTGACAGTAGTGACCAACTGGATGTAAGTGCCCCTATTGGTAAGGAGCCATGCCTCAGTTGGGTATACAGTTTTCTTGCGAATTGGGGCTGCACCAAGTCCAGAAACACCTCCGTCCTGGGGCTAACTTTCGTCAGAAGAAACTCTGTGGTCAGCCTTCCCAAGGAGGTCAAGCAGTGTAGAGTTTTGAGGTTGTAGGACTTTACAGCCGCCACTATTTGAGACCTTTGCGTCCTCACACAGCAATCTTCAGGTGCATCCCAGAGTTGTGGCATATCAAGTTGGTGGAAAAAAGCCTTGACATGGGCCAGCCAAGGTATGTTCTTGTGTTGTAGCTGGCCCCAGATTGCAATGAACTCTGCCCTAAAAGATGCCAGCTCCGGCACAGACCAAAGTCTTCTCCAATAGAGTAGCGGTCGTGCAGCTGCCAGCTCATCGATGGATTCCAAGCCTAAGTCTAGGCGTAGTGGTATTAGGGGAGTACTTTGTGGGAGAGCTACCAGATGGCGCATAAAGGCATGTTCAACCTTTGATAGCTCATGTACTTTCATATGTCCCCAAAGTTCTGCGGCGTACAAAGCTGCTGGCCTGACCTGCATTTTATAGATCTCAAGGGCAGGAGTGACAGGTTTAAAGGTCGAAGCGCTATGAAATCTGCCTATGCCTCCCGTAATCTGGGACAGTCTCAGAGATGATTTAGAAATTTGATGGTCCCATGTGAAATGTTCGGTCAATGTGACCCCCAAGTATACAAAGGTCTTAACACGCTCCAGGGAAATTCCATTAAGTATAGGATTTGGGCGGGTATGTCTCGGGGATTGAAGATCATGAACTTTGTCTTCTCCAGGTTGACCTCCAACCCCCCTGAGGCACAAAAGGACACAAACCTGTCCAGGACCCGCTGGATGCCCATTGATGTCCGCGATAACAGCAAGGTGTCATCCGCGAACATCAAGGCGGGCACCCTACCAGTGGCCAGACGGGGAGCATCATTGTCCTTGATGCCAGAAAGTACATCAATCAGGCCATTAACGTACAGGCTAAAGAGGGTGGGGGCCAATACACAGCCCTGGAGTACTCCCCGGGTAACGGGGAAACGGGCCGATAGTTCCCCGTTCCTTCCACATCTCACCTGAGCATAATTCCCCGTGTGGAGTCTGGTGAGGGCTTTCAGCAAATAGGGAGGGAGACCGAGCTCCTCCAAGACCGTCCAGAGCCTCTCCCTGGAAACCAGATCAAATGCGGCCCGCAGGTCCACAAAAACAAGGTAGAGGCTGCCACCCTCTATTCTTGCAGTTTTCCAGTATAGGACCTGGAGTCGAAAGATCTGGTCCATGGTCGAGCCCCCTGATCTAAATCCGGCTTGAAGGGTGGTTAAGATTTTATTCTCCTCCATCCAACCCAATAATCTATCGAGTAGGATTCGCCCCATCAGCTTCTGGGTGGTGTCAATTAAGCTGATTGGTCTGTAGTTAGATGGAACAAGCAGAGATACCGTAAGGTTGGAAGTCCAGACTTGGTCAAGAACATGACCTTTTATATGAGTGGGAGCCGTCACATGTTGAAAACAGTTCAATCAGTAAAGTAATTCAGTTAATTCAGATGAACTTAGGCCACCCATCTCATCATTACCCCAATAGTTGAAGTCACAGATTAATAGAATTTTAGCATAGTTGACTATTAAGTGGGATATTTTTCCCCCAACAGCTGGGGAAATGAGGCATATTGTAGATGGGTCTGTAAATTAGCAAACAGATCAGGAAGGTACAGGAGGAGTCTTATTTAATGATTAAGCTCTCAATTGCGGTGATGTCAAGAACAGTGAGGTTGGTAAATTTTAGCTTTTGATGAATTATAACGGTGACCCATCCCCTTGTTTTCTCTGGGGCCCTATTAACCTGGAAAATATAGTAATTACTAGGGAGTGCAGCAAGTATGTCAGGGGTTGACTATGAAGAGAACCATGTTTCGTTAAAAAGAATATGTCTGGTTTGGCCGAGTCCAATAAATGAAATATTTCTAATTGATGTTTTACCAAGGAACAAGTATTCACGTATGTCACTGTAAGTTCAGTTGTCCTAGAGCTGTTGTACCTATGTGTGGTGTCTTCAATTCTATGATTACCTTACCTGTGAGTATTAGCTTCACCAGGAAGCCGCTGATTAAGTTCGGGAAGATGATCTCTTTATTTCATAATCCCCAGATTAACTGGTTTAGAGCAAGTGGTGGGTTTAAGTATTTGATCATTAGAATACAAGAGTTTTAATTTGTGTATGGAATAGGTAAAAATGTGGTCATGGTGGCTGGCCCGGGATGGCCGCAGACGGGCGCAGACAGGCTTGCCGTTGGCGCACTGTTGGCGTGCCCGCTGTGCTTTCGTGCTACAGCCAACATTTTATGGCTGAGTACGAATTGAGCTCCACCCCAGCTCACCGTGATTGGTTCTCTTGGGGGTTAGATTAGGAAAGTATATCCTGTGTCCTAAGCCAACACCAGCAAGGGAAACGTGCCAAGGGCAAAGAGTTAAAAAAGGCAAGTCAAATTCAGTTCATACAATACAGTTGTTTAAAATTACGTGATTAAACAAAGCAGCAGCTATACCTATAACAAGCACTCCCACGCTGCAGCAGCATTTCATGGCCAAGTACGAGTGTGAGCTCCGCCCCAGCTCACTGTGATTTGTTCCACCGGGGGTTAGATTAGGAAAGTATGTCCAGTGTCCTAAGTCGACACTAGCAAGTGAAAAGTGCCCCAAGTGTGAAGATTTAAAAAAGGCAAGTAAAATTAAATTCATACAATACAATTGTTTAAAATTAGGTGATTAAACAAAGCGCAGCGATACCTATAACAAAGAATATTCAAATTATTGCACAACACTGGTGTTTTGAACTTCTTCAAACCATCACCGAGTTCCCTTATCTTACTGAAATCTTCAATACCCGGTGGACATCTCCCTCTCCAGAAAACTGCACAGAGCTTTCACCAAAATAGTATTTTATATTGTAATTCCAGAATAAATTTGCTCACCACACCTTATCATGAAACCCTCGAGTTGCCTGCATCCCATCACCCAAGCCTGTGCACTTTCAAACAAGCCTTAAGTGCATTGCTTTGTCATTCATTTGTCTATATTCCTATTCAGGGACGGTGCGACCAGTGCAACCGCACCGGGCGCTGACTTTGGGTGGGGGCGTCGTGTTTGAAGTACATTATGGTTTTAATAGAGCCTGCTGCCACCTGTGTTCCTAGCCTTCAGCAATTTTCAGGCAACAATAACTCTGGTGGTTAATTTATTTTATTTATTTATATTCTTGTATAGCGCCTGAATCAGTCCCCGAAGGGATATCTCCGCGCTTGCGCTCCTATCAGATAGACTCAATAATGAACATATGCTGTTAGCAAAAGTGTTTCTTAAGACTGGGTGAATAAGTAAGTTTTAAGATTTTTCCTGAAGGACTCTAGATTGGTGATTTGCTTCAGCATGGGGGGAAGTGAATTCCAAAGGACAGGGACTTTATAGGAGAGGGTGCGACCTCCTTATCTGATTCTTCTAAACCTTGGGACCTGAAGTAATTGGTGACTGCTGGAGCGTAGAGTGCGTCCAGGGGTGTATGGTACAAACTTATCCTTCAGGTATTTGGGTCCCGTGCCAAACAGACATTTGTGTATTGTACAACACGCCTTGAATTCTATGCGTTGCCTTATCGTCAACCAATGGAGCTGGTGTAGAAGAGGACGAGAGGGGGTTCTGGGTTGAGCATTGAGGATCAGCCTCGCCGCAGTATTTTGGACCACTTGCAATTTTTTTAGTTGTTCCTCGTTGGCCGCGATAAGCAGGCCCTTGCAGTAGTCCATCCTACTGATTACTAACCTCTGGACTAGTGTTTTCCTGTAGTTATCGGGCAAAAATGGAAAAACACGCTGTAGCAGCCCGATAATGCGGAAACATGCTCCTGTAACTTGGTTGGTGTGTTCTTTGAACAGGAGTGCTTGATCCAGACATACTCCAAGATTTTTGACAACTTGTTTCGGGCTGGGGACAGGTCCTAACTCCAAGGGCCACCATTCTGGGGACCATAGGAGAGTAGTCCCACCGAACAACATGACTTCCGTCTTGGCTACATTGCACAGGAGGCAATTTCGTGCCATCCAGTCTGACACTGCTCTCATCCCGTCTGCAAAAGATTTTTGAATTGCGGGCGTTAGGGTCTGGAAGGGGAATAAGAGTTGGGTGTCGTCAGCATACGACACCGGGGTGAACCCGTATTTTCTTACAATGTCCGCCAAGGGGGCCACGTACACATTAAAAAGCGTGGGGCTTAGACATGAGCCCTGTGGCACTCCCTTGGTGAGCTCCATTTGGATGGAATTATGGGAGCCCAACTTGACTCCTTGTAGACGACCCGAAATAAAGCTTTCCAGCGAGGACAGAGCTGCGCCTCCTATGCCCACCTCCATCAAACGACCGAGAAGTATTTCATTTGACACCGTGTCGAAGGCTGCGGATAAATCTAACAGCATCAGAATCCTTGATCCCCCTCCATCCAGTGACATCCTGATGTTGTCGGTCACTGAGATGAGGGCCGACTCGGTGCTGTGATTGGGCCTGAATCCAGATTGAGAGTGGTCCAGGCCCCCCGTTGTCTCGATGTAATTTGACAAGTGGGTGTTCACATGCCTCTCGGTCATTTTGCTAAGGTATGGCGTTATTTGAACAAGCAATTCTTCAGGACCAAATGGACTGTTAAGCTAGTGTCTAAAAAGAGAAAACAACTAGGGATGAAGGGAATTGGGAGGGAAATTATCCCTATATTACCCTTCTTCCATTGAAACCTGTGTTAAGTTGTCATTACCTAAAAAGTGTAAGTGCCTGAGCTGCGTTGATAGCGCCTACCCCTCGCCACTGGATCCAGCGGCGAGGGGTAGACGCTATCAACGCAGCTCAGGAACTCCCAACCTTGCGGTGGAAGATCTAACCTGAAGCTTTACCCGCTGGATACTGTTGTTATCTGACCATTACACTTTTTATGTAATGACAACTTAACACAGGTTTCAATAGAAGAAGGGTAATATAGGGATAATTTCCCTCCCAATTCCCTTCATCCCTAGTTGTTGGTGTTTTGTACCCACACTTCTGTACACTCATTACACATTAGGGAATCAGAGTAGACAGTTTTCCTCTTTTTAGACACTAGCTTAACAGTCCATTTGGTCCTGAAGAATCACTTGTTCAAATAACGCCAGCGAGAAACATGTTGACCGAACAATAGCACAATCTGGAGGATCTCTGGAAACATAAAATTCCAGCCCTCTCCTCTAGAAATTCGTTTTTAATTAAAGCAGCGGACCACCCGAATAAATCATTCCCGGTACCCCTAGATTTATTTTAATTCACCCTTCAACGTCTACTAATCCATTCTGACCCCACACCCGCACTTCATCCATACGGCTGTTGGAAAAAGATCTCCGCCAAAGAGCCCCTCTTTGAGGTGTTGCCCGTTGGGTATTGCACCGCCGACCCAATGAGGAGCAGGCCCAAGTGATGAAGCATGACACCTGAAAGGGTGTGTGAGGGCATTAAATCCAACAAAATGGATCCCCAAGGTTAACTTCTCTTTACCCTAACAACACCACTCGCATCATACATTGTATTGGTCTTTTCCTCCTCTGTCTCTCCAGGAACAGCACGGCAATTTTTGCATTAATTTGATGTAAAGTGCTCTGACACCCTACACTGGCATGAATGGGGGCGCCGCTATAAAATTAATTAAATGTATCTGAGAGAGAGAGAGCTTATGGGGACTTGAATGGCGGTAGTGACTTGAAGGGTGGTAGTGAGGGAAACCAAGGGGGAGGTGGTCATGGGGGGCAGTAACAAACATTGTCGCACTGGGCACCATCAGCACTAAAGCCCTGTTCCTATCATGGAACGTAGTGTGCACTCAAGTCAGGCAGTGAACAACCACGTACCCAGAGTAATGAAGTAAATAGCCAAATCCTTTGGCATACATCCATATAAATATTATATTACAGATATCCATGCAAGGATCCAAATCCCTGCACTCCCTCCACATCCAATTCAAACCATTGCGAAAGAAACACTGGAAACACTGACCTTCTCAGACCCAAACACAATGTCACCAGACCACCTCGATTCCAGCAGTTCGGCATGGAGTCAACAGTGTTTGCTCCAGTCCATATCCCTGGAAGATTTAAGCTACAGTGCAAACCTAGAGAAATTGTGAAAGCACGTGCAACACCCATACTACTACAAAACATCCAAAATAGAGTTGCAAACTCATTTTACCTAAATCTTAAAGCCATTTTATATGTAAAAAAAAAAAAGGAGGAAATATTTTTTTCTGGTTATAGTGTAAAATCTATTTGCCTCATCTACTACCCTTTACAAACAACATGCGTTTCATTTCGTATAACACAAGCAGGGAAAAAGGTAAACATGAATTAGCAGTGATTTCTACTACATGAGTGTGACGTTTCTGTGAAAATATCCAATGAAGTGACTTAGGCGCTCACTACTGAGACATGTGGTGATCTGCAGTACAGTAGTTTCAAATATAACAAGGCTGACTCCTTCTTCTATCTTGATGACGTTGGTATTTTATTTATTTATTTATTTAAAAGGTTTCATATAGCGCTGGCTAGACCCGGAGGTATCAGAGAGCATTACATGAGTATCCGACCATAGTTGCAGGTTACATCGTTATAAAGGTTACACAGTTGTTAGAGCATGGCAACATAGTTACATGTAAGATCAAGATAGACGATAGGGACATATACGTAGGGGAAGAAGCAGGCAAGGGGAGAGATTCAGGGGTGGGGGTAGGATCAGGGGAAGTAGACAGAGAGTGAAGGAAGGAAAGAGGAGGGGAGGGTGAGAGACACAGCATGGGAAGAGGGGAGGGTGACGGGGACATAAACCAGTAGACGAGTCAAAGCTGCGTCCAAAGTCCAGTAAGTTGTGATCCTCTGGAATTGGTATCATTTCCCCATCTCTGTTGCGAGAGGTTCCCTTTACGCAGTGGACTCTCTCAGAGGGGTCTCTGAGACTCCAAGGTCTACATATTGGATCCGTCCCCAAAAAGGGGAGAGGGAGTGCTTTAGCAAGGGGTGCCATTCAGAGATAAAGGGAACTATCCCAGACCTCCGCTAAGTGAAGAATCCCTTAACACTGTGGACTCTCTCAGAGGAGTATCTGATATTCCAGGACAGGAATGTTAGGATCCTTCCCCAACAAGGGGAGAGGGAGTGCTTTGGCAAGGGGCATATTCAAGGAGGCCATTTAAGACCTGTTTCCATTATGTGTGAGATCCCTAACACAGTGGACTCTCTTAGAGGGAACTCTGAGACTCCGAGGCAATATTGCTGGAACCCTCCCCAACAAGGGGAGAGGGAGTGCTTTGGCAAGAGGCACAATCATGGAGGCCGATAAGGGACAGTTGGGAAGATGAAGTAAAAGGATCTAAGAAGGATAAGAGGGTATAGATAAATATATGCGACACATTGAAGACCAAGAAGGGGAGAGAAATAGAGCGGATAGGGGCAAAGGGGAATTGAGAAGGGAGAGGAAGAGGGGGTAGATGGTACGGAGGGACGAAGGGAAAATCTGATCAATGGTCGACTGGGTAGGTGACGGTTGAGGAGGGAATCACAGCCAGTCTCCTCTTTAGCTCACAGGGTAGCTCCATCAGGCAACAGTCAGATGGCTAGGTCTCTAAGTTAAATCAGGTATGACCACTAGCGCATTACACACAGCGCTTCTACTCCACTCCATGCTGACTTGCTAGCTGCTCTCTTGAGCTTTTTAAAATCACTCGTTTTCACTCGTTATAGTGAAATTTGTAAAAATTGTATTTTTAATTAAAATTGTTGTCCCTGTTGTGTAATCAGCGGGCATATGCCAAATTGTATTTGCATCCACTGACTCGCACGGTAATCGGTGCATTCACCGCTCTTTGCCGGTCCCTCGCCTTCGTTTGTTGGCTGTTGGCGGACATCTTTGGTTGGGGAAGAGGGTGCAAGCGCTAGTCCTCTCTCTAGGAGGCGACTAGGGCTTAAAAGCCGACAAATCAGGCAGCTCGTTCTTGACCACTAGCGCATTACACACAGCGCTTCTACTCCACTCCATGCTGACTTGCTAGCTGCTCTCTTGAGCTTTTTAAAATCACTCGTTTTCACTCGTTTTCGTGAAATTTGTAAAAATTGTATTTTTAATTAAAATTGTTGTCCCTGTTGTGTAATCAGCGGGCATATGCCAAATTGTATTTGCATCCACTGACTCGCACGGTAATCGGTGCATTCACCGCTCTTTGCCGGTCCCTCGCCTTCGTTTGTTGGCTGTTGGCGGACATCTTTGGTTGGGGAAGAGGGTGCACGCGCTAGTCCTCTCTCTAGGAGGCGACTAGGGCTTAAAAGCAGAAAAATCAGGCAGCTCGTTCTTGACCACTAGCGCATTACACACAGCGCTTCTACTCCACTCCATGCTGACTTGCTAGCTGCTCTCTTGAGCTTTTTAAAATCACTCGTTTTCACTCGTTTTCGTGAAATTTGTAAAAATTGTATTTTTAATTAAAATTGTTGTCCCTGTTGTGTAATCAGCGGGCATATGCCAAATTGTATTTGCATCCACTGACTCGCACGGTAATCGGTGCATTCACCGCTCTTTGCCGGTCCCTCGCCTTCGTTTGTTGGCTGTTGGCGGACATCTTTGGTTGGGGAAGAGGGTGCACGCGCTAGTCCTCTCTCTAGGAGGCGACTAGGGCTTAAAAGCAGACAAATCAGGCAGCTCGTTCTTGACCACTAGCGCATTACACACAGCGCTTCTACTCCACTCCATGCTGACTTGCTAGCTGCTCTCTTGAGCTTTTTAAAATCACTCGTTTTCACTCTTTTTCGTGAAATTTGTAAAAATTGTATTTTTAATTAAAATTGTTGTCCCTGTTGTGTAATCAGCGGGCATATGCCAAATTGTATTTGCATCCACTGACTCGCACGGTAATCGGTGCATTCACCGCTCTTTGCCGGTCCCTCGCCTTCGTTTGTTGGCTGTTGGCGGACATCTTTGGTTGGGGAAGAGGGTGCACGCGCTAGTCCTCTCTCTAGGAGGCGACTAGGGCTTAAAAGCAGACAAATCAGGCAGCTCGTTCTTGACCACTAGCGCATTACACACAGCGCTTCTACTCCACTCCATGCTGACTTGCTAGCTGCTCTCTTGAGCTTTTTAAAATCACTCGTTTTCACTCGTTTTCGTGAAATTTGTAAAAATTGTATTTTTAATTAAAATTGTTGTCCCTGTTGTGTAATCAGCGGGCATATGCCAAATTGTATTTGCATCCACTGACTCGCACGGTAATCGGTGCATTCACCGCTCTTTGCCGGTCCCTCGCCTTCGTTTGTTGGCTGTTGGCGGACATCTTTGGTTGGGGAAGAGGGTGCACGCGCTAGTCCTCTCTCTAGGAGGCGACTAGGGCTTAAAAGCTGCCATGTCCACGCGCAGCGGAGACGCGCAGCGGGGATGCCGGAATATCGCCGGAGTTTCGCCAGAGTCAAGCCCGTCTGGGCCCGTCCGGGCCCAGACGGGCTCAGGGCATACCACTCTGCTCAATCCTTCTAGACATCTGGCCCCTCCCCTCAGGTATTCACGAGACTCTCTGCTCTCGCTTCGCGCGACTAAACTGCCTAGTTGCCATTATAATTGGGTTGAGGGTACTGCCTTCAAACACTGTCTCGGGTGTCCAGTGTCTAATAACTGTGTGGCTTTAAACACACTCACTATGGCTCTGCTTAATTGCAGATCACTGCCTTGTCACGCAATAGAAATACACTCCCTCCTTTTGGACCACTGTCTGGATGTGTTATTCCTAACGGAAACGTGGTTGACCGCGTGTTCAGGTCCCGATATTGTCAATGCTCTCCCACCAGGTTACCTCATTTTCCATCTTGATAGGCCGGATGGGAGAGGGGGTGGAGTGGCCATCGTTTATAGAGATACTTTCGTGTGCAAAGCTGCAGACTGCGGTATTACCAACACTGAAAGTTGTCATTTCTCTCTTGGCATATCTTCCTCCGTTTCCATCTCCGGCCTCCTTTTGTATCGCCCTCCTGCTGCGCTGGGGAATTTTGTGGACTCTATTATTGAGGCCATCATTCCATTAGCCGCTGCCTCACGCAACTTTGTACTTCTGGGGGATTTTAATCTTCACTTTGATGACCCCAATGACGTGGTGGCAAGAGATTTATTGAGCTCATTTGATGTTCTCGATCTTCACCTCGCTCATTTGGGAGCCACTCATAACAGAGGTCATCAGCTTGACGCTGTTTTTGCTAATACTGCCAACCTGCAAGCCCTCCAGATGTTGCCCCTTCCCTGGACGGATCACCACCTTATTCCTTTCAGCTGGTTGTTGAAGAACCAGGGAGATCCCGTGCCTAGACAATACACTGTGGAACGACTCTGGTCGAAGCTGCCGGTTGAAAGTTGGGTTGAAGAGCTAGCGATAACTCGCCCTGACCCTGTAGATGACCCCAATATTGCTGATCAACATCTGGCTAACTGGCTCACTAACTCTCTTGATCGACTGATTCCTAAAAAAAGGAGGCTTATCAGGGAGAGAAGAACTGCTTCTGCCCCCTGGTATACTCCGGAACTCAGGAGTTGCAGAACTTCTTGCAAAAGGCTTGAACGTGCCTGGAGGAGAGAGCAGACGGAAGAAAGCCGGGCTAATTATAAAAGAGAGATGAGAAAATACAAAAGTGCACTGAAGGATGTCAAAAAGATTTTCTTTAGTGATAAGATTGAGAGGGCAAGTAACTCTCCAAGAGAATCCTTTAAAATTTTTAAAGAACTCCTCAAAGCCCCAGTCCCGCCAGTCGTGCACGTCAATCCTAAAGACAAATGTGAAGAACTGGCTAGTTTGTTCCATTCTAAAATAGATACTATCCTATCCTCTCTGCCCGCTATGCCTCAAATCTCTGAGCCGGCTACTGGTCCTATAAGCTGCCGACCGAACTTGTATCTTTCGGTCCCTTCTCGGAGGAGGAGGTTACAAAGGTCTTGATGGAGATGAAGAGTGGATCTCCGAGTGATCCAGTGCCTATGAAACATCTTAAACTTGTGGCTAATACTCTGTCAGCTCCTCTCACTGACCTTGTCAACCTCTCTCTCTCTCATGGTATAGTCCCTCAGAGATGGAAAAAGGCAGTAGTTAAAGCCCTACTGAAAAAACCAGGCTTGGATCCCGCCAATCTGACCAACTTCAGGCCTATCTCGCTTCTGCCGGGGTTTTCAAAAATCGCAGAGAAACTGGTTAACCGTCAGCTCTCTTACTATCTTGAGTCCAACCACCTGTTGGGAGACTCCCAGACTGGTTTCCGTCCCGGCCAAGGAACGGACACAGCCCTGCTGGCGGTAGTGGAGGAAGCAAGGAGCACTCTTGATGCTGGAGGATCAGTGGCAGTGATCCTCCTGGACTTGAGTGCTGCCTTTGACACCGTGAGTCACCAGGTGCTCCTCCAACGCCTGTCAGAGGTAGGTGTCTCAGGGACGGCCCTGAAATGGTTGGGATCTTTTCTCTCCAACCGTTTCTACCAAGTCTGGGAAGGGGCAGAGCAGCCTTCCCTATTCCCTCTTCAATGTGGAGTCCCTCAGGGCTCATCGTTGAGCCCTACTTTGTTCAATGCATATATGACTCCACTTGAAAGAGTGGTAGCCCCTTCGGGACTGAAGATCATCAGCTATGCTGATGATACTCAGCTGGTGGTAGGCCTCACTCAGCTGGCGGAACAACCCAACTTGTTGCATGACTGCCTGGCTAATGTCTATCAATGGATGTCCAACTCAGCTCTAAAGCTCAATGGAGGAAAAACTGAGCTGATGCTTTTGGGCCACTCCAGTCCCTCCATCATTGCCAGCTGTTGGCCCCGGTCTCTTGGCGACCCTCCATCTCCCAAGAAGGAGATCAAGTCCTTGGGAGTATGGTTGGAGGAAGATCTGTCCTTTAGGACCCACGCCAGAAAGACCGCGGGGGTTTGCTTCGGTCTACTGAAGTCAGCCCGAAAGGTACTCCCACTGCTTCCGGATCCAGCTAAGAAGCTTTTGATGCGTGGTTTAATCCTTTCAAGGCTTGACTTTGGTAATGCCCTGTTTCTTGGTGCCCCTGAAGCCACTTTTAAAACCCTCCAACAGGTGCAAAATGCAGCTGCCAGAGTTTTGATGGAGATCCCTAGAAGGCAGTCTGCTGCCCCGGCCCTGAAAGCACTTCACTGGCTCCCTGTTAAGGAGCGGGTGAAATTCAAGGCGTTGTGTATGGCCCATAAAATTCTTCATGGCAAAGGCCCCCCCATCCTTTTTAATATGGCCCGTCCTTATAAACCTCCCCGCCTTTTGCGCTCAGACCAGCAACATCTTTTGCAATCTGCGAGAGTCAGGAGAGCTCGGACTGGGGGCAGGCGCTTCTCGGTACAGGTGGCATCTCTGTGGAATTCTCTGCCCCTTAAGATTCGCTCAGAGCACAAGATCCTAGTATTTAGGAAACTTCTGAAAACCTACTTGTTTCCACAGTAGTGAGCTATCGAGTTCCTCCCTCTTGGGTCTGTTGCGCCGGGATGCCCCCGGGTAAGCTGAGCGCATTACAAATTTCATATAATAATAATAATAATAAGTATGGGTTACATTGGTTGTTCGACACTTTTAACTAGCATATGAGACAAGATTAATGGTGCAAGGAAGGGTAAGGAGAGTAAGAGTAGACCCGAAGGTGTCAGAGCACTTTCCTTAAGGTTCCACATAGTTGCAAAATTACATCAGTTACAAGCTACCAAAGATACCAGTAAAAACATTTAAGGAGCATAGAAGCAAAGGTAAATGGGGTGGGGAACGGCATAGGTATGACGGAGAGACGAAGGGAAAGTCTGCCCAAGGTTAGGCTGGGTAGGTGACGGCCGAGGGGGAATCCACAGCCCATCTCCTCTACAGCTATCAGGTAGCTCCACCGGGCATCGGTCAAATAGAGGCGTTAAATGTGGAAGTAGAAAAAATCAGAAGTGCTCTTTAAAATGCTGTGTATAAAAAAGGCATGAGATATTATTATTATTGTTGATAGTAGTAATAGTAATGATAATATTATTAATATTAAAAACCTTAACACACCTTGCACATCATGGAAGCAGAGCTTCCTTGCAAGTTCAATTTTGCGCATTAGGACACTGCGTGGGGTTTCTAAGATCATAAAAGGGGTGACAGAAAGGCCAAGCACCATGGCAACTGTTGAACCT
Source organism: Lissotriton vulgaris (assembly GCF_964263255.1). Lineage (NCBI taxonomy): Eukaryota > Metazoa > Chordata > Amphibia > Caudata > Salamandridae > Lissotriton > Lissotriton vulgaris. The sequence continues at coordinate 1,405,664,306 of NC_141687.1, forward strand.
CTTGACTTATTTATGCACTTAAAAAAACAATTGGTGAAAGACTTCTCTATGCAACCTCTCACCCAGTTCAGACCAATAAGGCTAAAGACCTGGGGCTGTATTATGTATTCTGACCTGGGGGCAAAACGGGCACGTGTGCCCGCTTTGTACGCCCTCTGGGCACAACGATATTACAGAGGGGACCGCAGATGCGTGGCTTCATGCAAATGAGGGAATCACTCTGCCTCTGCACCTGCGCCGTATTATAAATGTGGGTGCATAGGCAACCATGCCTTTCCAAGGCACACTGACAGTGTGCCACAAAGAGGTGGCACACTTTCAGTGTGCTTCCTACAAGCACCACACTGGAGGGAAAAAAGGTGTCCCTCCTGAAATCCCTCTGCAGGTGACTGCAGGCACACTCTGCACCTGCCTGCAAGGTGATCCCTCTCCCCTTTTGAAAGTGCAACCGGGTTGCTGCCTGCACTGTGAATCATGGAGCAGCTTTTAAACAGCAGCTCCATTTCCCCTTCAATGTGCTCCCCCCAGGGCAGCGCAAGTACGTGGCTGTCCTGGGAGCAGTGCTTTTTTTATAATAAAGCGCACTGTTCCTGTTGGAGCTGGGTGCACCAGTTGATAGTGCACAAACAAGGAAAGTGTGCCGTATTTGGAATAGGGCCCTTGTAGCAGGCAGGATGCACCAAGGGGCATATTTACAAGCCCCGTTGCACTTGCTCTTGCACCACAAAATGTGGTGCATAAGCAACACAACTCAAAAATTTGATTTATGAAGCTACACAGCCTGGTGTGGCCTTGAGTGGCTTCATAAATCTCGAGCAAGCAACACATTGCAAATCAATGTTTTATCTTACTTTACGCCAGAAAGACATTGCATGGATTTTGTGTGAGTGTTCCAATGCAACAGAATTTTGACACATTCCCAGATTTACCAGAAGTAGTAGTCCTGGGAATGTGCCAAAAACCTATGCCGCCCCGGTGTGGCGTGATGACAAGAAATATGTTTATTTCTCCTTTTTTTTCCTCTATGTGTGCTGCATTTTTCAGCACGCATAGAAAGAGGAAAATATGTCAGGGGATCGTTTTTGTGCAGGAAGGTGCTCCTTCCTGCACAAAAACAATTCAGCTTACAACGTAGGTACCCTTGTACCATGGTGCAAGGCTGCTTGCCTTAGCGCTAGGCAGCTAAAACGACACCAGCACAGGGGAAAAGGCAGGATTGGACCATATTCTTTTAATTGTGGTGCATTCCTGTCCTTTCCCTGCCATGTAGTGCAGTGCGCTGCACTGTGGGAAAAACCTCATAAGTATGTCCCTGAGGGACTTCCACAGTTTTTAACACCTTAGCAGCGTTGAACGTTCAGCGCCCAGTGCTGAACGTTCGAATAACGGGTGCGGCCCGTCGGCCAACGGTTGTGCGCAGCACTGGCAAGGTAGTGCTCGCGACGACCGTTGGCCGACGGCAGCACTTAAAGGGTTAATGTAGGGTAAGATGCACCAAACTACCTGTGCAGTGCACATCCTTTGAAGGCTATGCAGCATTTACAAGGATATAAATGACATAAGCAGGTATTTGTTGTAGTCCTCTAAAAAAAGTTGCCAAAACAACTGGCATGCAGACCACCGAAATCAAGTCCAGAAACACAATTACAAACCGGGCACATTTGTTACCTTCCCTTGCAGCACTTTGACCCTTTGTACTGCCCTGAGCCAGAAATCACCAATCATAGCTTCCCAGTTGGAGGTCAACAAATTGCAGTGTGAGCTGAAACAGCAGCTCCAAAGCAGTTGAATGCACATTCTCTATCATTCAGAAACACACAAGTCACAAGGGCGATATGTACGAACGTTGACGTGCTTTTCCCATGCCAACGCTACAACAACCACCCATCTTTAGTTTGATAAGGTCGCTACCTCTGGTGGGGCTTGATACTTGGCCAAACAAATTTGAATATATTGGCCAAGTAACAAGCCCTGCAGATCACAGTCATTCACTTTATATTTAAGTAGGGGTGGGCGTAACTCTTGTAATTCAGTGTAGCATAATCAAGCAGAATTACCTTAAAAATCTGCGAGGTTATGCTTGAATTTCACGAGCAGAGTAATTCTTCATTAAGCACTATTTCTTAGCAAACAAATTCCCTCTTTTGTCCAAAATGGGCACAAGGATGCATTTTGCGCTATGAAATTGTGCTAAATGCAAAAGAACGCAAATATGAGTGGCTGCACAAACTTTCTAAATATGCTCTTAGGGTAGGATTTACCATTTCACTATTGGCATTTAGCGCTATTTACTTAGCGTAAAATGCACCCTCATGTTTAAGAATAGATGTGAGGTTGCATTGTGTGCTAAGAAACAGTGCTAAGTGCAGCACACCTCAAATAGCAAGCTCACGCGGCAACTCACTCCCACAAAATGTGCTCTTGCATTAGGATTTTTCCCCCAAAATTACTTTTAATTACACAAAGAGGAGTAAATGCATAATTATTGGTAATTCCGCGTCAAAGAGTAACACAGAATTTCAAAAGTGTAGGGTGGAGCTTGGCAGCCAAGTATTGGGTTAAGAGACACATTCAAAGTCCTTGACGGGTGGGCCATGACCCACGGGCATCAGGACTGTGCAGGGAAGCCAGGAGTGCTGCCTGCCATCTTGGCCTCCCTCTTAGCACCACGGGAAACAACCGTTACAACGCATGCATTACAACGCATGCTTTTACCCTGCATGCCATTACAATGAAAATGGTTTGCTGTAGGGTGTATAAGGTGTTGGATTTAACTCCAACACCTTTCCTACTGTTGCACAGACTGCAGTTGGAATAGTAAATGATACTATTTCAAACTCCAGCGCACCCTCGACAGCAAGTCGGGGTAAAAAATTGCGGTGTTACGGCATGCGGGGAAAAACATGCGTTGTAATGCAGATTGGCAGTAAGGAGTGTCTTCTTTGAGCCCAAAGGAATCAGCCATGCACGTAAATCAGTAGCTCTCAGAAGAAAACTCCTTAGATATTTAAACTGGCTACCATCGGTCCGTATAGCTCCAAGTCTAGTCTTCTTCAGTTTAATAAAATACACGAAGCATGGCGCAGTCATTCTGGGCAACTCGAATTAAATTAATAGCTGCCTTGTTTCGCTGTTGTTCTAAATCTGTTGATTTCAATAACAGTTGTAATGATTGAAAGTGTGGGCCCTGGGCCCTCATGGTAGGTGCAGCAAGGACGACACGGACCCCAGGATAGAGTGGTAGGAAAGGTCCTGAGCACGTGCGCTCAGCCTCTTTTATTGGCAGCGTCATGTGACACCATGACGTCTGTGGTGGGTGGGTGTAGATTGTATTACATTGCACAGGAACACTAGAACGTGTCCACACCAAGACACTACAACAGTTTGTAAGGGAACAGGTGGTATGAAAATTACACAATGCACTTCATATCATTTCAAGAAGAACTGAATGATATTTTACGTACAGCAATTCGGGGCACGGCTTTAATTAATTATGTTTTTTTAAGGTATTTGTTTAACTACCTAAAACAGGTAAGCAGCTCCTTGGGAACGCAGAGCCGAATTATGAGGATCGACCAGAACCCGAGCAGGAAGTCATATGGCAGTGTGACCACCCCATTGGGTATGGTTCTCAGAATCTATTTCTCATTAGGATTAATGAAATAGGGATTCTGTGTGCGAATCCCAGTAAATGCCTGTGGGACTCAGGATGGAGGCGAACAAGGAACAGCCTATCTCCTCCGCACCTGCAGAGTGTCAAAATGGCAGTTCTTGTCCGGCAGACATACATGAGCGAGCATGTACGGAAACAAGTGACCTCGTGCGACCTCTGTCTGTCTACTCCACCAAACGACGCAGCTATATTTCACAGAGTGGACGCCGTCCATCATAGGCAGCTTCCACTTTGGGAATTCCTACCACCACCTGGCTTGACAGGCCGTGCTCCAATCAGCAGCAGCAATTGTATCCTTGAGCATTTGATAAATGGTTTTGCAGTTTGGCTAAAGTAGGGGGATGCCTCACTCATGACCCCTCCACCTGTCAATCACAGTGATTTCCAAAGTACATACTTTTTACAACTCGCTGTGTAACATTAGTTGATTGTGAGTTGGCTTTTAACTGTTGCAAAGTCTGAGGTATTGTGAACTGCAGGCTTTGAAACAGCAAAAATGGCTTGGTACCTTATGTTCAAGGGCCCAGATTTATGAACACTTTATGTGAGGTTTTTATCCCGAAAGTGATGCAAACTGGTGTAAAGCGTAGAACTGGTTTTATATTTAAGCACAAAACGTGTTTTATGCTGGAACGTAACCCTAAAGAAACATAAAATAGAGCTGTTGGAACTTGGTGCTACTTTACACCAAGGGGTGGTATCATGGGTGGATCATGGTTATTCCCATAGAACAACCCATGCATTGTATGTAAGAACTGCAAGAGGACAGATTCATGCTTTGTACAGCAAAATAAGTAATGTTAATTATGTTTTGGCAGCTAATAATTGAAACATTTTTAGATAATAGGATTGAATTTGGGAGAATCTGCATAGCTCACCAACAAACACAGAAACTTCCACCCTAAAATGCTAGCAATTTAGTAATCAGGGTCTAAATAGTTAAACATCCCAAGAATTGGCATGGTGGAACTGCCTTATGACACAATAACAAATTACCATAAAAAAGGTTAAAAAAATTGTAACAAATAGACTTGTCACCCCTGGAAAGGGAGTGCCCATCTAGTAAAACGTTATTGTGGATTGTAATCCGGAAAATCCTTGTATATGAGCAGCATACTGAACATGTGTACCATCATCAATCTTTAGCTGAGTAACAGGGTCAAGAATGATTTGCATACGGCTGGTTCTGAACTAGGGTGATAAAGAGAGGTAAAGAATGATGATGAATTCAACCTAGATCTTTGACTGGGGCGAGTGTCCGAAAAGTTTCTGTGCTCCATCCATCATCTCCTTGTGTTTGTTTTGTTTGCCCTCAGTTGGCAGGGTATGCCTAGACGTGGGTCCCTAGCTCACTTTGCCACTGGATTCAAGCTAGCCTGGCTGATGAGGGGTGATGCCACAAAACCGGTCCCAGGATGCTTGTTTCCGGTCCAAGGAAGACCTGACTTGGCAGTTCGGGCTGGACTGTTCCCATGAGGGACAGGGTCAAGACTGATTTCCATATTGCTGGGTTTGAACTGGGGTGGCAAAATGTGCTAAAGAATGATGATGGATTAAACCCAGATCAGTGACTGGGGGTGAGTGTCTGAAAAGTTGTAGGGTTCTGTCCATCATCTCCTTGTGTTTGCTTCTTTCACTCTCCAAACATCCCCAATATTGAGATGCCTATCAAGTTCCAACAATGAGTGCCTCTGAGTTTCCCCATCCCAGCCTGCACATCGCTGTCCTAGAGTGGGGTCATTGCTGTGGGCCTCCCCTTCCAACCCAAAAAACTATCTGCCACCCACCAAATAGATGCCACCCTCGTCAATGATGGAAGAGACTTGCAACCTCTTCTGGAGTATAATGCTCCTGGGTTCCCCTGAAATTCAACCGCGTCCCTCGGTGTGGCATACATTTTGATTGATGTATTAATATATGCATGACTCGTCTCAACTGGGTGGTAAATATTTTACACTCCTTATTCTGGAGAAAGATCGACCTATAGAAGGCACAATCCACATGGGACTTCCCTTCCTTAAGGGTCCCTATAATGGTGGCCAACTTCTAGTCACCCTTGATCCATGAGAAAGGACTATGGAGCTCCACCCAAAGAGGTTTGTGGTCTTATATCCATCTCGCCCTAATTCTGGTATCCCAGAATACTGCCAAGGATTTATGTGTAGTGAGGAAGTAATCTATTCGTGTAGTGGTATGGTGGAGCCCCAAGTAGCATGTGTATTGTTTTTACCCTGGGTTAGCAGCCTGCCAAATGTCTCCCTGGCTCATAGCCTCCAGAAAGGTCGTCAAGACCCACCAATGTTCTTTATAACCAGGTTTTTCCCTTCACATTGACATACTAGGTCATTCCCACGAGGTTTTCTGCTGAAGAGATAATAAATGCTGCATTGGTTTGCTTTTACTGCCAGTGATGGAATAATAAAACCACACATCTTATGTACATTTCCTCTCATTATCATGCAGCACTCTCCTAGCATGAGCACTACAACTCTTCATCAAGACAGCACACTCTTAACAGATGCACTGCGTATCTCCACCAAACAGCAGACCTACAGGAAGTGCACTAACTCGTCATTAAACACCGTAATCATAGCAGGGGCATGACACTGTTTCAGTGCAAGAGGTACATGTGTATGAGGAGCTCTTTCATGCTTCCTCAAATGGCATGCTGAGAGCAGATGCACTCCAGCCGCCCTTCACTAAATACCACATTCATAGCAGATGCTCTACACATCTTCATCAAACATCACACTCTGCACATGCGCACTAGCCTCTCATTGAACAGCGCACTTTTCCTCTTCTCCAAATGACAAATTTATAACACTGCATTTCTCCACCAACGAGTTCCCACTGAGCAAGGGCACTACCCCTCTTCATAAAACCACACACCCATACCAAATGCACTGCACCTGTTACACAAATAGAACATTCATATCAGGTTCCCTCAGGGCACAAATCGAGGGTACACGTGGATAGACAGCGTCTGCCCACTCGTTTCACGGGGTGAGTGTCTACCCTGCTAAGACGTTGGGCCCCACAAAAATATACCAAACTTATCCCAGTGTAATTTTCAGGAACAGTGACACCATTAGGGGTTCCGTTGATGTTACATGAAAACTCTGCGAGATTTCCCGAAGTTTCACAAATGGGCAGCATTAAACATGTTGCGCTGCTCCTGCTGATTTTTAGTGCCAGGAGTGGGTTCCACGCAGAAATATTAGCTTGAATGGCATCACTCACTACGCCAGAGGGCGCTGCTTCTTGAGTTGATTTTGCTGCAGCTCGAGTAGATTGTTTATTCGAGTAGCAGCTATGTGACCATGAACGGTCGTGACCACCCGGGTCTGTGCGTATTGGGGAAATCTCGCTGGGTGCCCTCCGAACGAGTGCAAATCACACTATGGGACGCCAGATCCCACTAGTGCTCACTAAATTACTGTTGGCAAGCTGCATATGGGAAAAATATCTTCCACATGGTGGTTGGAGGAAATTGGCTGGAACTCATTGTTACGCATGGCCAAAACTCAACCAACTCCACCGGCGGAGTGGAATTTACGCCAACCCCTAGACACATTCAGCAGCACCTGCACATTTGAGCAGCTAAGTGCAGGCGAGGAAGGGGCTTGTCAGATTCCAGCTGTGCCCATAACAAAGGTGGAAGTTAAGAGGCCATGAGGTCTCCTTTTGTTGGAGGATCCTGGCTTGGAGCTGGGAGCCTCACACATGAATTCAATGGAGAGGAAACAAAGACACACAGCTTAACACTGCACAGGTATTTAATTTGGAGAGGCATGCCTTTGTTCATTCCCTGTACATAAGATATATGCATACAATGTAAGAATGTCAGATGTGTTGGTCTGTCCCAAAATGTACACAAATAATTTAAATACCACTTTTTTGTTTTATTTCTTTTATAGTGCTATAATACTATTTTGACAAATGCAGGGTGTCAGAGTGCTTTACATCATATGTACACATTGTACAATGGCAATAAACTGTATGTGTGTGAATTAATTTGTAGGATGTGTTGCTTACGACAGTGAGGTTTACAAGGTGTAGGAGCCAAATATCCTTCATAGCTCACTGTGCTGTATTAGAAGGATTACAACGTATGAACATCAAGTAACAAAAGGATCACTTTGTTAAAAGCAGTAACCCACTTACCCATTTACAAAAAATACAAATCTGTCATCTTTGTGTTACATAATGTGCTTTGCATGAGACATATTACCCTCTATGCTACTTTGATTCAAAACTGGGGCTAGCCAAAGCACAGATCCTCTAGCAAACATGTTAACCTGCTGAGTTATCTTACCAATATGATTATTCCCTGAGATTTAATTGCCACATAGAGATTTCTGCAGCAGGACCCTTAACTCTATAGATATTTTAAAATGCAGACTTTGCAAACGATTAAGCAGAACAGATTTACTGCCACATTGCTCCTTGTTGTCAGAATATTTATTAATAAACAAAAGAAGATGCCCGTGCTGCTATCTAATTAGTCGCTCTATTTCTGGCTATACATAAGAAGTAGAACAAATGTTTTTTTCGATCAAAATGTATTGTTTTTTTCTTTTATTGTAATTTCAGTCATTTATTCGTTTTTTTTGTTTGAAAAATTAAATGTGACCAAATTCATATTTTAAGACCTTATGTACAACAAAACATAGAATAACATATATTCAAATATCTATTTACAATTTAGACAATCAAAAAAATACATATCAATGTAATTTCATTCAAACAGTCAGTCAAACCCCTTTCACACCACAATATATACAAAATATATACAAAAACAGACAGAAAAGAAAACATGTAAATAATTTCCAAATTGTAATCTGATGAATTACAATAAAGCCATGAATATTTCTTATATTTTACAAAAGACCTATTGATATTTTTACAATTTGTGATTCTTTTGGGCTTATAGAGTCTACGCGTTTCGAACTCATGTGATTATTGAGTTCTCATCAGGACCATAGTCTGTAAAAGAGAAAATAAGAATTTGTGGTTTTGGCTTTCTCTCTAATACTACACTAGCCTTTTCCTACTACAAGCTCCTGCATCTTACCTCTCAATCAATTCAAAACCAGAAGAGGTGCGGATGTCTCCGTTGATGGAACAACCATCTTTTCTGAAAACATATATAGCAAATGATCAGCTACCAATTTTAGTGTTCAGCATATGCCATTCAATCATACACTCCTGTTTTGGCTTACTTGGTGTTTGGAAAAGAGGAACCAGCGTGTGTCTGGGCAATCCGGTTATTTGACTTTTGTGTTCTGCAAGATAAAATGGGGAGGAGGATAATCAGTCCTCCAGTTCACAGTGAGGCGCGATTGAGCACTTGAAGACAATGCAACAGTGCTTACCTTTGATCGGAAGGTCGGACTTGTGTTACTGAAGCTATTTTGAGCCTTTGAGCCTACGCCGAGAATCTGAAAGAGGGTATTAGCGTTCCCGTTAGATACTGACGGCGGGACTGAACCCAGCGGGCTTCATTGTTAGCAAATTCCGGTGTACTGAGCAATCGCTCTTACCTCCGTTCGGCGTGGCAGTGTACAGCGATCTTCTCCGTAAGATTCGGTTCGCGTCCTCGTTACAAATGCTTCTGGGTCCGCAAAGGATCATGGGGCATGTAGTTTAGTCCGCTTCCGTGCTTTAAATATCGAATAGCGCGGTCAAATCAGCGGGCTGTATTGTTCAGAAACTGGGGTTTATCATTTAAAGATCTATATTTATTGTGAATTGCAGATAATTGTGGTAGAAGAATCTTTGGTTTTCAACTGCATTCATGATTTTGGTGTTTGTTTGCAAATAAGAATTTCCTGAAATTTCGTCTAATGAATTCTGGTACTTGTAGTGTGTACCAGGGACGTGTCTGCTATTTGCCGCATGTATTAAGATACGGAAGATTAATTGATGCGGGTGATCAAAACGGATGAAAACAGCCTTATTTGTATTTGAAATACCTAGATACCTTGAGATGGTATTGTGGTTGCGCTCGTCATCTTGGAGCTCTATTTCTGTTGTTTACATGGTGGCATTGGAGCTATCGTTCAAACTCAAGTATGTGTATTTTTTGGAGGTGTGGCAGGGCGGCAGCTGTCAGCTCTAGTGGATGTTGCAAAATGATGGCTCAAAGTTTGAACATTTCTGACATCTCATTCAATCCTGATAATGCTGTATTGAATTTAACAATTACCATTGCTTCCATTCTTGTTAGTTTTGCATCGAGATCTCCACCACTGGCATCATTTTTCACTTTTGCAATGACTGTCCATATTAGATCGTTCTCCTTATGTTGTTTTTCTCGCCAATGATTATCTAGGGGTGCTGATGCCACATTGTTACGGATTCTTGATTTATGTTGTTGTATTCGAAGACGGACTTCTTGGTTTGTTTTTCCAATATATGCCAAATTGCATGGGCATACAATTCCATACACCACGTAGCGTGATTTACAATTCGAAAAGCTGTCATGTTTCCAACTAATTTGATTGTGTGTGAACACTGCTCCTTCCTTCGTGGTGTCACAACATGTACATGTCCCACATCTATGATGTCCCTGAATTGGTGGTAAACTTAACATGGTCCGTAGGTTTGAATTTTTCCTTTGTGGTAATGCAGCTCTAACCAATTGGTTGGCAACGCTACAGTTCTTTCTGAAAGCAAAAAGTGGTTAATTTTTGAAGGTCTGATCTAAATTGCGTAACAAATGCCAGTTTTTTCATTGCAGATGCTCTACATATCTTCATCAAACATCACACTCTGCACATGCGCACTAGCCTCTCATTGAACAGCGCACTTTTCCTCTTCTCCAAATGACAAATTTGTAACACTGCATTTCTTCACCGAGTTCCCACTGAGCAAGGGCACTACCCCTCTTCGTAAAACCCCACGCCCATACCGAATGCACTGCACCTGTTACCCAAATAGAACATTCATATCAGGTTCCCTCAGGGCACAAATCGAGGGTACACGTGGATAGACAGCGTCTGGCCACTCGTTTCACGGGGTGAGTGTCTACACTGCTAAGACGTTTGGCCCCACAAAAATATACTAAACTTATGCCAGTGTGATTTTCAGAAACAGTGACACCGTTAGGGGTTCCGTTATTGTTACATGAAAACTCTGCGAGATTTCCCGAAGTTTCACAAATTGGCAGCATTAAGCATGTTGCGCTGCTCGTGCTGATTTTTAGCGCCAGGAGTGGGTTCCATACCGGAAAATTCACTTGAATGCCATCACTCACTACGCCAGAGGGCGCTGCTTCTTGAGTTGATTTTGCTGCAGCTCGAGTAGATTGTTTACTCGAGTGGCAGCTATGTGACCATGAACGGTCGTGACAACCCGGGTCTGTGTATATTGGGGAAATCTCGCTGGGTGCCCTTCGAACGAGTGCAAATCACACTATGGGACGCCAGATCCCACTAGTGCTCACTAAATTACTGTTGGCAAGCTGCATATGGGAAAAAAATCTTCCACATGGTGGTTGGAGGAAATTGTCTGGAACTCATTGTTACGCATGGCCAAAACTCAACCAACTCCACCGGCGGAGTGGAATTTACGCCAACCCCTAGACACATTCAGCAGCACCTGCACATTGTCTGATTTTGTTTTGAGCAGCTAAGTGCAGGCGAGGAAGGGGCTTGTCAGATTCCAGCTGTGCCCATAACAAAGGTGGAAGTTAAGAGGCCATGAGGTCTCCTTTTGTTGGAGGATCCTGGCTTGGAGCTGGGAGCCTCACACATGAATTCAATGGAGAGGAAAAAAAGACACACAGCTTAACACTGCACAGGTATTTAATTTGGAGAGGCATGCCTTTGTTCATTCCCTGTACATAAGATATATGCATACAATGTAAGAATGTCAGATGTGTTGGTCTGTCCCAAAATGTACACAAATAATTTAAATACCACTTTTTTGTTTTATTTCTTTTATAGTGCTATAGTACTATTTTGACAAATGCAGGGTGTCAGAGTGCTTTACATCATATGTACACATTGTACAATGGCAATAAACTGTATGTGTGTAAATTAATTTGTAGGATGTGTTGCTTACGACAGTGAGGTTTACAAGGTGTAGGAGCCAAATAGCCTTCATAGCTCACTGTGCTGTATTAGAAGGATTACAACGTATGAACATCAAGTAACAAAAGGATCACTTTGTTAAAAGCAGTAACCCACTTACCCATTTACAAAAAATACATATCTGTCATCTTTGTGTTACATAATGTGCTTTGCATGAGACATATTACCCTCTATGCTTCTTTGATTCAAAACTGGGGCTAGCCAAAGCACAGATCCTCTAGCAAACATGTTAACCTGCTGAGTTATCTTACCAATATGATTATTCCCTGAGATTTAATTGCCACATAGAGATTTCTGCAGCAGGACTCTTAACTCTATAGATATTTTAAAATGCAGACTTTGCAAACGATTAAGCAGAACATATTTACTGCCACATTGCTCCTTGTTGTCAGACTATTTATTAATAAACAAAAGAAGATGCCCGTGCTGCTATCTAATTAGTCGCCCTATTTCTGGCTAAACATAAGAAGTAGAACAAATGTTTTTTTCGATCAAAATGTATCGTTTTTTTCTTTTATTGTAATTTCAGTCATTTATTCGTTTTTTTGTTTGAAAAATTAAATGTGACCAAATTCATATTTTAAGACCTTATGTACAACAAAACATAGAATAACATATATTCAAATATCTATTTACAATTTAGACAATCAAAAAAATACATATCAACGTAATTTCATTCAAACAGTCAGTCAAACCCCTTTCACACCACAATATATACAAAATATATACAAAAACAGACAGAAAAGAAAACATGTAAATTATTTCCAAATTGTAATCTGATGAATTACAATAAAGCCATGAATATTTCTTATATTTTACAAAAGACCTATTGATATTTTTACAATTTGTGATTCTTTTGGGCTTATAGAGTCTACGCGTTTCGAACTCATGTGATTATTGAGTTCTCATCAGGACCATAGTCTGTAAAAGAGAAAAGAAGAATTTGTGGTTTTGGCTTTCTCTCTAATACTACACTAGCCTTTTCCTACTACAAGCTACTGCATCTTACCTCTCAATCAATTCAAAACCAGAAGAGGTGCGGATGTCTCCGTTGATGGAACCACCATCTATTCTGAAAACATATATAGCAAATGATCAGCTACCAATTTTAGTGTTCAGCATATGCCACTCAATCATACACTCCTGTTTTGGCTTACTTGGTGGTTGGAAAAGAGGAACCAGCGTGTGTCTGGGCAATCCGGTTATTTGACTTTTGTGTTCTGCAAGATAAAATGGGGAGGAGGATAATCAGTTCTCCAGTTCACAGTGAGGCGCGATTGAGCACTTGAAGACAATGCAACAGTGCTTACCTTTGATCGGAAGGTCGGGCTTGTGTTACTGAAGCTATTTTGAGCCTTTGAGCCTACGCCGAGAATCTGAAAGAGGGTATTAGCGTTCCCGTTAGATACTGGCGGCGGGACTGAACCCAGCGGGCTTCTGTGTTAGCAAATTCCGGTGTACTGAGCAATCGCTCTTACCTCCGTTCGGCGTGGCAGTGTACAGCGATCTTCTCCGTAAGATTCGGTTCGCGTCCTCGTTACAGATGCTTCCGGGTCCGCAAAGGATCATGGGGCATGTAGTTTAGTCCGTTTCCGTGCTTTAAATATCGAATAGCGCGGTCAAATCAGCGGGCTGTATTTTTCAGAAACTGGGGTTTATCATTTAAAGATCTATATTTATTGTGAATTGCAGATAATTGTGGTAGAAGAATCTTTGGTTTTCAACTGCATTCATGATTTTGGAGTTTGTTTGCAAACAAGAATTTCCTGAAGAATAATTGATACGGGGGATCAAAACGGATGAAAACAGCCTTATTTGTATTTGAAATACCTGGATACCTTGAGATGGTATTGTGGTTCCACGATTGGATCAACAACAGAGTACCAACAATAAAATTCAGTATGGAACATTCAATGGATAAAATGCCATTTCTGGATGTAGAGGTTTACCCCTCTGAAGGTGGTTTGATAACAACACTTCACAAAAAAACTACCGATCGAAACAGGGCTCTGCACTTTCGAAGTAATCATACCGTGCAGCCTTAAAGACAACCTCCCATATGGACAATATTTAAGGATTAGATGCAATTGCCAATGCAAAGAGGAATACTGGAGACATGCGAACAATCTAACAGCTAATTTACTACAATGTGGGTATCCTAAAAACTTACTGAAAAAGTCATCAAAACGAGCATGGTGGACACCACGTGACACTCTCTTAGAAAGAAGAGCAAAAATAGAAACAGACAGGAAGGTTTTTGTATCCACCTTTTGTCCCAATTCAAATGCCTTGAAAAAGGTAGTCAAACAAAACTGGCATTTGTTACGCAATTTAGATCAGACCTTCAAAAATGAACCACTTTTTACTTTCAGAAAGAACTGTAGCGTTGCCAACCAATTGGTTAGAGCTGCATTACCACAAAGAAAAAATTCCAACCTACGGACCATGTTAAGTTTACCACCAATTCAGGGACATCATAGATGTGGGACATGTACATGTTGTGACACCACGAAGGAAGGAGCAGTGTTCACACACAATCGAATTAGTTGGAAACATGACAGCTTTCGAATTGTAAATCACGCTACGTGGTGTATGGAATTGTATGCCCATGCAATTTAGCATATATTGGAAAAACAAACCAAGAAGTCTGTCTTCGAATACAACAACATAAATCAAGAATCAGTAACAATGTGGCATCAGCACCCCTAGTTAATCATTGGCGAGAAAAACAACATAAGGAGAACGATCTAATATGGACAGTCATTGCAAAAGTGGAACATGATGCCAGAGGTGGAGATCTTGATGCAAAACTAACAAGAATGGAAGCAATGTTCATTGTTAAATTCAATACAGCATTATCAGGATTGAATGAGATGTCAGAAATGATCAAACTTTGAACCATCATTTTGCAACATCCGCTAGAGCTGACAGCTGCCGCCCTGCCACACCTCCAAAAAATACACATACCTGAGTTTGAACGATAGCTCCGATGCCACCATGTAAACAACAGAAAGAGAGCTCCCAGATGACGAGCGCAACCACAATACCACCTCAAGGTATCCAGGTATTTCAAATACAAATAAGGCTGTTTTCATCCGTTTTGATCACCCGCATCAATTATTCTTCCGTATCTTGATACATGCGGCAAATAGCAGACACGTCCCTGGTACACACTACAAGTACCAGAATTCGTTAGACGAAAGTTCAGGAAATTCTTGTTTGCAAACAAACTCCAAAATCATGAATGCAGTTGAAAACCAAAGATTCTTCTACCACAATTATCTGCAATTCACAATAAATATAGATCTTTAAATGATAAACCCCAGTTTCTGAAAAACACAGCCTGCTGATTTGACCGCGCTATTCGATATTTAAAGCACGGAAGCGGACTAAACTACATGCCCCATGATCCTTTGCGGACCCTGAAGCATCTGTAACGAGGACGCGAACCGAATCTTACGGAGAAGATCGCTGTACACTGCCACGCCGAACAGAGGTAAGAGCGATTGCTCGGTACACCGGAATTTGCTAACACAGAAGCCCGCTGGGTTCAGTCCCGCCGTCAGTATCTAACGGGAACGCGTATACTCTCTTTCAGATTCTCGGCGTAGGCTCAAAGGCTCAAAATAGCTTCAGTAACACAAGCCCGACCTTCCAATCAAAGGTAAGCACTGTTGCATTGTCTTCAAGTGCTCAATCACGCCTCACTGTGTACTGGAGGACGGATTATCCTCCTCCCCATTTTATCTTGCAGAACACAAAAGTCAAATAACCGGATTGCCCAGACACACGCTGGTTCCTCTTTTCTAAACACCAAATAAGCCAAAACAGGAGTGTATGATTGAGTGGCATATGCTAAACACTAAAATTGGTAGCTGATCATTTGCTATATATGTTTTCAGAGTAGATGGTTGTTCCATCAACAGAGACATCTGCACCTCTTCTGGTTTCAAATTGATTGAGAGGTAAGATGCAGTAGCTTGTAGTAGGAAAAGGCTTGTGTAGTATTAGAGAGAAAGCCAAAACCACAAATTCTTCTTTTCTCTTTTACAGACTATGGTCCTGATGAGAACTCAATAATCACATGAGTTCGAAACGCGTAGACTCTATAAGCCCAAAAGAACCACAAATTGTAAAAATATCAATAGGTTTTTTGTAAAATATAAGACATATTCATGGCTTTATTGTAATTCATCAGATTACAATTTGGAGATAATTTACATGTTTTCTTTTCTGTCTGTTTTTGTATATATTTGTATATATTGTGGTGTGAAGGGGGTTTGACTGACTGTTTGAATGAAATTACGTTGATATGTATTTTTTTGATTGTCTAAATTGTAAATAGATATTTGAATATATGTTATTCTATGTTTTGTTGTACATAAGGTCTTAAAATATGAATTTGGTCAAATTTAATTTTCCGAACAAAAAAAACGAATAAATGACTGAAATTACAATAAAAGAAAAAAACAATACATTTTGATCAAAAAAGCATTTGTTCTACTTCTTATGTTTAGCCAGAAATAGGGCGACTAATTAGATAGCAGCACGGGCATCTTCTTTTGTTTATTACTAGCTTGTGGCAAGCTGTGCTGTTGGGAGCCCAAACCCAGTGGTGTTGTTTTAGGTCAGAATATTTATGGCAGAGATAAAAAAAACGAAATGTATAAGTTGAGACCCAATTTTTGCGTTTGAGTTGCCTACATTTTTGGCACAACCTCACGCAAAATCGTATTTTTAAAATATTGTAATGCAATCAAAGGTAGTCATCATAGACCTGCTACACGTATGTGAGGTCTAAAGAGCTTATGCCACTTCTTCTAATGTCACTTCCTGTGAGGTCCTGGGTTGTGATGCCACTTCCTGTGATGCCACGTGCGATGTCACACGTCATAATGTCACACATTGTGGTGTTGCATGTCATGAGATGTCACTTGCATACTGCCTCACTTGGTTAGCTCACCACTTCTTTTTCTAAGACTTGTGTTCTGGGTGCACTATACCTTTTCATGAAACAACTCACTCATAGCCGATGCACTTTACCTCTTCACCACATTGCACACTCATAGCCAGTGTAAGACCATATCATCAAGCACGCTCCAGAGAGGGCTGCCTCTCAGAAGGGTCCTGACATGCAGCCATACAAGATGGCGGCAGCCTAGGCGAGTTCAGCTCATTGACACACTAAAATCCTCTTAGTCCTGATGACATCATGATGAGCTGATGAAGTGGGGCAATTGGGGAAGGTGTCTTACCAAAAAGAATCGGGGTCTTGAGCAACTCTCTCGATTTGAAGTTGATTACACGCGCCCGGGAGTGGTCCCCCGGTAATGTTCTGAGCCACTTTTGTGCAGTAGACGACTAGGAGAGGTGTATCTCATAGTTTCAATAAAAGGCAGAACCACAGATGTCACAGAGTATTTTACCTGTAAAGTGAAGCTCTCTGTATGTGTGCCATTTTATAAGCGATGTACACTAACCTGTTCCCTCTTGCTGCATCCCTGCACAGTCTGGGGTGAGCAAATTACCACAGTTTGTTCCCGAGGGCCTCCGAGCTGCTGCCGGTGTGTATGGAGTGAGGATGTCCAGGAGCGGCAGCATGGCCGCTCACCCGCCGGAGAACTGAAAAAGGGTCCGGCATGCGTCACCTCCCGTTGTTGACTTAACTTCTGCCACAGAGGCCTGTTCCACATGGCGCACCATGTTACAGGTTTGTGGGGCTCTTGCGGGCTGGCCAAGAAAGACGCAGAGTGGAGCTCCCAGGCACGTGGCCTGCACCACACCGTCTGTCAGAGAAGTCATGGAGGAATGCGAGGTAGGTCATAGTACCATCATGGCAAAGGTTCCCCCTCTTCGCATGCATCCCGCAAATAAATACACACCACACAAGTTTAGACTTGGGAAAAACTCCTGCAGGTTTATTACATACAACGTTACATAATCTGTATGTTAGCTTACGGGCAATCTAAGGGCAGGCAGCGTTCTCGCCACCTGCTCACCTGATGAGCCAAGCAGCACTGTGGCGAACCACCTTGTACTGCCCTTCTGGTGATCCCCTTCCCAGATCACATGACCATTGGCCCCTTATACTCACGCCCCTTTCAGGGCGTAGCGTAGCTAGGCAACCCCCCGGTTGCTCAGGCCCACAACCGTCCGAAGGACTAACGGGGCGATGACACAGATTCCAGGAACCTCACATGAGGCTCCTGGGGTTAGGCTCTGCCACCCCTATGTGCCGCGCAGAGGTACCCTTCTCTACCCATTTGCTCCCAGATCACCCTGTAACTCTGCCTGCAAAGAAAAAGTACAACATTATAAAGTTCTTGTCATGCCTCCTTTCGCCAACACGCTGGGTAAGCGGAAGGGTGGGAGACAGCGTGTTCAGCTCCCAGGCGTCCGTGGCATGTCTGGTGCAGCAAGAGGCCTAAAACATGGTGAGGAGTACTTATTTACCCCTCGCCCTGCCTGGCGCACCGGACATGACGTGGCACACCAGCGACCCTGGCGGGGACTCCTCCCCAGGTCAGCCCCCCTGAGAGAGTGGGGGAGGTGGAGGGGGAAATCCCGATACCACTAGAGGGCTGCCCTCCTGTGGTGGCCTCGGGCAGCCCCAGACTGCCTGTGAGCTGCCGCACTACGAGATTCCCGAGCTTACTGATACTCAGTGGGAACCGAACTCTCGTGTGAACACAGTGACACCAAAAAGACTGACAGAGTGTGCAGAAAGGGAAAAGTCCAGTCACTGTGCATCTACCAATAAGAGGGGACCCTGGTGCGTCATCTGGAAACTAGAGGCAACATTGAGGGGCCAGCGCTGGACAGTTTTGCGGTCCAGCAGTAACGGAGAGAGAGGCAATAATCAGACTCTGTTGCCTACAATCCATCTGTGCCTGGTATACAGATCTGCTAGCTGAATGTTGCAATCAATGTTCACCGTGTGATTGATACACAACTTCACACCCACCAGGTTGAGAGAGGTAAGACCAACCAGGTAGCCCCTAGTGCAGTCTGGCACAATAGCTAATATCCCGGCTATAAATCCTTTTGTCCTCTCTGGGCCCCCATCGGTGCAAGCACCCCAATGGAGACTGTCGGTGAAATATCTGGAGATATACTTTGCTATCAAAGTGGTAGAAGAAAACTGGGAGCGATCCCTGTTACTGGAGCTGCCAGGTGCAGACATCTTCAAACTGCACTTACACTTTCCGAAGCAGGGCCCTGCAAATATATACTGCCTTTGTCACTGCTCTCAGGAATCTTTTTAAGCCTCTGGCTAATCCAGACTACAAACGCTTTCTGTTCAATCAGGAACCACAAGAACCGGAGAAGTCAAGCTGGCAAGCATATGTACAACTTAAACCGGGATAAAAATATATAGGGGCCAAAATCATCCAAGGCGGCGCATCAGTAAAGTTAGAGAGCAGATCCCCCAAGCTCCTGTAAGATATTCTGGCACTGGGCTACTCCTGAATCCTCTCAAGAGCCTGGATATCTCACATGGAGGTAGCTTTAAGCAAACCCATTAGAGCAGAATGAGCCAATTAAGTCACACAAGTCAAGCCTTGGATAAAGGAAAATCTGCCAATCAACGAGGTATCCACCAAGGTTCTGTGGAGATGCTGTCCAAGGGAGTGCTCTACATGGAGTAAACTAAAACATTTTGCAAAGGCCTGTCGCTCTTACTAAAACCTCAAGCCAACAACAGCCACTGTAATGAATCTGATTGCCAGACCTCTGAAGAAGGAGAGAATCACATGGACGATGAGAAGGTGAAGTGCAAGATGCACCCAGTGTTTGCAGTTGATCCGTTTCATTCGAAAACACACCCACCGCCCAAAATATGAGATAACAGTAGGGGACAAATCAAAACCTGCTGTTATAGACACAAGGGCCTCATTGATGTTGTGGCTAAGGGTACCTATGAAACCTTCAACAAGAGATGACCCTCCAGCAAACCAAAGTCAGAATCTATACTATGGACAGACGCAACCACTGCTCCTAGCGGGTAGTATTATGACCACTATCTCACATAACTAGATCACCATCCTGGCAAGATATATGTTACAAAAGGGGTGCACACATCCCATTGAGCTGCCAGAGAGATTGGCACAGTTTGTGTTTTGATTATATGCTGCAGAGATGGACAGTCTGCTTAAAAAGATCTGAAATTTGTTCGCAGAGATATGTTGTTTAGAAGGGCAAACCTTTAAATTGTATACTGATCACTCAATTTATCTGGTTGCACTATGACATAAGTAGAGTGGCATTCCACTTGAGGCTGAAAGTTGAAGCTGAGTTGATGAAGGTAGAGTTGCTGATATAGTTGAGAAAGTAGGTAGCCCCAACCCATGAACCTCCTTAACTATTGTTACTCGAAAGATGGATGACTCTACAAGATGAACCTTAGGTCAATTTACCATCAAACCGTGCTAGACCCAAAATCTAGGTAGATAACAATATTTTCCCTGCATATGGGCCTCTGTCACTACAATCAGCTGTATTTAGGAATTTCAAGTGCGGCCGAGGTTTTCCAAAACACCATTAAAGATATGTTGCTAGGACTTCCAGCCATCACAGGATATGTGTGAATTTTTACAACCCAAGATTAGCTTTCTTGGATACTGTTTCTCAGCCTATGGTAGCCCTGAACCCCAGGGAGGAGATAGGTATCACGCTAGCTCCTCTTTCTTCTTCTGTACTAGAAATATGAGTTTTTTGGATATGGTCAACTATTGTGACAACTTTCCAAAATATTTGTCTTCTCTTACAGGTCCGCTATGAGAGCTTATGAAAATGGCTAGTTTCTGGGCCTTGAATGACTTACAGCATTCCAGTGCACTAAAGAAGCACTTTCAGCAGATATATAACTCTTGTGTATTTTAACCCATCTAATGACACTGAAAGTTTGGTGGATGCCAGCCCCACTGTGTTAAGTATGTGCAGTCCCAGAAGCAGGAGTGGGGTGAGTGGGGAAAATTTGCATACGCTCTCCGTGCATTTAACCCTACAGAGCAGCAGTATTCACTAATAGAGAGAGTAGTAATAGCAATACACTGAGGGTGTCAGCAATTTCACTTAAACCTTTAAGTGCACTCATTCATGGTCTACACTGACTATAAGCAGTTGATCTTTTTATTCTGAGGATCCCTCTATACGCTGCCGTCCACATCTCAAAGTGGCAGCTAGATTTGCAAGAGTACTCATTTAAGGTGGAGTATAAGCCTAGCTCCTAAAATCTGATGGCTACCTGTTGTGTTGCTCAAATGCAGCCACACTAGAAGAGGACCAAGCAGCCCAAGAAATCAAAGAGTATGTCCTCTATTTTGTTTATTAATCATGACTGTTGCCAATACTTTTTTGTCAAACTCCTGGAAGCTACAAAGAAACGACTGAAGACCCTGATGGACGTGAAAATGAGGCACTGGGATATTCAAAAGTCGCATATGTCTCGCCGGACCTCTGAGGTCCAAAAAGTACTAGACTCATTGTATAATGTTTAACATAAGCTGGTGCTGGCCAGTGAGGGCTGCCGTCTCTAAGGTCATAGACTGGTTATCCCAAGGCGTCTAAGCATGCAGCAGATCCACCTGGCAGACCAGGGTCACCAAAGAAAAAAAAAAACTGAACAATATATGCTTGTGGAAGTAGATGATTACTCTAAGCATTTGTAAATCAAAGAAGTATCAACCACATCGAATAGTGAAGTCATACCAAACCTAGAGAAGGTGATAGCCGGTCATTGCCTGCTGCAGGAAAAATAAATTGGGTCTCCATTTCAAGAGGGGGAATTGGCAGAGTGGCTGAAATCATGGAATGTTATCATCAGAAGGTAATTCCCAGAGGGAAACTGCGTTTACAATGCTGTCATTACATCGCAGTACTATTACAACGCGGTCATTATTACGACTTCGTTGTTAGTACGTGATGCATTTACATCGCAAGTCATTACAACAACTTGCTGTAGAGGGCACTGAGGTATTGGAAATGAATTCCAACACCTTCCCTACTGTTGCGCAAACTGGAGTAGGAATAGTAAATAATACTATTCCTAAGTCCAGCGCGCCCCCTACTGCAAGTCGTTGTAATGACTTGCAATGTAAATGCATTGCGTACTAACAACGCAGTCGTTGTAACAACCTCGTTGTAAAAGTACGTGATGTAAAACATTGTACTGTAATGTGCAATATTCTTCCCAGATGACGTGTTAGCTAAAGGGAAGTAAAATGTTTTATGTGAACAATAAACAAAGTGATTGACATTGCTTGGGCCAACCACAATCCTCTAGAGTGGGTCAAATGCTCTTTTTTTATGACTACAGACTCCCCGTCTGACCACTGCATGTGCTCCAAGCAAGATGTGCAGGGGTGAAGTTGTTCTGGATGCCATTCCTCATCATCTAAGTTGGACGCCTGATCGATGGCAAGTGCTGCTGTGTCGCTGAACATCCTTTGCGGCTGTCAGCAGGAATAGTGGACAAAGTCCACAGACTTGAGAACTGGTGTTGTGATGCTAGTGTGTGAGGGATACCTGGGCAGTAATGTTCCGCTGCCCTTCGAGCTTAGCCCATGCATGTAATCAGATGACATGGCAATTGCTTAGTAGGATGGAGAAAAGTCTCCCACAATGTAAAATTTGTAAAGATTGTCAAGGGCTCAGTACTGAGACTTCAGGGCTGCAGCCAAGAGGTGCCTGTCAGTGGGTAGTGCAAAAAACACAGTTGATGGACAGAATGCAGAACAATGTCTTACATTCACCCCAGTACAAAGATCTGGGCCTAAATCCATCGTTTTTTTTCACTCCACACCACCCTAGGTCAGACAATGGATATATGCAAATCAAATAATAAACAAATGGGGAGAGTAAAGGGATTTTTATCCACCTCGGTGGACGGAAGAGTACTCCTGATCCCCTAAGATAGGTAGCTATATAACAAAAAAGGAGGAGTACCACCATAAAAAAAGGCTCAGAGAGCGATTTTGGTGGAATGAAATTCTAATGAGGAAAAAGAAGAAGTCCTTCTTTGATTTTAATAAACCCCTCACTCACCGACCTGGTCAGTGACATGCTTCATCATCGGGGCCACCTTGACAGCCGAGTGCCATCAAGGTGTGCTGCGACACCTGGAATAGAGTGGAGCGGGTATGTGAGTGAGGAATGCAAGAAAAAAAGTATGTGAGTTAAAAATTGTCCTGGTATGGCTTATATGTGAAAAATGTATTCTTAAGACTACTGGACAATGATAAAAACAGTGTGTGTCGATACAATAAAGGTTTTATTATGACCAAGTGTATCTGTAATGTATGTGCAAGGTCTTTCTTGCATTCATCACTCACATACCTGCTCCACTGTATTCCAGGTGTCGCAGCACACCTTGATGGCACTCGGCTGTCAAGGTGGCCCCGATGATGAAGCATATATGCAAATCAGCCTTGACCCTGTGCCTCATGGGAACAGTCCAGCCCGAACTACCAAGCCATGTCTTTCCTAGACCGGAATCAAGCATCCAAGGACCGGTTTCTGGCTATCTGTCTTCTTCAGTCTGGATAGCTTGACAGCAGTGATGTGGAGTGCCTGGGACTCACGTTTGAGCATACCCAGCCCACTCGGGATGAAAATTGCAAAAAACACAGTTGATGGACAGAATGCAGAACAATGTCTTACATTCACCCCAGTACAAAGATCTGGGCCTAAATCCATAGTTTTTTTGCACTCCACACCACCCTAGGTCAGACAATGGCTATATGCAAATCAGCCTTGACCCTGTGCCTCATGGGAACAGTCCAACCCGAACTACCAAGCCATGTCTTTCCTAGACCGGAATCAAGGCTCCAAGGACCGGTTTCTGGCTATCAGCCTTCTTCAGCCTGGATAGCTTGACTCCAGTGATGTGGAGTGCCTGGGACTCACGGCTGAGCATACCCAGCCCTCTCGGGGTGAAAATTGCAAAAAACACAGTTGGTGGACAGAATGCAGAACAATGTCTTACATTCACCCCAGTACAAAGATCTGGGCCTAAATCCATCGTTTTTTTGCACTCCATACCACCCTAGGTCAGACAATGGCTATATACAAATCAGCCTTGACCCTGTGCCTCATGGGAACAGTCCAGCCCCAACTACCAAGCCATGTCTTTCCTAGACCGGAATCAAGCATCCAAGGACCGGTTTCTGGCTATCAGCCTTCTTCAGCCTGGATAGCTTGACTCCAGTGATGTGGAGTGCCTGGGACTCACGGCTGAGCATACACAGCCCACTCGGGGTGAAAATTGCAAAAAACACAGTTGATGGACAGAATGCAGAACAATGTCTTACATTCACCACAGTACAAAGATCTGGGCCTAAAGCCATCGTTTATTTGCACTCCACACTGTCAGTGGTTAGAGCTTGGGGATCAGGAGAAATCAGGCATCTCCCTCAGCTGACTGGGCTGTGTGACCCTGTGATGACCTTAGTGTCAGAAACAATTCAAGAAGGGGTTCGGGGTTTTCTGAAACCTCCGCAGTAGCCCCAGGAGTTTTCTCCAGGGGTGACCACACTTGATACTACTTGAGAGCTTACCCTTTTCCTGGATTTTGAGTTGTGAACAGTTAGTGCAAATCCGGTTGCTTCTCATGTGAATTTTGTGAGAGGTATTGGCTGTTGATATTTTGGAAGGAATGTAATGTACTGGGCCACTTCCTTGGAACAGACCAATAGGAGAATTGCATCTCATAGTTTCAACTTCCAGGGATGTTATATTGCGGTTGGATCGCGGTAACGCAATGGCAATAATAAAAGGCAAATTTCCAAGGGTCATGGTGTCTTTTCCTGCCAAGTTATGCTCGATGTGTGCTTGTCATTTTATAAGCAGGGTACACTAACCTGTGCCCCCAACACCACACTCCCCTTGCGTTGCCTGTGTCACCTTGCACACTGCCTTGAAGAAGTGGCAGATAAATCCCAACAAGACTGTGTAGAGAACATGGGCTCATTGTGAGATCAGTTTTGGAGCAGCATTCAAGACTGTGTCCTGCGGAAGTGGGGCAGCAGCAAAATCTTGCAACTGAATCTAATTGTGGTGGTTCGATGAGTGAGCTAGTTTGAGAGCAGGGCAGCATGCTTTAGTGAAGTGGAGGAGAGCATCATCCCAATATTGCATGTCTGGCATCCATGGCCGGTGCCAGTTGTGAGACTTAAGAAGACACGTCGAGCAGAGAGGAGTGGTACCTGGATGGATTGTGGCTCAGAAGAGATGGACATGGAGGTCGAGATTGGAGAGGGAGGAACAAACCTGCGAACCACCTTACTGGCAGGTGACAGCACTGTGTCCATGAACAAGATGAAGCAAGCGTGCACCAGCTGGCAGGCATTGACAGTTAATGATTATTCCCTCAGGAAGACTTGGAATGTGGTACTGTTACCCCAAGGGGGCTGCATTGTGGAGTGGATAATATGCCTACTTGTGGAGCAGGAGTTGTAGTGGTCTGGAAAATTGGCCGTGGGATCACAGCCAGCCACACGGGGATGAAGATCTGATTGCAGCACAGCAGAATCCGATATGAATGGCTTGTGATACGAATAATCTTATTACCAGGTTTGCATGCTGTAGAGGAAATAAAAGAGTTAGGTTGTGAGGGCTACCACTGGCACCAGACATTTAGGAAGGGGATGTTTGGTTCACTGTCAGACTATGCTTGGCCACCAAGTGGGGGAACAAGGATGCAGTTAAGTCTGCATGTTACTAATGAATGCGCAGAGATGGTTGAGGTAAAACTAGAGGTGCGTGAGAGACAGTGAAGGCTAAATCCATGCCTGAGTCAGATGCCTGGCTCTGGCTCACTCCGGGATCCTCTGGGAAACTAAAGCTCTCAACAAGCTGAGACTTAAAGAAGCTGCATTGTCCAAGCTTGGGCCCACACACCTCCAGCAGCAAAAGTGATGCCCAGAGCTGCCCTTTAATCTTTTTATACATGGTAAAATATTGAACACCAGTGGAGGCCTGTGAAAGAGCTCTTTATGCTAATGATTTTTTCCAGTGTTTTGTGCAATCTGACTCTTGATCCTCTCCAGCATGTTAACATGGGATGTAAAACACTGAGTTATTGGTAGACTTGATTGTGAGGCCTAGTAAATCACCACCACAATCCTTGACATGGTGAGGCACAAGCCATTCCAAAATTATCTGTGCTCACCCCACTAGTAGCTTGGCGTGGATCAGTCAGACTTAGCTTAGAGGCAAGGTGTAAAGTATTTGTGCAACACTTCAAACAGCAATGAAGTGAAAATACCACACAGAAATGATCCCACACACATTAAAAAAAAGAACTTCTTTTAATAAATAAAACAAGATCGAAACAACAACAATCCAATCAGGAGATCTAGAGATACGTAATTTTAAAGATATTAGTGAAAATAGTGCCACAAAGCACAAGGTGCCAACTGTGGATACCTGGTTGCATCGGACCGGGACAAAGTCACAAATATAGGCCGACCATGTTGGAGTGCAGGACAGCCACAGGAGTCCAGTTAGAACCTTAAATCTTGGTTTTTGGACAGTTGCCAGGATCCACGTAGAAGATGCATCTTGCAGCCAAAGCGAGGCATTGGTTCTGAGATGTGGTGAGGCTGTGATGTGAGAGCCTGCATTGTCATCAAGGATCCCGTCATCCGATCTTGGTATTTGAAGTCCAAATTCGAGGATGCCGAGCTCTGTCGATGTGATGCGTTGGGTCTCAAGAGCTGCGAGGCAAAGATGTAGAGTCTGGCATCGTCATCGAGACTGATGTCAACTAGGAATGATAGGGCTTGTGTCGAAGATGCATTGCTCAGGAGTGGTTCCAAAGGTGTTATGGGCTGCGGAGGCAATGTGGGCCTTTGCAAAGGGTAAAATATATGCGTTGCATGAATATGAATTTACCTTGAAAAAAGGCAAGTGGCATTTGGCAAAACAGGGGCGTTTAGTCAAAAACTATGGCCGGGAGCACAGTTACAAAGTCAGAATCTAAGGACTGTCTCAAACTACAATCATTTTGAACGTCTTTTTATACATTTCTCAAAGCATCATAAAACAATTCATGGATCCTGTTTTAAGAGTGGAATGTAGGCTGAGTCATGAAGCCATAAATGACTCCCACCGAATGACACATGCAGGTGGGTCTCAACTTTGTGTGGACACAATGAGGACAGTGGTTACATACCCAGATGTCTGGCATAAAGAGTGCATTATCACTGAGTGTGTTGTGCGTGTTGTGTCTTGATTGGCTGATTGTTCCTAACTTCATGTGGTATCTAACTTTATGGTGTTTTGGGAACACACACCCCTCAGGCCAAGTGTGTTTTATTGGGGCCAATTTCTTAAGACTTGCCTGCCTGACCACATATTTCTTACTCTGTGTTGATGGAGAGGTCATATAAGGAGATTTCGATGACAGTAATGTGATTTTGTTTTTTGTACATACATGTATCATTGCATACATCAAAATCAATATTAACACTTTGCAGTGAAGATGTGTTGGTTCTGCTCTGGGTTGTGCTGTGCAGCAAAGGAGATGCATTGGTTCCGCTGGATCCACAGAAGCTGACAGAGAACCTGAAGCCCACATCCAAGGATCCAGGACTAGGGCGGCAAAACTTGGCAGGATAGACTTACAGATTGAAGAGTCCAGGTGCAAGGTTGTTGGATGCCTGTTGTGTCCCTGAGACTTTAGTTCAGGAGGCCAGCCAATTCACCCTTGAACTCACTCTGGGATCAAGAGATGCAGATCCAATTCTTTTCACCCAGGCAAGAGGGCCACAATTCAGCACAGCAGAACAGCAGTCCTTCAGATCAGCAGAGCAGCAGAGTGGCAGTCCTTTCAGCAGCACAGCAGTCATTCCTGGCAGAGTATCCACTGGTCCAAGTGGTGGTGTATGAGGTCCCATATTTTTACCCAGTTCTGCTTTTGAAGTGGGGAGCAGCTTCTAACGGCATGCATTTGATGTGCACAGGTGCCCTGCCTTCCTGGCTCCAGATTAACTACAAGGGGTGTGACGCCCTTTATAATATCACAAAACACAGCCTATTCAAGTGTAAGTGGAGCTGGGTCCAGCTGCTCCCTCCCATCCTGCCAGGGCTGGCCCATCCAGTCACACCTAGGCTCCCCATGGCGTGTGTGTGGCTATCTTGGAGAAAAACACAAAGCCCAACTGTCAGTTACAACCAGACACATTTCCCAGAGACAGGCTGCAGGCACCAAATGGCTAAGGCAAGAAAATTGCAACTTCCCAAATTTACATTTTCAGAGTTACAATCCGACTTCACCATAAGTAAGGACTTTTCATAACAATTCCAGACACACCAGACATGAACTGCTTACCTGTTCCCGTTTAGAAATTTCACATAAAACATAAAATCACATGTCCTACTTTTTAAATATATTGCATCCTGCCCTCTGGACTGTCCAGGGCCTACTCTAGGGGTGTGTATATGTACTAAAAAGGAAGGTTTGGGCCTGGCAAAAGGTTTACTTTGCCCAGTCCAAATGGCAATTGATAACTGCACACACACAAGCTGCAATAGCAGGCCTGAGACATGTTTAAAGTGCTTCTTAAGTGGGTGGCACTATCAGTGCTGCGGGCCCACAAGTAACATTTAATTTACAGGCCTTGGGCACAGGGACTGCCACTTAACTAGTGACTTACAACTAAATGTAATATGCCAATTGGGTATAAGCCAACCTTACCATGTTTAAGGAGCGAGTACAAGCACTATAGCACTGGTTAGCATTGATAAAGTGTATATGGTTCTAAGGCCAGCGATAATGAACCCAGCAACATTGCTACATTGCACAGACATATTGTTTTGTTAATTTTTTTAGAGTTTTATATAGCGCAAACTAGACCCAAGAAATCGCATATCAGAGTGCTATACATCAGCACCAGCTTTGTTACAGATGGACACATTCATTTTTGTTAGATACAGGGAGATTTAGTAATTTACCTAGGATCACAGGATATTTTAATGTTGCTGCCGAGGCTCGAACCAGGTTCCCCAGCTTCGAGGTTGACGGCTCTAGCCGTAAGGCTACATCCTCTCCCATGATATGAGGTAATTTCCTTCATTAACCCCTTGCATGCTGATGACGAACCCCAGCCATCATGCACTACGGTGCTCGTGTGCTGATGACGGCTGGGGTTCGTCATGGCCCGCCCCTGTTAATTTGTTTACCGCACAGCGGTGGAAACGGGCCAGCAGCGAAGGGGTTAAGGCATTGAGTCTCTATTAAAATGTGTCTCTTTGTGAATTAGGGGATGCCAGTAATGGCAGCATTAAAATATAGTATCTAGTGTTCCCTTAATTTAACTTTATATTTTATTTCAGCAAGACTCTTGTGTCAATTTTATGTACGATGTGAATTTAATTAACACAATTAGCACTGACTTAGCACCTCAAAAATTAAGCACAAAGCATTAAGCGTTGATGTAAAGTGGGAGATGGAAAGAAATAACAATACAGGGGCTGAATTACAAAATGAATTACCAGGAAACCTTGCATCAATCCCAGCTTCTGCTTGACCACATTGTGTGATCCGAGGGAATATTTTTTTTTCAGAGAGACTCTTTTCTTTCATGATCCATTGAAAAGCCCATAAATGCATCCATTCATGACCTGCACTCAACAAAAACCTCCATTGTACATGGTTTAATAGAGATTAGGACCACTTATATGAGCACAAGGCAACTGACCTGCCTCTTGGTTCACTAATGGTATCTTTGTCAGGGCAGTGGGAGTGGGAGCATGAATGTGCCTAAGTTCTTCTTTGGAATTTATCACTTCTAATAATTGCCACACATTACAATTTTTATAGTCTAATATACATACATGATATGTGTTGCATTGTAAAAAAAATACAGTAATTTGAATTTTAGAGAGTCTTTATGATATGTGTTGCATTTGTGTTCCATGATATGAATTTCTTGACTCATGCTCAGGTTCCTAATTCAAACCTGACCTTGACTTGTCTTGTTTGCACTAGCTCTTACCTCTAGATATTAGCTAGACTACTACTTGATGAAACTGGCAAACCATCACAGGAAAATCACCTAGAGAAGTACGCCTTGTCATGGAATAAAGGAGACACCCCCCACTCCATGGACCATTTCAGGTGATCAGGAAACAATGCTCAAAGAGGTATTGTTAGTGGTGTAGGCAAGTGAGACTTCACTAGCACATACAATATACTAAATGAGCATGTGAATCTCCTCAGAGTTGACCTCTGATTAATGAATGAAAAAGTAGACCGCAATGAACAAGAAAAAGGACAACAGTGGAGGTGCAAATGCTGTGAATGACAATTGAGAAACTACAGACAGAGAACCAATATCAGGGAATTGGTTAGGCCCAGCAACTACCTTCTGAATTTTTATGAGTGCATTATTGGTTAATTAGAGCATTGGTTCACAGCTTCATTATTGAAGGTATGAATCTGTATGCAAATTGTGGAACTAATTTACAAAGACAGTTACGACTTGTAACTTTGCGACTGCAAAGTACCCACAGATGGGTTGGAGTCTCCTCACTGAAGGCAGATTCTCTGCACCTGGGGAAGAGTATCTGTATGGCGCAAATGCCATACTGAGACTCGGCCCGAGTGTGTAGACTACTCTTCTCGATTGTGGAGACTCTGCAGTTGGAAAGTTATGAGTCCCAACTGCCTTTTTGAATTAGGCTCATCTGTTTATTGATACTTAATACATTTTTAAACAATTGTATTTTTCATTGACATGTTATGAGGTGTGGTCCAATTAGCATGCTATCAAACTAATAATATATTCTATACCACAGACAGAGCACATATTAATGTAAGTCCGCCTGAAGGTCTTCGAATGGAGATCAAGAAGGAACAATATCAAGCTGCTGTGGATCCTGAAGGAGTGGAGGAACCATTTGTTGATCTGTTTGTAGAAGACTCAATTGCCAAAGGCCCCCAGCCAAAACATTTCCCAAAGTTTATTTCCTGTGAAGTGGGCGTAAAGGAGGGCTAGAGCCTTCTCCAAGATCTGCGGTGCCACAGAGGGCAATCTTCACTAGGCCTGGTGTGAAATTCTGCTCCGTTCGTTGAGTTTGTGGAGTTTTTCCAACATCGCGCTCCATGTAGAGCACAGTGTTCCAAAAATATCCATGTAGCATCGCAGAGCAGAGGTTTTGTTCTTC
Source organism: Lissotriton vulgaris (assembly GCF_964263255.1). Classification (NCBI taxonomy): domain Eukaryota; kingdom Metazoa; phylum Chordata; class Amphibia; order Caudata; family Salamandridae; genus Lissotriton; species Lissotriton vulgaris. Next base: position 1,405,695,245 of record NC_141687.1, read on the forward strand.
TGTGGCTCGCCAACATTAAGTTGGTGGGCGCAAGCGAGGAAAATATTACTCCAGACCACATCCGGGCAAGATTTCCCAACGTTGTCGGTCACGGAAGGTCAATACTGCTCGTGTTGAGAAACCTTCTGCTCACATTGAGGAAGCTGCCACTTGAGTAGAACATCCACTCAAGCGGCAGAAAGAAGCATCACCCTCTTGCACAGCCTGTGGTGCCATTTGCTCTGATTTTCCAGTGCAGGACTAACACCCGTCACTAGTAATCAGCATGGCAGCACAACGTATCGCACTCTGCCAGTCATGGAACACCGGATAGCATGGTAGAGTTTTTCCACGAACTCCACCCAGGCCTAATCATTACCAAGCTCTTCAAGTTCATGAATAGAGTTGTCATACTTCAGGTGGCAAAAAAGTAGTAGTAAAAAGAGCTTTCATTGAGAAAGATGTAAAGTACATAATGCTGTTTCCAGCGGGCCGAAGGATAATATCTGAATGGAAACCATGGCTCTTCAAAACATCTGGAGAGGGGTGGCAATGGTTGAAAGAAAGGTGCCCAGTTAACAGTAAGAAGATCTGCAACATAAATGGTCATGTGCAGGGACTGAGGTCACAGAAAAAGGATGGTGGGCAGATGACTGTGGCATGAGAATCCTGAACAAGAATGACCTCTTGGAATGAGGACGATGACAGTGCATCTAGCACCAGAAACAGAAGATTAGTGAGAGTTACAAAAGTCTGCATTGGCATATACACATATGTGAGATATGGACTCCGGGCCCAGGGTACAAATAACAGACTGATGATCAATGAGGAGGCAAATGTGATGATCTGTACTCATACCTGGGCCGTATCACAAAAAGTGCCTTGGGAATGCAACAGGGATAGTCTGGTTGGATTTACCCAATTTCAAAGTTAGAACAGCACCAAGGGCTTCAGTGATCCAGTTGCTAAACATTCTTTATAGAGGAGTTGATATTGCTGTCTAATCGTACATCTGGGTATGTGGTTTCAATGTGAATATTTTGTTTGTCAGTATCTAATTTAGACCACTCATGGTAAGGGGACTTTTGTAATTGGCTGTGGTTTATTATGCTGAGGCTTTTCTACAGGCAGTCAAAAAATGTTGCCTTGTGATATGTCCAAGAGAGTTCCATAAGGGTTTAAATTTTAGCAGGATTCGATTTAGTATACATATGCTAAAGTAGCATAGATATGGCAAGGAATCCCTAATCAGATAGATGTACAATGTTACAAGTTTCAGAGGTATTCAGGAATATATATATATCCAATTGGCACTGGCTCCCTCCTTCTCTCTCCACTAGTTAGAACCACCCTATATAAAATGATTGCATTGCCGAAATTCCTATACCTATTTCCAAAACACACAACAAGCTGTCCTCAATATGCTATTACAAAAACAAGTTGATGTGGGTAGGTCATTGATCTTAGCGGATGGTTCTGTAAGGCTAGCACTGAAAATACTTCAGAGATACACATATAAATGTGGGAAAGAACTCCCAATTAGAAGGAAATATTATGAAGCAGTTTAGTTATGTGGGGGTAAATAACTGGGCCATTGCCTCTTTAGATGAGCCTGTCGATTGATTGGATCGATTTGCCCTGGAAGCTGAGGGTTGCCTAAATCCACTATATAGAGTCACTCCCCAGTGATGTGCCACCTGCAGTTGCAGTGATAGTTAGTGTCTGGTAAAGGATTAATAGGGAAATTTGGTGGAAATATAGACAGATCCCCAAAACACCACTGTGGCCAATAACCAAATTGAAAGCACTGAGGGGCATTTATTAAGCCCCTTATCACCGCGTCATCTGCACTTTTCTGCCGATAACGCAGCGATATTTGCATCGCCCTATTATCAAGGCAGCGTTAAGTCAATTAACATGGCTTAAAGCCACATTAATTGACTTAATGATGCCTTGGTAGTAGGGCCCCTTTCACGATAAACTCGTCGTGAAACGGGGCGTGCAGTGGGTGTTGCGGTGGGCATTCCACCGCAACACCCATTCCCTTCGATGATGCCACCTATTATCAAGAGAGGCGATAATAGGTGGCAGCTCCGAATGTAAGATCAGGAAAGACCTGTTTTTAAGGTGGCGGAACGAGGAGAAATTCTTCATTTCTCCTTGTTTTTGCTTTTTCCATGTGTGCTGCCTTGTGCAGCACAGATGGAAAAAGCAAAATGCCAAGGTTTGTTTATGTACAGGAAGGTGTCCCTTCCTGTAAATAAACAAACCTCTTTTAAAAAATGCCAATTTGTAAATTACATGTGTGCTGCATGAAGCAGCACACATGTAAGTTACAAAATGGCATTTAAGTTTTTTCTATGTTCAGGAAGGAACACCTTCCTGTACATAAACAAACCTTCCCTGCCTGCACTGGCGTTAAGTTGTAAAACTAATCGCCATTGCAGGGGGAAATGCTAGGCTGCACCATATCCTTGGTAATATAGTGTTTCCGAAGTGGTGAAGAGAGGCGTTAAGCCAAGGCGGCTAACACCTCTCTTCGCCATTTTTTTGGTAATATGCCCCTGACTTCTTTAACAAGATTTGACCTCGTGATCAAATTTGGATAACTACACTAAGTGAAGAGTGAAATGAAAACGGTACGGTGCCATTTGTACACCTACAGGAAAAATGTGATATGGACATTTCCAAAACTTATAGACTGCAGCTCAATTATGCAATGTCAGCAAGTATCAAGCCCAAAGAAGACACAATGAAAGAGACTACTAACTGGCGATTTCACTGCCATTCATAAAACATATGGTCAACACGAAGGGTGACTTGCTGGATCTTAAAGCCAGATGGGAGCAAGATATTGGGGAGATCAACAACGACGTTTGAGTGGAGGCTCCCAGATCCCCTAGAGTGGTCTCAGAAAAAGTAGGCTTTAGGCCTCTACAAGATACGTTGCACCAGAGTACAATTGTATACATTTGGATGTGCAGGTGATGATCTCTCCACTAAAGGTAGTGGACAGAGATGGGCCTTCCTATGGACATTGGGGGAATACTTCATACCAAAGGGTTAATGGCAAGAATTCTATTTCCAGGGGCGTCAGAATAAATAAACCTATCTAGATATCTGAAGCAGTTTGCAGACCATATATGTTGCATAATTGCCAAGAGGGACATTGAAAGGAAATGGGAAAGTTTCCGTTTTTTATTTGAGCCGTTCACAGGGCACACCAGTACTTATGTTTGGTGACTGGCACTTGTTTCTCCTCATCAGATATTGACCACAAGCAAGAGAGGAAATAGACACACAAAGTAAAAAAACAGAGGAAGAGGAAGGCAGAAAAACCAGCAGAAAAGGAGAAAGCAGAAACCGGCAAGCATGAGAAAAAGTGACTGTGGATAAATTTAACACGCCTGAGGTAAATCCATGACTACGAGGCCTCGGTATTGGGTGCCGACATTTAAATGCACGTCCGCGGCTTCTATGCAGAGCTTTGGGGACAACCAGCACTGATTCTTTTACAAATTAAGCACTGGAAAGTTCTGTGTCGTCAATGGTCACAGAGTTGCTGTATAGCTGCTGAGAAGGTGGTGTATTAAGGATGTGGCTGCACCAACAAATTTGAAAAAATCTGGGAAAGCTAAGCTGAGCTGGAGTTATCTAAAATTTACAGTTTTGACTAGCTTTGGGTATGCAATTTATCATATGGAAACAATACTGGGGGCAAGATTTATCATTATTTGACGCACGGGAACCTAGCAAGATATCTTGCTGTGCTGAGTTAAATGGAGAGGGCACGAATGCATTATATTTCCCAATGAATGGCGCGTTCCTGCTTTCTACCTGGGCTGGACACTGTGCTGCACAGTGCCAATGCAGGCACCCTTATGCCATTGTGCGTGGGTACCTGTGCATCAGGCAGGATTGTTTTGTGCAGGTAGGCACACCTTACTGCATATTAGCAATCCTTCGAGCCGTTTTCCTCTTTTTAACTGTTGCAGAATGCAGCACACTTAGAAAGAGGAAAACATGAGGAGAAATAAAGATAGTTCCCCTCATTGTACCTCTATCAGGAAGGTGCACAATTTTGATGCGATGTCAGGTTTGTAGGTCTTGGTAAATCTGTGAATGCAGAAGCACACATAAAGAGATGGGTGGGAACACACACTCTTGATCTTGACCCCTGTAACTCCTTTTCAGGGCAGAGTAATGCAAGGCAACTACTTGTGCTACCTTGCATTACTACACATTTACCAAGCAAGGTGGCTTTGCCTGGCTTGGTAAATCTTGCTTAAGGATTGTGCTTCTCTTATGCCACCTTGCATGACCCAAGGGCAATACAGTCCTTTGATAAATCTGGGCCTGGATGTCAGTAATGAGACCGTAATTACAGTGAAGGTTGTTAATATTGAAACAATGTTGAGAAGATGAAAAAATAATAGAGGATGTGTTCAAACTACCTGTTTGAAATGCTGAATCTTGCAGAACTGAGGACCTACATGGGGGTGCAAATGTCGAGTTCCTGCTATGTTGCTGCTCACCGTTGTTTTATAGAAAAAGTCAATAAAGTGTTTAATGAAAAAATACATCACACTCAAGAGAGAAGCACTGTAAAGCTGTGAGCATTGGGCCCACATGCTAAGTAAAGAAACAACAGAAACGTACAAATGTTACTCAATTGGTCCTGGGCATGTGCACCCTCGCCCTTTTATTAGTAGGGTCACCTGACTGGTGATGCTTGTGTTGGATGGGTGTGGCGTGGGTGTTTGGGCTGCCCCGAGAGATGGGCTGCTGCATGACGTGTCCAACAGGCCCCTACAGGCAATAAATAGCCTTTTCGTAAAAATGTACTCATTAGAGTTGCATTACACCTCTTCATATAGCGCTGCGCTACGCCTCTTCTCCGAGAGCACACTCGTAGCAGGTGCAGTACCACTCTTCATAAAAAAGTAAACTCGTAGTAGGTGCACCGCTCCTCTTTACCAAACAGCACACTCATGGCCGTGCATTATTACTCTGTAGCATATAATACATAGGAGCACATTTAAATCGTGCATCATCAAAAAACACACTCATAGAAGGTGTACGATCTCGCTTTAAAAAGCCCTGCCCGCTTCACTTAACAGCCCAGTTATAGGAAAAGCACTACGCCTCCTGCATGATCCTTTATTCCTAACAGAATTTCTTAGCAAGTGAACTACCTCTCTCCCCCATGCTTATTAGACGTTTGTTCAGGCGCTGGTTAATTAGCTTCTAGTTATAAGAGGCCCAGTAAATGGGCCGTATTTTCCCCACCACTGGCAGCTGCAGCTGCCACTTATCGGGGTGGTAGGGCGGAGAGGCTGGGGTGGGAGCAAGAAGGGGTAAATAAAAAAATAAAAACTTACCTCCTGTCTACATCCCACATTGCCCTTGTCACATCTCTCTACAGGAACAGGAAGGCCACCGGAAATACCCAATGCAGCGCTGAGATTGGTGCTCAGATTGGGAATGGGGGCCTGGGCATGTTCTCCATCCAGGCTGTAATGCAGCCTGGTTGGAGAGCATGCTATGTGCGCATGAATGTTTTGCTGGCCCAAGACGGCTGGCCAAACATTCATGCGCACGTATGGAGTGAAAACCACTCCTCCCCTCCCCTACTCCTTCAGCAGAGCCCCCTCACCACCCTGCTTCTCTAAGCAGTCTCGCAGCAACAAGAAAAAAACAAAATGATAATAACATTGAGTTATTATAAAAAAAAAATCTTACACTGCTGAACCGCAGTGGGGCTAAGCTCCTCCGCCTTAGCAGAGGAACTGCCATTGATCCCTGGAAGTACTAATACCACTGGTACCGATAAGTCACGGGATGGAGTAAATTGAAGGAAATTACTAGTTGAACCATGAGGGACAACTAAAAAATTTGGAATTGCCCAGGGAATCAGTAATTCTGTACTGATTTTGCTAGTAGTTTCTCATTTCCACCCCAGTACTTTCGCAGGGTTTTCAGAAGCTGAAATCTCCGGGTGAAAGTAAAGAGATCTACTGAGTTTACGAGGATCTTGTAAGTCCAATGAGGCTGGTAACTCCTGAGGTCACTCATTATGTGAGACTAAGTATTAAAAAAAAAAATCCTTCTGAGAAGTAGAAAACACGGCAGGTCCAGCATCTGGCACCATCTAGTGGTACAACTATGTTTAGGGACTTCTTTGGTAAATAACTGGCAACTAAGATTTTAAAACTGTAAATTCATTTTTATTGAGGAGCCTGTCCTGAAGATCCACATGACCTGGTGCATAATGTCTTCTCTGCACTCCCTTTGTGACGGTCCTGGCATTCTCATTCGCCAGAATTTTGCATAAAACACGTTTATAAATATCCAACCATTACAATATTTTCCCAATACTAATGATGATGTCTATTATCATGTCAGTGTGACACTGCATAATATTGTGCTTATTGCAAGCGCTCCCAAATTGTCTGCAGTTAGCGCAGCTGTTATTGCTGCCTATCTTAATGGTGTCAATTTTCTAATCCTTAGGCCACATGTGCGAAAGTTTGAAATAGCGAGTTCCTACTTGCAATTTTCTGTGAATTGCAATTAGGTGAATCACTATTCCTAATCTATGAGACATCTAGTGATTTTTAGTGGGTCACAAATCGACCTACCTCATTTGTTTAAATCTTTTTATTAACATTTTTAGCATTTTGCACAATTTAAGGAACAAGTCCCGACAACGTACAGTATGTATGTGGCAGCGTTAGGCAATAGAACATGTACAAATACGCCATCAATTAATGTATGACTTTTGGGGCACGTGGTAGTCCATTGCGGGAGTCTAAGAACCACGCCCCCGGATAGAAGGGGGTATCTAGGCCCAAAGACCGCACATCCAGAGTATATGAACAGAGCTAGAACATGGTGCGTTATGCTTCAACTGTGGACATAGGGTAGAACATACTGTGGACAACATAAGATAACGAGGGGTGGGGAGAGTCGCCTGTGACCTGTTTCTGCGCCTAGTAGAACCCTGGGGTGGGGGAAGGGGGTTGGGTTGTGAGAAGAGGACTAGAGTTTCCCAAACAAATGGACCTACCTCATGATTATTAATGAGGTAGGTGGCAATTTGTGACCTATTGGGAATCGCTAAAATCACAGGGAAGGTGGTCTGCTGGGTTGAGCTGACCACTATGTCCATGATGACTTTTAAATGAAGCGATAACTGAACGAAAATGTGTTGCATTTAAAATAAAAAATGAAAAGTTTTCTTTTAACCTTTTAAGAGCAGGCAGTGGTCCTTGGGACCACATCTTGCTCGGAATAAACGTTATTGCTACCGTTCCAAAAGAGGAAGGGGGATTATTTTTGCGTAATTTTTAATGGGAAAGTGACGTAAAAGTGGAGCAAGGGGTTTGTCAATCTGCCCTCACATTCCTACATTACGCTGTGATTCGGTATTAGAAAGGAGCGCCACGAACACTGCCCTTCCTAATACCGAATCGGTATATATCCATAATTCCAAATTGCAGTTCTGTAACATGTTAGTGAACAGCAAATTGGAATTCAAACATATAATAATGCATTTTACTGGTCGCAGATACGTGTGGCCCCAAATGCCTTTTTGCTTTGGTAGGATTTGTGTTTTTTATATATGACTAAAAATCATTTCTAGGAAGTACTTCACTTTCATGTTTTCATACTGTCATCTAGTGTTCACTATTGATATAGACAATGGCTTTGTGAATTAGTTCCCAGTGGATACCACAATCCATGTTCTTTTTATTATTAATATTATGTGCTTGTTTTGGCAGACGTGAATGCGAGAGAGTGAGACTACAGATGCGTTAGCTCACATTTTACACAGGAAATGTAAACAGTACTTAAAATATAGACAGACAATCCCATCTGGGAATGAATCAGATATAATACAGAGGTCTCGGAAAATTTTGCAGTGGTGCTGCTGATCTAATTTTCCACAACCGTTTGTACCAGCTGATTAGCACAAACTAACATTTGTACCAGATGCTCAAAATGATATAGAATGATACTGGTGAGTTCTCGTGTTTTTTATCAAGTTGGTAAAAAATAATAACTGGTCAAAAATGTAACAATTCAAAAATGACCGACATCAGGGTAATCTGTATAATTTAACACTCGATTTCTTCTGAGCCTTGTGCCTCCAGTATCACAATTCACGACTATAGGGCCTGACTCACCGGCTGCACTTAACAGTATATAAAGTAGTTCTACAGTAGCACTATTATGTACTACAAAATGCAAATCACAAACCTGAGACCTCCTTCTCCCCATCTCTTACCTTTCCTACACAGAGGTCTCCGCAGAAGTAGATAGCATTTTTTTGTAGGAGGGAATAAGTGGAGTGTTTCAACAGAGGGCGATACTTTAAACTAAATGAGAGGTGTTTAGGGAAATGTAAAGAAGGGTTTGAGAGAAAGACAACTGCAGTTAAAAACATATTGTTCTAAAGTTCTTGCAGCCCTAAAAGCATCAGAACAGATCTAAATGTTCTCCAGCCTAGTCCTATAAACCACACAATCACTGGTACTATAATACATTTCCAGAGAAATCAATTAAGGCAGGACATCGAAGTAACACATAGCAACTGATAGAAAATTAATTAAATTGGTACTACATTTGAAATTATGACTATGTATACATTTTAAGTGACAAAAAATGTATATTTTATTAGATTATCTACTTTATTTTTACAATAAACGTAATTTGAAAATTAAATTGCATTAATCTTTTCCAGAAGTTGTAAAAAGGTTTTGGAAATTGACAAAATACATAGGGCCTCATTTATGAAAAGTGATGCATCGCTGCGTGAAAACAGCGATGCGTCACTTTTCACTGCGCACTCCTTGCGACGCCAATGATGTGTCATATTTAATGTATGACGCATCATGTCGCAAGGACTTACAGATACGTCAGTATTTCTGACGTATCTGTAAGTGCAAAAGTGACGCATTGCTGGAGTGTGTCACAAAAGTGACGCAACTCCAGCAATGCGTCCTTTCACATGGGGAAAGCCCCATGTGAAAGGGCCTGCGTCAGTCTTACGCCTGCTGTGAGGCAGGCGCAAGATTTTGACGCAACAGCATCCTAAAAGTGACGCAGTGAAATCTCATAGATTTCACTGCGTCACTATTACGGGGCTTTTTGCGGGGGAACGCCCCCTCTGCATACATTATACCTGACGCAGGTATAATGTGGCGCAGGGGTTTAAAAAGTGACGCATCTACCTAGATGCATCACTTTTTAAATATGGCGCAACAAGGCGCATATTTTACGCCGCTGGTGAGTCACAAAAAGTGACGCACCAGCGGCGCAAAACTGACGCAAGGCCTCATAAATAAGGGCCATAATTTTGTCTAACATTTCACTACGTTAATTAAAATGAAGTATAAAATGAAGATGTTCGTTAGACTAACATTTCAAAAATGTATTGTTTAAACATTCTTCTTTATAATAAATGTTATTAATATATTTAAATTATGTTATTATTTAATTCACATTCAATTTGAGGAGTTAATGTGCTGTAAAATTCAGCTTTATTAGTTCCAGGTTAACAAAAAATTAAATAATACTTGTATTTACATTCATATTAAACATTAAAACATTTGCATTTCTTTTTATTAAATGAGCACTTTATTAAATTTTCCTATTATTTCCCGGAGGCAAAGCTGAATTGTTTCTGGTCTGGTGGCAGGCGTGTCCACCTGCTAGAAGAAAAAGAAAATACATCTGTAGAGCTACTTGTAGTAATTTTACAGTCATAAATTCAAACTTAGGAAGTCCCATTTGACAGGTGGAGGCATGTAGGTCTACATCTAGAGGTAAATCTCCACTCAGAAATGGTGACTCGTAAAGAAACATAAAATGACACCTTTATCACGTAGTAAATATACACTTGAGTACATAAACAGATGTATTTTACCTGATCTCTTCCCTGCTTGGGGCCTCACAAGCTGTTTCCTGTCTACTTGCCCTCCCCCTACTTGAATCAAATATCATTGGAGGGTGGAGGGTTGCAGCTGGCTGCTAGCAATGGCACTGGCTTTTTTGCTGTAGGGTGCTTTGCTCACTAGACTTTCTTCTACAGAAATGCCTGCCTTGCAGTTGAACCTAGCATTTTTAATTTTGTCCTGAGTGCGGCCACACAAAAGGGTATATTTAAAAAGAAATGGTGCAGGGCGGTGCTGCAAGCAATTTTGCTGTGCCGCGCTGCGTCTTCTAAAAAATGCAGGGATGCGCCATATTTACAAGAATACAGCACACCTCTGTGTTTTCCCTTGTGCTGGTCCTAAAAACGTATCCCAGCACCAACACAGACACCCTTTCACAATGGTGAAAGGGTGCTTGCTTTGTAGGGATGATGTGCAATGCAAGCACCCTTGCACCATGGTGCAAGTGAGTCTGTGCTGCAGGGATGATAGCTTATGTGCAGGAAAGGACATCTTCCCGCAAATAAACAATCTTTAAAAGTGATTGGCTCCTTCTATGTGTGCTGCAGAATGCAGCACACATAGAAAGAGCAAAAACAGGGAGAAATTAAAGTATTTCTTCTCATTGTGCCAATCTAGCACTTGCTATTCAGTGGTGTCCATTTTTGGCCCTCCCTCAGATTCACACATCCCTGTAATTCTGGGACAGTGCCATAAAGCAATGGGTGTTTATTTATTTTATTTATTTATTTATAAAGTTTTGCATAGTGTGAACGTGATCCTAGTGGGTATCAGAGCACTTTACATGACATGGAATAGAATAACATTTGGACTGAGAGAAAAAAAACTCAGAAATACATGCGTGAGAACCAAACGGATTGGTCTTGAATGAAGACAGTAATAGGAGGGAACAATCCCCATAGGAGTTTGCTGGCTATACATTTTCAATGTGGCCGATATACTGTCTAAAGGTAAAAACTTTGCCAGTAGAAAAGGTTTGGCTTCTTTTTTGAAGGAGAAGGTGGAGGAGATAGGCGAAAATCCGGTGGTAGAGAGTTCCATATCTTGGGTGCGATAGCCGAGAATGCTCTAGCACCCATTCTCTTTTTGTGAGGTGTGGTGGAACTCCCACAGCAACATCCATTGTATGCCCCTTTCATGGACATACCTGCAAAAAACTGTGCGATATTTACAAAGTGGCTTAATGCTGCTTTGAAAATATGGAGCAAGGCATTGTGCCACCGGAGCATTCCAAAAAGTCCCGCTCCGATGCCGCAATGCCCTTGTAAATGCCCCAAAGTATGGAATGCTTCCCCTCATCATCATGGCAAAGTTTTGCAATTCACCCAACTTTATCAGAAACGTTTAAACTGTCTCTAAATATTAATTTTAATTTGTGAAAACTACCCTCCACTTGTGTGGATTGTAGTGTGGTTGCCTTGTCTGGTAGCTAGATATTTAATCTTGTCCAGAACATGATTTGATAAAGTTATGGGACTGTTTACTACTATCCCGTTAGGCCAGCAGTGTATGGCATGCCTTCTGTAGACATGAAGAAAGAGGGAATCACCGTCATTAAGCATAAGTAGTACAGACAAAAAGAGGGATATGAGAACTGCTTGCGTCTAGTCCTTGAAAAATCAAGAATACCCGCCCACTTCTTCCTCCAAACAGACAGCAAGCCCAGATTTCCACCTAGTGAATGCCAATCCCAGCACTAAAAGAGCATGACAAAATCACATTGCCTCCCTCCCAGAAGGACCAGCTAATAGTACAAATTCGAAAGTAAGTCTTTGATTTTTGCGTCCTGCATAGGAAATGTCCACACATTACAATACAAGAGAATAGACTGGTTGTCATCTTGAAATACCAGAGAAACTTTCATCCTAACAAGTATATGTAGCTACAGGCAGAGTGATGCCAGAGTTTGTCTAAGCTTCCCCACAGTAACGTGTCTCTTAGGGGGAATTCAGTCAAAATCAAAAACCTCAGTCAGAGGTAGTGTCTTGTTCCATTTTGTTAAATGTCTCAATTGTATTAATTACTTCCATTTTGCTACTTTTTTCAATTGAACTGTACTTTGGATCACCTAGTTTCTAACCTCTGCATGGGGCTTGAAATGGCTGCCAAGTTAAAACAACAATAATCAACACAAAAAATATATTTCTTAATCTGGGTAAGACGCATTGACAATGTAGTTCTTTAAATACTCTCCAAGTACTTCAGTGATCGGTGCACAGATTTCCTGAGTCTCCACCTCCCCTTGAAATTGACCATGGCTGATAACTGCAGATTTTCCTAGCTAATATTGAAAGAGTCCTAGATTCTTTAAAGACAACTGAGGCAAATAATATGCAGTCACCTTTCGTGCTGTTTATTAATAGCACATTCAAGAACCATTACCATTACCACAATCCTGAAACTTCAGGCTGGAGGCAATAGAACAAAAGAAAGACACCAAACACTTTAATAGGCGTGGTTATACACAAACTTTCACTTTTCTTGATGTGCAGTGGTTAATAATTCATGAAGAATTCAAAAGAATATAAATAACAACACAAATCCAAGCAAAGCATATAACAGTTCATCCTTCCTTTGCCTATAGTCCTCAGAAAATGAGTCCCCTTTTCAAGTGGTATGCTATTGGGGAAGCTGGGATTCACATCTAGATTTCCTTACCAATCTCTAGAATCCCAGGTCAGGTTGACTGAACCTTTTTCCCTGTCTTACAAGTGTAAAGGGAAGATTTTCACAATCATAGCTCATAACAACTTTACAATACAAATCCAAATTAGACTCAAAGGACCACTGACTAGAATTGAAATTTTGAAGATTTAATACAAAGTCAAAAATATTTGAACATACAAACATCTCAGCAAAACATTCAGGAAATAGAATGGCACTAATGCAATGTAATCCTACGCAAGAGTCTCAGACGACTCAGAATAAAAATCAGAGTTAATTAGAGAAGCATTAGACATACCATTACCGACAATGTAGGTAGTCGGGACTGCATTTACAAAAAGGAAAATAATTTGGTTAGACTGTCCCTACACTAACTGTAAGGTGACATCCCTATTCAACGATTTACCCAGCACGCATAAAGGTGTCAGCTGTGAAGACTTCCTAAGAAGTACACTCACTTTCTAATAAATAGCCTCAGCTACCGAGCTTGTTCTGAGATGCTCCTTCTTACACCTTACTCTGCCTTGAGTCCACAAACTCCCTACATCTTGCCTTTCCCAAGGCCACTTTCTGACTCCTAGTCTGCTCTCTGCTCCCTGCTCTCTGCTCCGGACTGCCCTCCACCCTCGGGTGCTGTCCCTAATACAAAACCCCAAAAACCGTTGACACGCCCAGAGGTATGCCCCTCTGGCAGGTGCGGATCCTCCGATTTTTCCATTATGGCACCTTTCCATCAAGCATCCATTGGTGTGTTCTTGGGTCCCAGGCACCTTCTTCGCTGAATGTTGCACTCCCAAATTCTTTGGCAGCTCCTCTGCAATCGTGCATACTATCCTAACTTCTAAACAATAGTCCTGTCTACCTTTTGTCCGTGCACCTGCAAGCTAAAATACATGCGAGCATCCTTGCAAATATTCAAAGTTACAAATTAATATTTGCTGAGGACAGCCTTTCTCAGGCGAGAGAAAATCATTTATTTTCCGACTAAGGCTAACCAAAGAAAAATACAGGTAGGCCTCTACTGGCTTCAGCATGTCCCAGGCCCTTGCACATTTAAATGCATTTCTAACATGACAAAACATTACATTTCATCACTGTAAAACACTAATTCTATTTTCAAAGCAAGCAATATCTTTCATGTTAAAACCTATGTTAATCCATTCGTTTATAAGCACATGTATTAATTCATTAAGGCACATTATTGTTAATGCGGCATTTCACATATGATTACATTTCTACGTTATGCAACATTACACTTTGTTTAAGGCCCTACATTAATCTATGATTAATAAACACATCACTAATATTGCACTGATTCCCAACGAAATGCTACCTTTCTAACTAAGTTAATAAAACCCTCTAAATATGTGGGTGCTGACTACTCGGGATTATAATTCACCCCTACAAATTTTTCAAAGTAACATGGCGCTCTCTAAGTCCCCCCCTTTGATGACCTGTGTCATCACATACTACACCATCCTTAGGGAAGAACCAACTTAAACAGAGCTTGTTGCCACTTTCCCTCTCTTGAGCAACTCCATGCTTTTCAAACTTCAATATTGACTGTCTTGCAGACTCTCCATGCGTCTCTCTTGCATTCTCATCGACCTCTTCAATCTACTTGACTGGTAACACTTGTATGCTCTAACCAATCCCCACAACCCAATCACACAACACACCACTATTATTATGGGCTTCAAGCTGTAACCAATAATCCCTTTCCCAAAATTCGCAAACCAACTTCCAACCTTACCAAAACCCTTTCCAATCTTTTCCCACACTGTTTCTCCAGTCAAGTCTTCAATCTCATAATGAATTTCAGTAATTTTGCTTATATATTTCTCTAGATCCTTGCTGTTATCTGGTATATATGCAAAACAACAGTTGATGGACAGAATGCAGAACAATGTCAATCATTCACCCCAGTACAGAGATCTGGGCCTAAATCCATCGTTTTTTTGCACTCCACACCACCCCAGTTCAGACATCGCCATATGCAAATCAGCCTTGACCCTGTGCCTCATGGGAACAGTCCAGCCCGAACTGCCAAGCCATGTCTTTCCTGGACCAGAATCAAGCATCCTAGGACCGGTTTCTGGCTATCAGCCGTCTTCAGCCAGGATAGCTTGACTCAGTGGTGTGGAGAGCATGGGACTCACATCTGAGCATACCCATCCCACTCAGGGTGACAAAATGCAAAACAAAAGTTGATAGACAGAATGCAGAACAATGTCATTCATTCACCCCAGTACAGAGATCTGGGCCTAAATCCATCATTTTTTGCACTCCACACCACCCCAGTCCAGACATAGCCATATGCAAATCAGCCTTGACCCTGTGCCTCATGGGAACCGTCCAGCCTGAACTGCCAAGCCATGTCTTTCCTGGACCGGAATCAAGCATCCTAGGACCGGTTTCTGGCTATCAGCCGTCTTCAGCCAGGATAGCTTGACTCAGTGGTGTGGAAAGCATGGGACTCACGTCTGAGCATACCCATCCCACTCGGGGTGACAAAATGCAAAACAACCTACCTGATCAATGAATTTCTTCTCTGTATCTGACAACAAACATGTCAGATTATGGCGATGTGCATAAGCTGTATCCAACTCCTGGGTTGGAATAACATATGTTCCAAGCCTGTCTTCTGACTTATAATAATCATACTTGTTCAAATGTTTATAGGCCGACACTTCTGGAAGCACTGCATCACAATTTGAAAAGAAATATTCAAAATGATTGCGACCATAAAATATGCTAAGCAGCAAACTACATGAAATTCCATATATCGGTGGAAGGTGATGGTATCTAATACCCTCATCTACAGCCGGCAATTGCATACACACATAACAATCTTTCGCATCCATTGCATCAACATACTCATACAACAACTTTGCATACGCATTAAGCTTGAAATTACCTCTAGACAGATCTGCATGTAATCTACGACTTTCCTCTAGCAGCAAAGCTCTGTCGTTTCCTACCTTGACCTCTTCTTTGCTAGGAGTAGTAGGTATAGGTAACCCCTCAACCTCCACTGCCTGCTCATGTGGTGCCAAATACGAAACTACAACTACTAGAATAATGAAGAGTATCACACCGCCTACAAGTGTCCCTATAATGCACCTAGCTCTACGATTCAGGTTTCCAGCCTCCATGGTCTCGAGACTAGTCTTTTCAATGGATGTACCATGTTACAACGCATACCGTTACAACTACCTACCATTACAACGCGACCATTACAACGCATACCATTACAACGCATAGCGCTTTGAGTGCTGGATAGTGGTAAGTATAATTTACTATTCTAACTCCAGTCCCCGTGGACACTAGGGAAGGTGTTGGATAGTAAATTATACTTATTCCCTATCCTAGAGCGCCCCCCAGCGCAATGCGTTGTAATGGTATGCGTTGTAAAAGATGCGTTGTAGTGGTAGTGCGTTGTAACAAATGCGTTGTAACAGGTGTATACCCTTTTCAATATAATTGTTCAGCAACAGTGTTCAAAAAGTCTCTTCTTCCTTCTTTCCAGTTGAAGCGCTCAAACCACACCTCAGAGTCTGAAAGTCCCCTTTTCAATTTCAGTTCCTTATTTACAGCAAACAATAGACAACTTTAACCCTTCTCTGTCCTCTACCAAGGGTGCTGGAACTCGTCGGGTGTGTGAAGCATGCACCCAATTCAGTAGCCTTCCACACTTCACAGCAGTGTTCGTGACAAGGATGACTTGGTAGGGTCCTTTCCAACGAACATCCAAGCAGCTCTTTCTCATATGCTTCCGAACCAGTACCCAGTCCCCCGGACTCAGGTCGTGGCAGAGATCACTTGAAGCCGGGACCACAGCAGCCTGCACCTGATGGAACACAAAACGGATGACATCAGCGAGTCCCTTGCAATAATCTAGGATCAGACCATCTGTGATACTCAGCAAGGATGTATGATGTAACAACGCGTGTTATTACAACGCGTGCTGTTACATCGCAGTTGTTACAACGACTGCATGTTACCACACTATGCCTTTACAACGCAAGTCTTTCCATCGACTTGCGCTAGGTTGTGCGCTAACATTAATAAAGTGTAATTTACTATTCCAACTCCAGTCCACTTATCTGTAGGGAAGGTGTTGGGATAGTAAACTACACCATTTGTAATATTAGCACACCATCTAGCGCAAGTCGATGTAAAGACTTGCGTTGTAATGGCATAGCGTTGTTACATGCGGTCGTTGTAACGACCGCGATGTAACAGCATTGCGGTGTACTAACTGCGTTGTTAAGGAGGTTTCCCACTTAGCAATGCTGTCGATGGCACTGCTGGTAACCTCATTGCCCTCCCCATCAACACTTCATGAGGCGAGAGACCTGTTCTTCTGTCTGTGGTACTGCGCATACTCATTAGCACTAAAGGCAGAGCGTCTGGCCACATCAGATGCGTGGATGAACACACTTTTGCCATCCGAGCTTTCAAAGTTCCGTTGATCTGCTCCACTATCCCAGAAGCCTCTGGTCGGTAACTACAAAGGAGACTCTGATCAATGTTCAGTGCTGTGCAAAGCATCTTCATGATCTCACTGTGGAAGTGAGTTGCTCTGTCCGATTCCAAAGAGGTCAGAACCCCAAATCTAGGCACAAGTTCCCTCAACAATTGCTTGGCTACTGTAAGTGTGTTGCACCTGCGTGTCGGGTATGCCTCCATCCACCGTGAGAATACACACACCACCAAGATGTATCTCAGATGATTGCATTTTGGCATCTCAATAAAGTCTAATTGCATTCTGTTGAAAGGCCCCCCAGACCTCCCAATGAGACTCATGGTAACTGCAGTTCTCTTTCCAACATTCATTTGTTGGCAAGTAACACACCTTTGACACACAGCTTCTGCCACTGCACGCAATTTCAGATTGTACCATGTTTGTCTGAACACTCGCACCATTGCATCTCTTCCCAAATGAACTGCACCATGAATTTGTCTCGCCATTGGATTCAACAGCTCATCTGGAAACACTGCTCTCCCATCAGTCGAGACTCAAATATTCACATCTCCTTTCACACAGCCTGAATTGATCCACATGTTTTGCTTGTGGTCTGACACTTGTTCCTGCATGCATTTGAGCTCATCCCAAGTATCTGCCATGGCAAGCATCATGTTTAACTCGGTTCTCTCCTGACATCCCTCTATGTCATGTTCAGTGAAGGAATAGCCTTGCTCGTGACAGAAACGGGCAACCTCATCTGCATATCTGATTCCCAGCATCACAAAATCTGTCCCCTTTGCCATGAGCCGTGCACTTCACGACAGCAATCTCTTTGTGTCACTGCAAAGCTTCCAAGAGCAACCTTACAAATTCCCCGTTCCTAATAGGGGATCCAGATGAAGTCATGTAACCTCTCTGAGACCATAACTGTTCGAAGTCATGAACCTCACCAAACCCATATTGGCTGTCAGTGTAAATGGTAATCCGAATCTGGTCTGCTGCCAAACAAGCACGAGTTAGGGCAATGATTTCAGCGACTTGAGCAGAGTATACTCCTTCCAGGCACGCAGCTTCAACAACTCCTGTAATCGTGCACAAAAAAAATTTCATCAGGGTCAGTCAACGGTTCATCAACAATGTCAGGTCTTGGTTTGGTGCAAAGTTCAGTCACATCGAAACAATCATGATCCTCAAAATCTTCTTCAAGCATATTTGGCAAGGGTACCAAGGTAGCAGGATTCAAAACAGAGCACCTCTTAAGGGTCACATTCTCCGCAGAAAGTATAACCTGCTCATAGCGTGTGATCCTATTATTTGTCAAGTGCTGTGTCTTGGTCCTGGTCATTAACAACTCAACAGAATGGGGTATGTATACCATTAATTGGTGACCCATGACAATACTCTCACACCTTTCAATGCTGACACCCGTTGCAGCTACGGATTTGAGACATCCAGGCAATGCTGAAGCTACTGGATCTTAAGTAGCTGAAAAATAGGCAACTGGTCTATGGACACCTCCTTAATCATGAACTAGGACTGCCAATGCACAACCCTCTCGTTCACAGCAGAATAGTGAAAAAGACTTATTGTAGTCAGGCATTCCCAGTGCCGGAGCACGACAAAGGTCCTGTCGCAACACCAGGAAAGCCTTCATACAGTCATTGTCCCATGGTACCGGATCACTCACGTCCTTGTGCGTAAGTCTTTGTAAAGGCTTTGCCTTTAATGAGAAGTTACAAAAAACAATTTGATGGACAGAATGTAGATCAATGTCTTACATTCACCCCAGTACAAGGATCTGGGCCTAAATCCATCGTTTTTTGCACTCCACACCACCCTGGGTCAGATAATGGCTTTATGCAAATCAGCTCTGACCCTGTGCCCCATGGGAACAGCCCAGTCCGAACTACAACAGCCATATCTTTCCCAGACCGGAATCAAGCATCCGAGGACTGGACCGGTTTCGAGGTAACACCTCTCATCAGCCCGGCTAGCTTGAGTCCAGTGGTGTGGAGGCTCTGGGACCCACGTCTGAGCTACCCCAGTACACTCAGGGAGAAAATTACAAAAAACAATTTGATGGACAGAATGTAGATCAATGTCTTACATTCACCCCAGTACAAGGATCTGGGCCTGAATCCATCGTTTTTTGCACTCCACACCACCCTGGGTCAGATAATGGCTTTATGCAAATTAGCTCTGACCCTGTGCCCCATGGGAACAGTCCAGTCCGAACTACAACAGCCATATCTTTCCCAGACCGGAATCAAGCATCCGAGGACCGGACCGGTTTCGAGGTAACACCTCTCATCAGCCCGGCTAGCTTGACTCCAGTGGTGTGGAGGCTCTAGGACCCACGTCTGAGCTACCCCAGTACACTCAGGGAGAAAATTACCAAAAACAATTTGATGGACAGAATGTAGATCAATGTCTTACATTCACCCCAGTACAAGGATCTGGGCCTAAATCCATCGTTTTTTGCACTCCACACCACCCTGGGTCAGATAATGGCTTTATGCAAATCAGCTCTGACCCTGTGCCCCATGCCCCATGGGAACAGTCCAGTCCGAACTACAACAGCCATATCTTTCCCAGACCGGAATCAAGCATCTGAGGACCGGACCGGTTTCGAGGTAACACCTCTCATCAGCCCGGCTAGCTTGACTCCAGTGGTGTGGAGGCTCTGGGACCCACGTCTGAGCTACCCCAGTACACTCAGGGAGAAAATTACAAAAAACAATTTGATGGACAGAATGTAGATCAATGTCTTACATTCACCCCAGTACAAGGATCTGGGCCTAAATCCATCGTTTTTTGCACTCCACACCACCCTGGGTCAGATAATGGCTTTATAGGCCCAGATCCTTGTACTGGGGTGAATGTAAGACATTGATCTACATTCTGTCCATCAAATTGTTTTTTGTAATTTTCTCCCTGAGTGTACTGGGGTAGCTCAGACGTGGGTCCCAGAGCCTCCACACCACTGGAGTAAAGCTAGCCGGGCTGATGAGAGGTGTTACCTCGAAACTGGTCCGGTCCTCGGATGTTTGATTCCGGTCTGGGAAAGATATGGCTGTTGTAGTTCGGACTGGACTGTTCCCATGGGGCACAGGGTCAGAGCTGATTTGCATATTGCCATTGTCTAACCCAGGGTGGTGTGGAGTGCAAAAAAACGATGGATTTGGGCCCAGATCTTTTGACTGGGGTGAATGTGTGACATTGATCCACATTCTGTCCATCACCTGTTTTGTTTTTAACGAGAAGTTGGCAATCCACTGGCGACAGTAGCCACCCATCCC
The DNA here is from genome assembly GCF_964263255.1 of Lissotriton vulgaris. Classification (NCBI taxonomy): domain Eukaryota; kingdom Metazoa; phylum Chordata; class Amphibia; order Caudata; family Salamandridae; genus Lissotriton; species Lissotriton vulgaris. The sequence continues at coordinate 1,405,715,617 of NC_141687.1, forward strand.
TAGGAACATCCTGACCTCTCTCCGGGTTGAAGGCACCATCATATTCATTATTGCCTCAATCCTATCAGGTGACACTTTCCTTTTGCCCTTCTCTATTCTGTGACCCAGATACTGCACTTCGTTCAGGCAGTACTGCAACTTATTTGGCGATACCTTGTGTCCATTCTCTGCCAAATGATTCAGTAAAGCGATGGTATCAATCCTGTATGCATCTTCTGTCCCTGACGCCACAAGGAGGTCGTCTATGTACTTGGTGAGAGCGGAGTTCTGCGACAGTACTAGACTCTCCAGATTCTTTTTCAAAATCTGATTAAAGATCGATGGACTCTCCGTGTACCTCTGAGGGATACGACACCACGTTAAGATACGACTTTCCAGCTTGAAAGCGAACAAAAACTGGCTCTCTTCATGCAAAGGTATCGAGAAGAAAGCTTGGCAAAGGTTAGTCAGAGTAAACCACTCAGCCTGGCACAGGATCTGAAATAAGATTACAGATGGATTCGGTACCACTGTACAACAGGAAACAACTATGTTGTTCACTCGGCGCAAATCCTGCACAATTCTAAACTTCCTGCTCGGTTTCTGCAATCCCATGATTGGTGAGTTACATGGACTGCCCAATATCTCCTTCAGAATTCCCTGTTTAATCATAGACTCAATTACAGGCTTTATCCCTGCAATTGTCTCTGGGGTCAAATTATACTGAGGCGTTAATGGGAAATATGCATTCTGCTTAACCTGGATCTTAACTGGCTCAACTCCTTTAATCAAGCCTGTATCTTCTCAGGTAAAGTCCCACACCTCCTGTGAAACTGAATCTCTCAAATCAAGTGGAAGCTCCTCCACTGTCAGAGCAGGGTACATCTCTATGCACACAGTGGAGAAGTGTGGCTCACTGATTAGAGCGGCAGACCCTGATGCAGAGGTCTGGCCCGGGACCAGGGTTCAATTCCCGACGCCGCAGGTTCCTGAGCCCAAAAATGTCCACGGACTCGATAATTCTCACCTCGGTGCCTATTCTAATCATGGGGTCCCACGCTGCAACTCTGGGCAATAGCTTGCTTAATCTCCACTACGGCGGGTCACCCGCTGTGGGATGCCTGGCTTTCACCTTGGGGATGCCCAGTAGGGGTTATCTCACAGGGAAAAAGCCAGGACGGGTTCCCAAGGCAAGCACCTTGATGCCTTCAGGTGATACGTGCGCTATATAAGTCGCAATACATTTACATACATTTACATGCTGATTTGTGACCTTAAAGGTAGCGTCATCAACATTAGTCTGTAGTTCCACTCCCTTAGGGGTGCAATAGATGGTACAATTAAGCTTGCACAGGAGATCCCTCCCTAGCAAACAAACTGGACTTGAATTGCACACCACAACTGATCTCTATCCTTGAACGTTCCTATCTTCACAGGAATCGGTTCTGTCAGAGGTTTTGTTATTTTCCTATTTGCGACACCTACAACTTGGATTGTCTGTCCCGAGAGTGGTAGGTTGGGGACTACTGCAGATCTCACAGTAAAACGGGCAGCACCAGTATCAACCAAAAAGGTGGTAGGATGACCATCAACGTCAGCTTCTACAAATGGCCCCTCTGGTCTACCTCCAAGACTGCCCCAAGAGTGAATCTTCCTCCCCCTCAGGCACCCTCATGCCAATGGGTCTAAGTAACAGTCATCGCTCTCCTCGAAGAGAGGCATCTGCTGGTAAGTCCGAGTCCCTGACGATATTTTTGGTGGCTGGGGAACCTGGACTCGAGGAGCCGAAGTCCCCCCTTTTATCGACTTAGTCTTTGGTACTGCTGTCGTCATCACCCGAGGTGCTTGCACCTGAGCCACTTCCTCCTGCTGCTCCTGATTTTCAGGATTATATGGACACTTGCGTCTCCAGTGTCCAATCTGATTACACTGGTGGCACTTGGTGGTCTTTTTCAAAGTTGCCACATCTACCCTTGGCTTGGAGTCATCACCATTTCCCTTTTTCTGACCATTCTGTTTCCGCGCTAAAGTACCACCCCCTGATTGGACCTGACTTCCCTTGTCAGCAGATTGCATCTGGACCAGCATCAGCTTGTCCGTAAGTGTTTTGTGCTTCGAGTCAATTTCATCACTACAGTACCTGGCATACCTCAAAATTTCATCCAGCGGCCTGTTCTGCCAACAGATCAAATGTTGCTGTATCATAAGGCAAATCTCAGGTCTCAACCCTAGAACAAACTTTGAAACAAACTGTCCTATCTCCTTAGGATCCATTACATCTAGACCACTATACTGCCTAAAGGCTTGCAACAGTCGTTCGTAATACTCCTGCACTGTCTCTTTAGGTTCCTGAACCGTCCGATCTATCTTCACCCAGTCAATATCCTGTGGTGGTACCTAAGATTTCAACCAGGTAATGACTTGTTTGTATTTTTTCATCACCAGAGGTGACGGGCCATTCGTGGCAGCATCCCTTTCTGGCTTCGCAGTGGGCCATTCAATAGCAATCTTACATGCTACCCACAAATCTCCCGGAACCACGATATCAAACAAGATGTTCAAGTCCATCCCAGCCCCTTTGAGATCTTAACAAACCTCTCTACCTGCTTGTACCATTCAACTGGACTCTTTCTCAGCTTTGGGAAATCATTTGTAAAGGCAGCCAAATCTCCCCGACTCCAAGGCACATGTACATATCCTACATTGGCCACCTCCCTTAAAGGGTATGCTCTAATTCCTGAAATTCTTCCTCCTGGAGGAGGTGTCTCTGCCACACTCCTTCTAACACTCTTTTTCTTTGACCACCTTTCTTCCCATTTATCAAGTCTGCCCCAGGCTCGTATCCCTATAATCAGTTCTCGAATAGGAGTCTTTAGTCCGATCACCCTTTTCTCCTCTAAGTCTTGATCAGTATACTGCAATCTGTGATTACCCTGCAGCATTTTTGTCCTAGACAAATCCACATCATATTTATCCGCTAATTCAGTCAGCTTCTCATGGGTCAACCTTGCTTTCTGAGTCACGTCCTTCGCTACAAACAGCAACTCATCTGGTTCGTAAAGTTCAATCCTCTCTAAAGGCAAGTTTGCTTTAACAATTTCATCCACTTCTGTTTTTAGCCGCATCACATCAATTCTCTTTGCCTTTATTGCTGCACTCAGAGTACCTCGACTAGATGCACTGCTTCTCTCTCCTCAAGCACTGTCTTGATCTCTGCATCTGTTCACTTCAGATACATCTCTGAAAGCCACCCTGTTCTCGACACTCCCTTGATCCCAATCCTCCCTTGGCCTGTCGCTCTGAGCCCCTTCAACTGTCTCCCATGTTCTCAAATCTGGCCTCAGTTCCACAAGAGATTTTGGTCTCGGGCCCCTTAAATCCAGCAGTCCTCTCGACGTGTCTGCTGTCGCTGGTAACGGGGTACTCGATTCTACAGGCCTTGACCTTGGGATCAATCCTTCCACTACACTATTCCTCCCATAGCTTGTACTCCCTTCCATGCCCATCTGCAGTTGGCCTCCACTTCGCGTATGCTCAGGATTATATACTGACACTATGGGACCAATTGTAACCGGTACTGTAAGAGCATCGGGTAACCTCTGAGAACTGACACTTTCTACATTTTGTCCCTCTCCTGTCGAGAGCTTTCCCACTACTTCAGTTCTGGGAGAGACTAGCGGTACCCTAACTTCCTCTACCGGGGCTGACTTCTCCTCCCCTAACTCTGGGTTGTATGGAGGTGGTCTCTCAGATAACAGCCTTTCTATCAAGCTATCATCTGTATCACTGTTGTCTTCCTCTCCATTCCTTTTCTGCGCATCCCCTGTTTTAACCGACAATGGGTACAATCTATCTCCCACAATCATCTGTACCCTCCATTTCTTTTCCAATGCATCCCACCTCGCGTCTTGGACTGCCCTAACTGACCTCTTCACTCTTTCCTGTCGCCGTCCCTGTTCCTTTCGTGCGCCGCCCTGATCCATGCATTTAAAGCCTCAAACTGTGTCGGTCTAGGCGGGGGTCGCAAAGAAGCCATAATCGATTTCAACTCATACAACACTTTCAATCTAAAAGTTCCGTATCTGGGAAAGGTTAACTCCTCATTTCCATCTGTCATCTTGCACCAGTACTCGAGCCACAATACAGGGTGCAACCCAACATTTGTAGCCATGTAATGAGCCGGAGTATCTTCCGGTGGGGCCTCTTCTCCCCCCCCCCCCCAAGGTTCTAACTTTTTCTCTTTTATGAACAAATCTCGCAAAACTTTAAAACATTTCATGATGAAAACGAGTAGTTCTCCCGCAGCGCTCTTTTACTTCCTGATGACAATCAAACAATCCCAGCGCGGCTCCACACTAACCGCCCTATCCCAGCGCGGCACCTCTGATGTCACTCGCCTCCGCTTTCGCAGCAGTTCCCCTCCTTTACAATTCGTCTCTCACTCACACACACGTCCCAATCATACACTGAAATGATCACTTCCGACCAAGTAATCATTTAGCTGACTGTACGTACACAGTCTGCCTGTACGTCCACAGTTGCATATTTGTCACCGAACTGGCAACTGTCTGACCACGAAACGACCAGACAATCACCTCACTGATAGGTTACAAACACACAGCAACTCACGACCAGCATCAGTTACTCACGCACTCACACATCCGTTCCCCCTATCTCGGTCCAGCGGGCGATCGATGGTACCTCACGATCCCCTTAACAATGGTCGACAATTACTATGGGTGTTCGATACACCCAAACCCCTTAAGCTACTCCTTGAGCCTAAGATTTTCCCGGGCTGCGTGCGCTCACAGTCTGATCTCCTTTCATACAACAGGCACTCCAACTCCGCAAGACATTACACCACAACACAACATATAAACACCACAATCTAACAATCTATAACCCTATCTATACTCACTCTCCTACGAACTGCTGCTTTTCGCCGCACCGTCACTCTCCGTCGTTCTCCATGGAACGCTGTCTTCCGCCGACAAACCACTGGCCAAACATCACCTACTTTCTATGGGCCTTGGGAACTCTTATCCTAATCTAGATCTTCCCTCGCTCTAGAAGGGAACCATCCTCTGTTACCAACTGGGGAAGCTGGGATTCTCATCTAGATTTCCTTACCAATCTCTAGAATCCTAGGTCAGGCAGACTGAACCTTTTTCCCTGTCTTAGAAGCATAAAGGGAAGATTTTCACAATCATAGCTCATAACAACTTTACAATACAAATCCAAATTAGACTCAAAGGACCACTGACTAGAATTGAAATTTTGAAGATTTAATACAAAGTCAAAAATATTTGAACATACAAACATCTCAGCAAAACATTCAGGAAATAGACTGGCACTAATGCAAACGTAATCCTGCGCAAGAGTCTCAGACGACTCAGAATAAAAATCAGAGTTAATTCGAGAAGCATTAGACATACCATTACCGACAATGTAGGTAGTCGGGACTGCATTTACAAAAAGGAAGATAATTTGGTTAGACTGTCCCTACACTAACTGTAAGGTGACATCCCTATTCAACGATTTACCCAGCACGCATAAAGGTGTCAGCTGTGAAGACTTCCTAAGAAGTACACTCACTTTCTAATAAATAGCCTCAGCTACCGAGCTCGTTCTGAGATGCTCCTTCTTATGCCTTACTCTGCCTTGAGTCCACAAATTCCCTACATCTTGCCTTTCCCAAGCCCACTTTCTGACTCCTAGTCTGCTCTCTGCTCTCTGCTCCCTGCTCTCTGCTCCGGACTGCCTTCACCCTCGGGTGCTGTACCTAATACAAAACCCCAAAAATCGTTGACACGCCCAGAGGTACGCCCCGTCTGGCAGGTGCGGATCTTCTGATGTTTCCATTATGGCACCTTTCCATCAAGCATCCGTTGGTGTGTCCTTGGGTCCCAGGCACCTTCTTCGCTGAATGTTGTACTCCCAAATTTTTTGGGAGCTCCTCTGCACTCGCGCCTACTATCCTAACTTCTAAAGAATAGTCCCTTCTACCTAACGAGCCTTGTGACCTTGCACCTGCAAGCTAAAATACATGAGAGCATCCTTGCAAACATTCGAAGTTACAATTTAATATTTGCTGAGGATAGCCTTTCCCAGGCAAGAGAAAATCATTTATTTTCCGACTAAGGCTAACCAAAGAAAAATACAGTTAGGCCTCTACTGACTTCAGCATGTCCCAGGCCCTTGCACGTTTAAATGCATTCCTGACAAAACATTACATTTCATCACAGTAAAACACTAATTCTATTTTCAAAGCAAGCAGTATCTTTCACGTTAAAACCTATGTTAATCCACTCGTTTATAAACACATGTATTAATTCATTAGGGCACATTATTGTTAATGCGGCATTTCACATATGATTACATTCCTATGTTATGCAATATTACACTTTAAGGCCCTATATTAATCTATGATTAATAAACACATCACTAATATTGCACTGATTCCCAACCTATTGTTACCTTTTTAACTATGTTAATCCACTCGTTTATAAGCATATGTATTAATTCATTAAGGGACATTATTGTTAATGCGACATTTCACACATGATTACATTTCTACGTTATGCAACATTACACTTTAAGGCCCTACATTAATCTATGATTAATAAACACATCACTAATATTGCACTCATTCCCAACCTATTGTTACCTTTCTAACTACGTTAATAAAACCCTCTAAATATGTGGATGCTGACTACTCTGGATTATAATGCACCCCCACAAATTTTTCAAAGTAACATGGCGCTCTCTCATTTTATTTTCATCCTGATCAAGGTTAGAGTTCAACAGTGTCATCTGAGTAGTCAAAAGGGTCTATAAAAGTAATGAAAGAACTCGCTCTACCTATGGGAGAAATAGTTATTGGTGGATAATATTCGCCTCCACTGCCTTAAGTAAAATCAGGACTCTCCCTCACTATTAGCTAGGAGAATCTGCAATTTTAGACAGGATTTAATATGCAAGTTCAAAGGGGCCCTAACCCATTCATTGCCATTTTAAACATAGAGACCCTTGAACAGTTCATTGACTTAAGAATTTCCGCCAATCTCACTCAAGCCCAGAATGCTGCCCACGCTATTACTCCATGCTGAATGGGCACCAAAACGGCCTATATCTTTTTCTACCGTAGCCATTACTTCTTTAGCCCACCTACTAAGGCCATCATTCACAAGTTAATTGTGCCACCAGTGATTTGCTTTTTTTGGCGCACCAGTGTTGCAGTAAGCCTGCCTATATTTACAAAGCAGGATGGTTGAAGCGTGCCCCAGCTTCATGGACGGGCCTGTTCCATCGGCTCCCGTGGAGTCCATCTTGGCCGATTTTCCGCCTATTTCAGCTGCGTCGTCATTGGCACTTATGGCCAATCTTAAATCTGGGTCGCCTCTTGACCCATGCCCTGCCAAATTTTTGGCGAAAATGCCGGCGGTGGTAAATCCTTTGGCAAATCCACTCTTAAATCTCTCTTTGTGTGAGGGGGTGGTCCCGCAGGCTTGGAAGCAGGCGATGGTGACCCCCCTCCTCAAGAAGCCTGGCCTAGACCCTGAGGCGTTGGCCAATTATAGGCCAATCTCTCTCCTTCCTGCACTGGCTAAAATTGTGGAGAAGCACGTGCATACCGTGCTCTCTGGCTTTTTGGAAACCAACGATCTGCTTCATCCCACTCAATCTGGCTTCCGCCCCAATTTAGGCACCGAGACGGCGCTTTTGGAGGTGTCTGAAGCCATTAAGGAGGTACTGGATTCAGGAGGTAAAGCTATGCTTGTCATGCTTGATTTGTCGGCGGCCTTTGGCACCGTCCCCCATGAGAGTCTCCTCGTCAGACTTCATGAGTTCGGTCTGAGGGGGACGGTGTTCAGCTGGTTTAGATCATTCTTAGCGGGCTGTCGACAACGATCTGGGCCTCCTCAAGTTCTGCCGTGATGCCGCCTTTGGGAGTCAGAGTCCCGCAGGGCTCTGTGCTGAGTCTGACTCTTTTTAACATCTTTATGACTCCATTGGCGGCACTGGCGGAGTCCTTGGGGGCCCAGATCCTATCCTATGCCGATGATACCCAGCTCCTATTTACGTGTGGGAAAAGAGAGGAGTTTGACGGAGAGAGTATTCGTGAGTGCCTTGGGGCTGTTTTCGAATGGTTTCAGCAAAACAGCCTCAAGTGCAACCCAGATAAATCAGAGGTGCTTTTCTTCGGGTGTCAGGCTGACCCGAGCTGGCAGGATTGGTGGCCAGTTAACATGTTCCCTCCTGCGTCTTCCTCTCTGGTTGCTAAGAACTCGGGGGTCAAAATTGACAACAGCTTGTCGCTTAAGTCCCAGATCCTTGGACAGACCGGCACTTGCTATGGCCTCCTTAAAATGTTACGTAAGTTCCTTCCCCTGCTCCCGCTAGCGCATAGGAAGACTACGGTCCAGGCTCTTATTTAATCTAGGCTGGACTATTCGAATGTCTTATATTTGGGTCTTCCCGAATACCTACTCCAAAGACTCCAGGTGGTCCAAAACTCGGTGGCACGGGCAATTTTTGGCCTACCTCGCTGAGCGAGAGCCTCGGATCTCTTACACTCCTACACTGGCTGCCTATTCGGAAGCGGATTGTTTTTAAAACACTTACGCTGGCGCATAAGGCACTCCATGCTGTGGGAGCTGAATATATTATTATTATTATTATATTATTAAAGAGAGTCGGGCTCGGCACCGAACCCTGCGGGACTCCGACCTCCAGAGGCGGTACTTCGGCTGAGTATGGGGGGGACCAGACCACCTGCCGACGACCGGCTAAATAAGATCGAAACCAGCTCAACACTGTCCCTCTCAGACCGATCTCATGGAGTCTGCTGAGGAGACCCTCATGAGGGACGGTGTCGAAAGCCGCCGACAGGTCTAACATTACCAACATGGCCCTTCCTCCTGCATCCAGCACTTCCTTGATGGCCTCATTGACCTCCAAAAGTGCCGTCTCGGTACTTAGGTTGGATCGAAAGCCATACTGGGTGGAGTGCAGCAAGCTATGGGTTTCAAGGAAAGTAGAAAGCACAGTATGCACATGCTTTTCTACTATCTTTGCGAGAGCAGGCAGGAGGGAAATCGGCCTATAATTGGCATGGAGCTCGGGGTCAAGGCCAGACTTTTTAAGGAGTGGGACAACCATTGGCAGTTTCCAAACTGCGGGGACCACATCACTAGTCAGTGACAGGTTAAGAATGGGATTAATCAGCGGGTTCAGAACCTCCGCTACCCTAGCCAGAAATTTAGCAGGGCAAGGGTCAGAGGGTGAGCCTGACTTGAGCTTGATCAGGAAATCCTGAGAAACGGAGTCAGAGAGAAATGGAAACTCCGAGAGAAAGGGTCCAGATCCAGCTATCAAATTCAGCTGGTCCCCGGGATGGTGACAACACTCGGGCCCAAGGAAGAAAAAGAGTCTTGAATCCGCTTGATCTTAGTGGTGAAAAAGCTAGCTAGCGAGATCACCCACGGCTCAGAAAACTCATGATGCGACGCATTTGCCTTAGGAGTTATAAACTCCTTCACAATAGTGAAGATTTCCCTGCAGGAACTTGAAGCAGTCTCAATACTTGCAGAGAAATAGTTCTTTTTTTCGACCAGAATGTCCGCATGATAGACCTTGATGGTAGCCCTATAGGCAGCCTTGGCCCCAGGATCATACTGCTGGCGCCAGAGCCTCTCTGCTACCTTACAATTGCGCCGGGACAGTGCAAGAGCCTACGTGAACCAAGGAGCAGAGGTCCGCCTAGAGGTTGTCCGGGGAGCAATCGCCGGAGCTAATTCGTCTAATCGCTCCACTAGCCACTTCTGTAGCAAATCGAGATCCCTCTCTAGGTCTCCTGATAGAGGGCAGGAATGATCCAAGCAGGCCTGTGCCAGACTTTCAGGGGTCACCCGATGATATGCCCGACTAGTCTGCCTGGGATGACTCGACGTTGCGCAGGCGGATTTACTAGTACCCAGAATCTGAAATCTAATCAGAAAATGGTCCGACCAGAGGACAGGGACAGGGCTGGCCATAACAAGTGGAATGGTGGAGAACACCTGATCAAGGGTGTGGCCCTTGTCCGAACAGCCAGGTAGGGAATGAGGTCCAGGGGGGCGGTGATATCATTGATTTTAATCGTGTCACCATCCATCCCTGCTTCCACGTGTATGTTAAAATCCCCAAGCACTATACAGTGTTCTGTCTTCAGACAAAGCGCCGAAGCTAGCACCTGCAGCTCCTCATGAAAGGACCCCAGCTGACCTGGTGGTCTGTAGACCAGGAGCCCGGAAAAGGATTGATGGGGAGATAGGGCGATAGAAAACGCCAGGGATTCACAGCCGGAAATGGTCTCCATAGGGATAACCACACATGAGGCAGATCTCCGGACCACAATCGCCACCCCTCCACCCCTCCCGATTAATCTATCGTGTCTAAAAATCACATCATCAGGAGGGATAGCAGTCGCAATGTCACGGTTGGAGGACTCCCCTAGCCAAGTTTCAGTAAGCATTAAGCAAACAGGTTTTTCGACAGTTAAAAGCTCGTAGATATCAAGAGCATGCCTGCTCAAAGAGCGAGTATTAAGTAAGAGGCACATATAGTTAACATTGGTCTTAGGGCTGGAAGCCCCCAGCACCGGGAAATTGCCTGGTATCCATCAGCATCCCAGACACCGCCTTTTGCCTCTGCATCGCCCAGTAAAGACCACACGACACACACCCATACCTTTCCTGAGTGAAAGGAGATCAGACGCCGAATACATGAGCCTAGAGCCAGCCGCCCCCGCCACGCCGTCCACCTCCGAGACGACTCCGGCGCGGCTATGGCACGCTCGCTGCTCGCGTTCGCTGCGCGAAGTGGTGTCCATCTGCTTTTGTAGTCCCTTCGAGAGCGCAAGGGCGCTGGGACTTGTAATTCTAAGTCCTAAAACCTGAGGGGGGCTGATCGCGCGTCTCGGCCACAGAACCTAATCGTCTGTGAGGAGAGAGGCACTGTGCATGCGGTATGTGCTTTCAACAACAAAAAAATAGTTAAAATACACAGATTCGGCGCAAAACAAACTATCCAAGACAGTGATTTTAAAAGGATGTTAGCAGGCTATCACCCGGCTTCCACCTCAGGTGCGAAGGAAAAACTATTGGCGCAGTAGTCAGAGGCAAATTAGAAAAACTTTGTTGCCAGGCTTCTGCTGCCGTTGTATTGAAGAATTAATGGTCTGGCTTACGAAATCAAGTATAAAAAATCTTACATTACCTCCACAGTAAACACACAGACATAGCCTTGCTCCAGCAGATGTATCGAGGAATCTTGCATCAAAGGCGCGGCTCCTCCTTTTGTAGTCCCTTCGAGAGCGCAAGGGCGCTGGGACTTGTAGTTTTAAGTCCTAAAACCTGGGGGGGTCTGATCGCGCGTCTCCAGCCACAGAACCTAATCGTCTGTGAGCAAGAGGAGAGAGGCGCTGTGCATGCGGTATGTGCTTTCAACAACAAAAAAATTGTTAAAATGCACAGATTTGGGGCAAAACAAACTATCCAAGACAGTGATTTTTAAAAGGATGTTAGCAGGCTATCACCCGGTTTCCGCCTCAGGTGCAAAGGAAAAACTATTGGCGCAGTAGTAAGAGGCAAATTAGAAATACTTTGTTGCCAGGCTTCTGCTGCCGTTGTATCGAGGAATCTCGCGTCAAAGGTGCGGCTCCTCCTTTTGTAGTCCCTTCGAGAGCGCAAGGGCGCTGGGACTTGTAGTTCTAAGTCCTAAAACCTGGGGGGGGGGCTGATTGTGCGTCTCCGGCCACAGAACCTAATCGTCTATGAGCAAGAGGAGAGAGGCGCTGTGCATGCGGTATGTGCTTTCAACAACAAAAAAATAGTTAAAATACACAGATTTGGCGCAAAACAAACTATCGAAGACAGTGATTTTTAAAAGGGTGTTAGCAGGCTATCACCCGGCTTCCGCCTCAGGTGCAAAGGAAAAACTATTGGCACAGTAGTCAGAGCAAATTAGGAATACTTTGTTGCCAGGCTTCTGCTGCCGTTGTATCGAAGAATTAATGGTCTGGCTTACGAAATCAAGTATAAAAAATCTTACATTACCTCCACAGTAAACACACAGACATAGCCTTGCTCCAGCAGATGTACTTGTCCCCGCATGAGTGGTCTAAGCTTAGAAGGGAATCTGTGGGGACGATCATCCCAATAGCAGGTTCGTTAAAGAGGCTGTCCACTGCTACTGGCTATTCCAAGAAGTGTTGAGTAGCAATAGTGACAGGGAAGAGATTGACCTGCCGGGTTCTTATGACATGGTCAGATGGTGAAGGCCGATGGGTGTTTGCCAAAATGAAAATATTGGAGCGTAATGTGGTGGTGCGATCGATCTAAGCCTCCACAGCTGACAAAACCCATTTCTTGGCATACCTGTCAAGATTGTTGACAGCCTTCGGTAGGATGCCCGTCCCGCTGAGGGGTGACTTGAAACTGGCCAACCTCAGATAGAACAGGTCATGCTGACAACCACCATCAGCATAATAGAGCCTTGCTTTGTAACCTCCTGGGCGACCATGTATTCCTTGATATCTCGTGCCTGCTTCAACAGTCTGACAAGGACAGGAAAGAAGTACTCAATACCACATAGACTATTTCCTTCTCTACTCCCTTAGATTGTGGATTGTGGCATCTTGGAAGGGGGTACTGTGAAGTATTGGTTCTCCCTGGCCTGGAGCTGGGGGGTCACTCATCAGCCCCCTGTCAGGTAGCGAATGAAAGCATTTGCAAATAGGTGTCTGTAGGAGAAAACCCATCAGAAAATTAGGGCTCTATAAACTTTCACAGGGTCCTCTATGTGGCGAGCAAGGAGACACTGAAGGGGACGATGATGCAGGAATCAACGCCGGCAAAGTGCACTGCTCAGGCAGTCCTCCGGAATCTGGGGACCCAGGGAAACATCTTTATGACATATTCCATTGCCTCCCCCACGCAAGCTCTATGAGCCCAACTTGACAGGGCAAAGATCCAGATGAACTTCTTCATGGAGGCAACATAGAAAGCACTGGTTAACCTCCGTTGGCACTGCTACGGCCATGAGGAGAAGGCCTGAAGACTTCTTATGTGCAATCGAGGCTGCAGAAATCTCAGTTCGCCATACCGTAGGTGGCAGGGTTATCCATTGGAGTCCTTGCTTGCAGACCATCTAGATACTGAAGGCTCGTCTCTGATACCCTACCTTGTGAATGTTTGCTGACTGTGCTCTTCCCATGTCAAACAGGAATAATTCAGAAGTCATCCCAGATTCATTGTATAATCATCCAAGTACTGTAGAAGTAATTTTCACATCATTAGACATAACCAAGCTCTTGAAGTCATCAGTACAATTTAGAAACTTGACCTGATGATTTGAGGATGACTTGAAAATATGTATCTGATGACTTCACAAGGTGTGACTATTCCTGATGACTTCAGGAGAATTTAAGAATGAGTATCTGATTACTTCACAAGGTGTGACTATTCCTGATGACTTTAGAAGAATTAAAAAATTAGAATCTGATGTCTTCAAAATGTGTGACTATTCTTGATGACTTCAGGAGGATTTAAGAATGGGTTTCTGAGTACTTCATTAGGTCCAATTGTTGTTGATGAGTTGAGGATGATTTGAAAGATGAATATCCAAAAATTCTCAAGCATAATTTCTTTATAACATGATGAAATTGCTCCTGATGTTTTGAGAATGATTTGCTTTGTATTATTTTGTGTCAGAAAGGTCCAACCTGCTGTGTGATTTTAGAATTATTTGCTGATTACTACTCAGTGAACACTATTTAGATTTTAAATTAGTGTTCTTTAAATGCAAATTAACATGTAGTGTGCTTCATAAGACTATGTAAGATATGTGACAAGAAAATATATTTAACGTTTTTTGTATTTTACATCATTTGTATTTATAATGATCAGTATTAACAAGTATATTGTGATAAGATATTCAAAGCATGTTACTTTTTATTCAAATGTATCAATTGTAGGTAGGGCCAATAGAACTAAGCAGCAATGGAGTATGACATTATTACCACAAATTGCACGTACAATGATGCATAATTTTGTGTAGCAAGCATAATCAAAAATTCCCAAAGTTATGTGAATTATGTAGACATAATTTTAGATGAACAGCTGACTTTGAAGATGGCACCTCTGGCAAAGGGGACTAATGAAGTTCTGTCGGGAAAGGAGGTGATGTGGTCATATTTCTTGAGGCCCAGATGAGGCATGCAGAAGCATATAATATGCCCAGTGGGGCTGTTGGGGGCAGTGTGAAGTCTGGAAGGCCGTTGAGCAGGGCTTTACAACCATCTGGATGTCAGAGTACAAGGACTGGGATGGCAGTTCTCAAGTCACTTTCTCTGAAGAATGGTTTTACTTTCTTCAGTACAGAGAGATGGTACCCAACCGTCTTGATTTCATGAAAGGTGAGTTCCATCAGGGTAAGGTCAGTGTCCAGAATGAATCCAAATTTGCTGAAGTTCCCACATAATCCATCATCAGCTGTATAATCTTCAGATTTTAACAAGAAAAATTGTTTTGGCGCACTGAGACGGGTGAGTAGCCAAACTATGTAAACCCCTGATTGATTGCTGGATAGACTGATTAGTTAAACAGATCAAACGTTACTATAAATGTGATAACACATGTTACTGCACAGTGGAAGGCCCTTTAGGAACGTTGATTGGTCCTCTTCCGGTTGTTTGTTGCTGTATTTGGGTTCAAGACTAGTAGTAATGAGGTAAAACCGATCTCCCCACAGTATTAGCATGTGTAAAAATGACAAAGTAATGAAGTGATACTATATCAAAATGTGCTGCATTAAGCAGCATATATTGCCTTCTCTTGCTGCTTAATTTAGTACAGCCTCACACATATTTTGATCGAACCCTGCTACATAATTCCAGTGGCCCTTAAAGTGCATAGAAGGAGAATTTGTGCGAAAAAGGCAGAATTGTACTCATATTCGTCACCATTCTAGTTTTGCATATGATGCTTTTGACGTTTTTTTTTTAAGAAAATGTTGTTAACTTACCTTTCTCCTGCTTAAACTTCCCTCACTTTGGGTTAATTAAATTCCTCTGATTTTACCCTCATAGCTGCTCTTGCATGCTTGTGTGATATCTTTGAATTGCTTTCCACCAGGTACCTCTCTATCTCTACATAGCTGTCCTCCACTGTCGACCTCCATACACATTCTTCATCCCCCATGTGGAAACTTCAATATCTACAGGGGGTTTCCACCCTTCACTTGCACACTCCACTGTATATTCATTGTTCTCCCTCTATAACTGTTCCTCATATTTCACATCTTATCTGAGCCCTTTCGATTAACTCTTCAATGTACATACTCTTATCTGGCCTTGCACATTTGCTTCCCACATCTGCTTTGTCCCACACACTAATTTCACTCTGCACTCACTATATCTGTTTTTTACTTTACTACCCTACTCATTGAATTTTAGTCCTCTTCATTCTTCCACCAGGGTCTACATCTTGTCTCCAGCCTGTATAGGACTGTGGATATCCCCTTCTGATAACACTTTCCAGCGTTGTCCCCTATATATATACATAGTCTCCCCCATCTAAACCAGCCCCAACATACACTATACACCCTTGATATGATCTCTGTTTACGTGCTGAACATCTCTGACTCGCCAACTCCAGCTTTCCCAAGCACTCCTTGTTTCTTGAAAGTGCTGTCTTTTGATATGCTAGCCAAATCTGTTTGCACACCACACTCACATGCAATACTCATACACGTCTATCCAGCACTCTACTGTTCAACTGTTCACAACTGCTACTCAAGTTTGCTCTGCACATTCCACATCCCCATCTCATATCTACTCTCCTCACTAAGGGCCTGATTAAGATGGTGGTTAACCCACCACCGGCAGGCTGCCTGTGGCAGGTTCACTGCCATTAGAAGGCCTTTTACCATCCGCCAGATTAAGATGGTGGACGGTGTGCCCGGCGGGCGGAAATCCCATTCGCCATGGGACTGACAGATGCAATCATTACGATTTCCTGACGGACCCACCCCGCATCCATAAAATGGTGGCGGTACCTAGCAGGTACAGCCCGCCAGATTTGGATGCTGCATCCCTGCCAGCCTGCCTATGGCAGTTCAATCGCCATTGAAAGGCTGGCAGGGATGTACTTTTGGGGCCCATTGCAGGGCCCCGTTGTACAGGGGCATGTCGAATTTGCACTTGGGGGGCACATATGGTGCCCCCTACAGTTCCCTGCATCAGGTGGCAGGCACAGCGTGGTCCCTGCCACGTAGTGCAGGGAAATACACAACATGCATTTTTACCATTGCGGTTGGTGCTGCATCCATCAGCACCCCCCAAATGATAAACATGCACAAGGCGCTCGCATTGTGATGTCATGTGCTGGCGGCGGGTCCCAATCCCCAGGATGATGGCGGGCATACTTAAGTCTGCCCGCCATCGTAATCAGGCCCTAAGTATCTGTGAGAATATCTTCTCACCTTGTTCGCAACTATGATCATCATCCACCCATAACAACATCTACTTAAACCCATTCTTGTCGAGAGGTACTTTAAATACTATTTGGTAGCACCCTGTATCCAGAGACAGCTACTAGCACTACTTATTCTCACCTCTCATTCATTACAACCACAAGACACTACAAACACCCAGAACCACTCACAATCCCTCGGTTTTCCTCAGCTGTTTACACGCTGCACTCTTATCCATGCATCACCACTGACTCAACACAAAGTTAATTAGACATCACTTATAAGCATTGAATACCGCTCATTCTCACCAGTCTCCAGCACCCGCTGACAGGGCACTCACTACCATTCTCTTTAACCTACTCTTACTAGTCACTTATAAAATCATTCACAATGCTTTTCACGTATCTCACTACACCATTTACCCTCATGAAATCAGTAACTTGCAAACCTAGCGGTTCAGAGACAGAATATTGAATCAAAAATATCATTTTACACAAATATCGAGTTAAAAATATCGTGAGTCAGAAATATCGACAGACAAATTCTCGTGGTCAAGAATATCGACTTTAGGTAAGTAATATCAATGTTAAATATATAGAAGTGTAAATTATCGTTTGCAAAAATATAGTTGTTAAAAATATCGATTTTTTTAATTAATGTTATGTACTTTAGTATATATTTTAGATGTATGTTATTTGTCTGCATTTTTAATATATGTGTTAGCATTTTAGTAGTTATTAATTATTTTTGCATTTCATGTTTGCGTTTTTGTTGCGTACTGGGTTGTGGATTTATAGGGGAAAAGGGTGGGAAATAATATAATATATAAAATGAATTGCTTATTTTAAATATTTTTCTGTTTAACTTTAGCATTTTTAGTTCTGTAGCGGGTTTTGGGTTTATAGGGGAATAGGGTGGGAAGTAATTTAATTATATTAAATGTATTAAAACTTTCGTATTTATTATTATTATATAAATTGAGATGTTATACTGTTAAATGGGTAAAGTAATGTATTATTAATTGATTAATAATTGGTTGTTAATGAATTTTAGTGAGTTAATTGGTGATTAATTATGGTTATTGTGTAATTAATTTAGGTGTGTGTTGTGGTGTGGGAAAGGTGGGAAGTAGTTTACTTTTAATTGATGAATTAATATTTAGCTTTTAATTCATTTTAAATAATAAATTAGTAATTCATTATAATAATTGTGTAATTATTGTAGGTGTCTGTTGTGGTGTTTACAGGAGTAAAGGGTGGTAAGTATTTTGTGTTTGATTAATTATTATATAGGACCCTATTACAATGTCTTTCGAAAGGTCTCCGAATAAGATTTGGCTTACCCAGATCCGATTCATAGCCCTTATTTTGGACCAAATTGTACACAGGTCCGAACGACCAAGTACGATGCGTAGATCGCAAATGTGCCCACCGAATCGTTTACAGGACCCAAACCAGTCCATATGACTCATTTGTAGCCGAATCGTGCAGCGCTATGGAATTCCGATAGAGCATGTATGATGCACGATTCAGACAGCCGCTTCCCCCCGGTCTCAGCAAAACAAAACAGCTGTTGGAAGCATACTTCGGGGGGGGCCGTAGCAGGCCCCCATTTACCTGGGGCAATCCGAATCTGTCACTGGTGTGTCCCCATGGGTCCCTCCAATCCAGGCATGCACAGTCTGGCGAGCACCATGGGGTGCCTGCCACAGGGCGTACGCTTTTCCGCACCCACCTCTTTTTGCTACAGGAGCCTGTGTATGCGTCTGTGCACAGGCTCCCATAGAGATCAATGGGAGTCTGAGCGAAACGAGTCTGTAAGCACACAGCTGTATCATACTCGCTCGTTTGGACCCTCAAAGCACGTTTTGCTCGGTAAGCCCTCCAGATCCGAGTCGTACGGAGTGCTTTCCTAGCGAGATAGAATTGGGCCCAAAGTTGTTAATTAAATGTTAAATATTTGATATTTATTTTGTGTAATTGTTTATTTTTCTGTTTGTTGTTTTTACTTTTGAAGGGGTAAAAGGTGGGTGTTAAATACAATTTTAAATATTTAATTATTAGTTGTTAATAGTAATAGTTTTTCTTTTTAAAATAATATTTAATCATGTTTTCTTATTTTATAGTTTATTTTAGGTGTGTGTTGTGGATATTATAGTGTTAAAGCATATGCACTCAATAGATGGTAATTTTTTAATAATACGATTTTTTAATTGATTATTAATTGTGTCAACTATGGAAATGCATCCAATTAAAAATATTGAAATGTTTTGTTATTGGTGTGGTGTTATAGGGTAGGAAATAAAATAAATACATTTATGCTTTAATTAGTTCTTTTGTTTGTTAATATTTGCTACTTTTAAATAAATATTGTTTATAAATGTATTTATTGATTATTTTACATATTATTTGTATTTTTTGTTATATGTGATTAATATTATAATATGTGTTCTTTCTATATGTTTAATATATTTAATTTTATATTAAAAAAATATTGTTTACTTCTTTTTATGATTTTTAAAAGTTTGTAATATTTTGTGGGTTTTTTTCGAATGTGTAAGTGTTATTAGTAATATTTGTTTTTCTGCTGTCCAACACTTTCCCTAATGTTGTAATCACTGGAGTGGGAATAATAATTTTAACCTTCCTCTGTCCAACACTTTCCCTACTGTTGCATTCACTGGAGTGGGAATAGTAATTTTTGTCTCTCGCTATCCAACACTTTTCAGACTGTTGCGCTCAATGGAATGGGAGTAGTAATTTTTCCCCCTCCGCTATCCAAAATTTTCTCTACTGTTGCACTCACTGGGATTCGAATAGTCAATTTACTTCCTTTGCTATCCAACACTTACCCTGCTTTTGCACTCACTGCAGTGGAAATAGTAATTTTTACCTCTCCGCTATCTAACACTTTGCCTACTGGTGCACACTTTGTAGTCGGAATAGTAATGTTTGCCCCTCCTCTATCCAACACTGTCCCTACTGTTGCACTCATTGGAGTGGGAATAGTCATTTTTACCCCTCTGCTATCCAACATTTTCGCTACTGTTGCACTCACAGGAGTTGGAATAGCAAATTTAATTCCTCTGCTTTCCAACACTTACCCTACTTTTACACTCACTGCAGTGGGAATAGGGATGTATACCCCTTCGCTATCTAACACTTTCCCTACTGTTGTACTCACAGGAGTTGGAATAGTATATTGTATTCCTCCACTATCCAACACTTACCCTACTTTTGCGCTCACAGGAGTTGGAATAGTAAATGTAATCCCTCTGCTATCCGACACTTACCCTACTTTTGCACTCACTGCAGTGGGAATAGTCATTTTTACTCCTCCGCTATCTAACATTTTCCCTAATGTTGTACTCTTTGGAGTGGGAATAGTAATTTTTGCCCCTCCGCAATCCAACACTTTCCCTACTATTGCACGCATTGGATTGGGAAGTGATTTTTACCCCTCTGCTATCCAACATTTTCCCTACTGTTGCACTCACAGGAGTTGGAATATTAAATTTAATTCCTCGCTATCCAACACTTACCCTACCTATGTACTCGCTGGAGTGGGAATAGCAATTTTTACCCCTCGGCTATCCAACACTTTCCCTACTGTTGCACTTTTTGGAGTGGTTATAGTAATTTTTCCACTTCCGCTATCCAACATTTTCCCTACTTTTGCTATCTCTGGAGTGGGAACATTAATTTTTACCCCTCCGTTATCCAACACTTTACCTACTGTTGCACTCACTGGAGTTGGAATAGTAAATTCCATTTTTCCACTATCCAACACTTTCCCTACTGTTGCACTTATTGTATTGGGAAATGTAAGTTTATTTTTTTTAATAGTGTTTTTTTAATTTAATATGGATTTTTTTAATTACCAATCATCAAGCAGGATACTGTTTAAATGCATAGAAAACCGAGGCTGTTTGTTTTGCTGTTAGTCAAATCCTGTGAACAAGTTTAAGGTAGCACGAAACGCGTCAGGAAAAGATAATTTATCTCTGGATGTCTAATGCTGTTGTGCTGCAATTAAATGAACCTTAAAATGTTTGTCTGCTACCGTGTGCTTTTCCGAAGCTCTTGCGCATTTGAAATACAATATATATATATATATATATATATATATATATATATATATATATATATATATTACCTACTGGCTATCGCCAGTAGGTATATATAGTTAGAATTTTTTCTCTATGGGACTTTTGAAAATTCTATGTCTAATAACTTTGGCGTTTGTGGACGGAATTGGCTGAAATTTTCAGGAAAATGGAACATTTTGTTTCTGAGCAGCCCCTGAAAATTTGGTGGGGTTTCGTCAAGGGGGGGCTGAGAAAAAAGGGGGGTCCCAAAACGCGTTTTTTGCATTGAGTTTTCCATAGGGCGGTTGGACTCACTTTTAGCTCGAACGGCTGAATGGATTTGCACGAAACTTGGCAAAATTGTAGGGACTGTTAGCCCGATGTGCCTTTGCTAGGTCTCAATATATGTGCTCCAGTAGTTTTTGAGAAATTAACGTTCAAACCAAGATATATATCTGTAACAGCGCTCTGGGCAGCGATCCGGTCCGCTTACTTTTCGCTTATCGGAACTTTGCGCGCAGAAAGCTGATTGGCTCTCCGGTGTCTGTCAACATTCTAAACAGTCCGGAGCGGACGCCATCTTGTCTCTCGGTAGGATCGAGAGAGAAGAAGAGGTGGAAAATGAAGGGGAATTTAATGAAAGGGGGCAAGGTATCCCCCTCTTGACCCCCTAGGAATGTTGTTGGGGTTATTAAAGGGTCCCGTGGGGAAAATAAAAAAAAAATGATTTTTCACGGTAGAAGCGCGGCCGCGAACTGGTAGCGAAACGGGAATTCGCCATTTTGTGCTTCGTTAATTAAATTACTAGTTATAAGTGGGTGCGGGAGACGTATCCTAATCCCCTATGTTTCCTGAGGGTGGCTGAGGAGGCTGATATATGTTGATACATCTCTTCCAGCGGCTGTGCGTGAGCTTTTTTTTTTTTTTTGCTGCGTGACAGTCCGGAGCGGCCGCCATCTTGTCTCTCGGTAGGATCGAGAGAGAAGAAAAGGTGAAAAACTAAGGGGGAATTTATTGAAAGGGGGCAAGGTATCCCCCTCTTGACCACCTAGGAATGTTGTTGGGGTTATTAAAGGGTCCCGTGGGGAAAAAAAAAAATGATTTTTCATGGTAGAAGCGCTTCACAGGCCGCGAACTGGGCCGCAAACTGGTAGCGAAACGGGAATTCGCCATTTTGTGCTTCGTTAATTAAAGTACTAGGTATAAGGGGGTGCGGGAGACGTATCCTAATCCCCTATGTTTCCTGAGGGTGGCTGAGGAGGCTGATATATGTTGATACATCTCTTCCAGCGGCTGCGCCATCTTGCCTTTTTTCGAATGCCACAATTTTGTCGTGCACGGCAGCCATTTTAGATGCCAGGCTGGTCCCAGGCTATCACCTAACCCTGCGGATGTAGTTTATGGCCCCAGCTGTAGAGAATTCAGACATGCCAATCCTCCTGATTCAGGCGTGTGACTACTGATTTCAGTGCTAGACTCCCGCCTCCCAATTTCTGCAAGCAAAAACCCGGGGGCATATTACGAACAACTAGCGATAATTTTTGTCTCTAACTTGTTTAGAGACAAAAATTATCGCCGCACATCGGCGATTTTTATCGCAGATAAACCTTGCTATTATCGCAGAAAAGTCAGCGATATTCATGTATTATCGACCTAATGCTCTTAGCCATGTTATCCACCTCCCATTGGATAACATGGCTAAGAACTGCTCAGGGCAGGTGTTAGATTTTGGAGATATTCGCGCTTAGCGCGAATATCTCCAAAAGTTGGTAATAGAAGGTAGCGATGTTAGGGACTGTTTCCAGTCGCTAACATCTTGGCACGCCACTTTGCATGTCATTAGTGATAAGTATCACTGACATGCAAAGCGGGGCCCAAGATGGTCGCTATCTCCTTTTAGCTGTCACTAACTGGTGTTAGCGACAGCTTGGTAATAGGGAAATAATTTTATCTCCGCTTTCATGGCTTTTAAAGCCAAAAAAGCGGAGATAAACCCCCTTGATAATATGCCCCACGATTCCTTGGGGGTTTCAGCTGACAGGGCTTGGTATTGTGTTACATGGTAATTTTTCCATGAAACGTCAGAGGGTCGATGCAGGGGTTCTAGAAGAGGTGATAAACCATTTAAGCCTCATGAACAAGCGCATGGTCTTTTAAAGATTTGTGAAGTACTCGGGGCGGCGGTGTGTGTGTGCCCTCTTTCAGGAGCGGGCGGGGGGGCACTGCCAGCAACTTGCCAGGTCAGGTAGTGTTCAACACGTGCATCACCCTTTCTCTGCCTGCTATTGCGCTCCATGCTTCGGAAAGGTAAGAAAAAGAACGTGCATTTGAGTTTGAAATGTCCGATCCTGCAGCAGCACACTTCCAAAGCCCACACATGACAATAACCCGATTCAAGGCCCCATTCACCCGTTTTAAAAAAAAATAGATAACACTCCAAGAAAGTAAGGTTATAAAACTTTATTAACTACTAACTTTAACGAACGGAACAAAAACTAAAAACATTTAAACATTTCTCAACACAAAAAGCAACAATGGTTAGAAGCTGTCTTTTGTGCGAATAGTCCCAAGGCAGCACAACGTGCAGAGTTCTGGACGGCACCCAGGTGATGTCGCCTGGGTGCCGCACTGGTTTAGGGATCCTACAATGCAGCACAGAAAAACAGCGTGGGGCGTCCCGGGTGGTGCGGGGGGAGGCCTCGTCAGTAGCGATCTGTGTCCAGTGTCACATGGCTGACACAACATGTACGACAGGCACCCAGGTGATGTCCAGTAAACTGCCGCACTGGTTTTGGTATCCTACAATGCTGCTCCGAAAATTGGTGTGCGACGGCCCGGGGGGGGGCGTGGGGGAGCCGGCGTGAACGGGCCTCCCCAGGTGGCGGCCATCTAGCTGAGTTGCGCTCGCTCTTGCGGCCACAGCGTCTCACTCACCATGTTGTTGAGTTGCTCCCACTCTTGCAGTGCAGCGATAGGCGGCTGCCACATGGCTCTTAAAATGGCGGACAGCTCCTCGGTTTTAGGCCTGGTCCACTGAAATGGCCCTGGGACACTTTGGAACTCGGACGCTTGCCTGCTAGGGCTTGGGCTCCATTCACGAAAAGCGTCCCCTCAGCCGTGAAGATTGTATAAAAGTCTTGGGGGGCCCCCGACTCCCGCAGGCTTCCGGTGGGGAGCGGCTGCCATGATTGCTCGCGGAATGACCACGACGGAGCCACGAGATGGTGGTGCTCTCATGCTGACGCCAGCTTCAGTCTGAATGATCCAGAAACAAGGTGGGGCTTTCATCGTTTGGGAAAAAAAAATGTTCTAAACCAATGAAAAGTGTTATTTTTAGGTCATATGACCAAGCCTTCCATCTTTAGGAAACCAAAAGTAAAATGAACCAATGAAAAGTTTTATAAACAAGTCACATGACCTGTTATGCGGCATAGGGCTACAAAAAGCGTAGAAAATCCGTTGGCACGTGAGGCGGCGTCAGTAGCGGACCGATGTGCGAATAGGCCGAAGGCAGCACAACTGGCCGAGATCCGGATGGTACCGAGGTGGTGTCCAGCAAATTGCCGCACTGGTGTGGCCCTCCTACAATGCTGCGCCGAAAGACGGCGTGTCCAGCTGAGTTGCGGTCACTGTTGCGGTACAGTGACTCGAACGCGCCGAGATCCGGATGGCACCGAGGTGGTGTCCAGCTAATTGCCGCACTGGTGTGGCCATCCTACAATGCTGCGCCGAAAGACGGCGTGTCCAGCTGAATTGCGGTCACTGTTGCGGTACAGTGACTCGAACGCGCCGAGATCCGGATGGCACCGAGGTGGTGTCCAGCAAATTGCCGCACTGGTGTGGCCATCCTACAATGCTGCGCCGAAAGACGGCGTGTCCAGCTGAATTGCGGTCACTGTTGCGGTACAGTGACTCGAACGCGCCGAGATCCGGATGGCACCGAGGTGGTGTCCAGCAAATTGCCGCACTGGTGTGGCATCCTACAATGCTGCGCCGAAAGTCGGCGTGGGGTGCCCCGTTGGCTTATGAGGTGATGTCAGTAGTGGACCGATGTGTGAATAGGTCGGAACCAGCACAAGGCACCAAGATCCGAATGGCAAGTCCTGGATGTTGAGTGCCTCAGTTGAGATTTCTGAGCAGTGCTTGTAAGACTGTCTGAAGCTTATTTGCACCTGCTGCAGCTTCACTAGGTCCGGCGGAACTTTTTGCCTTTTCCTTTCTGCTTCTTTTCCTACAATGCATTTCATCTGAAGACACGACCAGGTCCCTGAATGTGTGCAGGGGGACGCTATTGATTGAATGAACGCGCCGAGATCTGGATGGCACCGAGGTGGTGTCCAGTAAATTGCCGCACTGGTGTGGCCATCCTACAATGCTGCGCCGAAAGTCGGCGTGGGGTGCCCCGTTGGTTTATGAGGTGATGTCAGTAGTGGACCGATGTGTGAATAGGTCGGAACCAGCACAAGGCGCCCTGCACTGTTGAGCCTTTTTCAATGCCTGTTTTTTGTTGTTTCCCCTCCATCAAAAACAAAACAAAAATACAAGGCGCCAAGATCCGAATGGCAAGTCCTGGATGTTGAGTGCCTCAGTTGAGAGTTCTGAGCAGTGCTTGTAAGACTGTCTGAAGCTTATTTGCACCTGCTGCAGCTTCACTAGGTCCGGCGGAACTTTTTTCCTTTTCCTTTCTGCTTCTTTTCCTACAATGCGTTTCATCTGAAGACACGACCAGGTCCCTGAATGTGTGCAGGGGGACGCTATTGATTGAATGAAAATGGCGGCTTGACACAAAGCTGACTCAAGCGTTACTGTTGGTGCTATACAGACAAAAATTGGTTTTCAGTTTGTACATTCTTCAGGTTTTTTTTTTCCATCCAAGTCTGATTGAGAGTTTGTAGAAAAATGGCTTCAGATTTTCCACATACTACTCTTCAACATTCTTCCTAAATGTAACAATGTGAAACTCACTAGGAGAACGGCTGTTTCTGTTTCCTTTCAAAATGCTGCCACCAATATTTTCTGAATGGAAGACACCATCTTGTAGCATAAAGGGCCGAAAGGGGTTCTGGTCTGGCCGATGGTTGGTGGAGACATTTTGACTATATCTTGGACCTGCCCGGCCTCGCCCAAAATGGCGCCGGTATAAATGGGACTCGTAACTCCTTGCCCGCAAATGTATATCTAGAAAATGTTATTGTAAGTGGCCCTGTCGTATTTTAATTACAAAATGTACGTCCACCGATTCCGCAACTGTTAGACACCTTTGTTCTTGTCACCTAATGGCCCGCTCGTTACGTTCTTCTACAGTGTAAATGTCTCCTCATCATATACGATTTCAGTTTGCTCCGTGGCCGGCCCACGTGGTTATAGGCCCGTATTTGTATACTGACATTTTCACAATAAAGGTTTTTAAAACAAAACACGGTAGTAGTATTTTCATTTGTAAAGTTTTTAGTTTTAGTGACTGTTTTTGAATCAGTAAAAGGCAAGTGAAATAAAGCAGTCCAATTACATGACGGATAAAAGGTATAATATGTAGGAACGCAGTAAAGATAAATGGTCAAGGGCAGTTGTGTTTTTCATGTCTGCAACATAAAGTGATCGATAAGAATCTGATAATCAGGCGTATCGGCGACTAAGACAGCAGGCCGAATCTCTTTTACTCAACGGCTCCGTCATGGAAGGAAGAAACGCCCTTTTTCTCGAAAAAGGAATATATTTTACTTGCAAGACAGTTGTAAATTTTCCGGGAAAGTACATTAGCCTGGAATATTATAACATATGTTTGAAAAAAAAATATTGTTCGAAAATAATAAAAAGCGTAATTTTTAGGTCATATGACCAAGCTTTTAATCATTAAATTAACAAAAGTAAAATGAACCAATGAAAAGTTTTATTAACAAGTCACATGACCTGTTATGCTTATGTTACGCGCTGCGCGCCGCGCCTCGGATCACTTCCGGGTGCGCTAACGCGGCGTGTCATAAAACGCATTACGCGACAACGTAGGTCAAGAATATAGTCTAAATGTCTCCACCAACCAGCGTTCAGAACACAACCCCTTTCAGCAGTCCAAAAAGTTCTGTTAAATGACAACAGAGGGGACAGGCAACAAGAACCATCAGTCAAAGAGGGGAGGGCAAGTTCTTCTCTTCCGGGTCATGTTGGGGCGCTACAGGAACTGATCGAATTGGTAGTCTACAGTGTTTCTGGATGTTTCAGACTAAAGCTGGCGTCAGCATGAGACCACTACCATCTCGTAGCTCCGTCGTGGCCATTCCACGAGCAATCATGGCAGCCGCTCCCCACCAGAAGCCTGCGGGAGTCGGAGGCCCCAAGACTTTTGTAGAATCTTCACGGCTGAGGGGACGCTTTTCGAGAATGGGACCCAAGCCCTAGCAGACAAGCGTCCGAGTTCCAAGGTGTCCCAGGGCCATTTTAGTGGACCAGGCCCAAAACCGAAGAGCCGGCCGCCATTTTGAGAGTCCTGTGGCAGCCGCCTATCGCTGCACCGCAAGAGCGGGCGCATCTCAACTACATGGTGAGCGAGACGCTGTAGTCGCAAGAGCGGGCGGTAAACAGCTGAATGGCGGAAGAGGCACAGTGTAGCAAAAGCGGGCGGAATGGCAACTAAAACGATAAAGGGGCGCCCCACTACAGCTTGTCTTCAGGTCAAACGGATTGTGGGACAAGGTCCAGAATTGAAGAGTCATCAAAAGGCAAAAAGTTCCGCCGGACCCCGGGAGCCGGCCGCCTATGTCGGGGGCGATCTCAGGCTACACCAGTGCTATAAGACTTGGGGAGGGTGTCGGAGCCAAGCGTCTTCTCCGAGTCCATGGCCATCACACCGCCCCTCAGGGGCCTCCGTCAAGCTGTTTAGGAAGGTAACATATCACATTGTTTTCTAATGCAGTCAGGTCCACAAACGACACTCACTTACTTTGAGAATAGTGAAGCTGCAGTAGGTGGAAATAAGCTTCAGACAGTGTTACAAGCACTGCTCAGAACTCTTAACTATGGCACCCAACATCCAGAACTTATGCTATTTGAGAATGGTAGTGACATCGAAGCATCTCAGGGACCAAAACCATTAACGTACTTTCACGTATGAAAATCTTACTTGGGGGGGGGCAGGAGCGAAGCGCCCCCTCCCAGTCAGCGCCACCACACCGTATGTTGAAAATCTGAAGCCATCGTTCTACAAAGTCAACCAAACTTGGATTGAAAAATCTAGAAAAATGTACAAACCGAAAACCAGTTTTGGTCTGCATAGCATCAGTAACAACGCTTGAGTCAGCTTTGTGTCAAGCCGCCATTTTGATTCAATAAAGCACAGGCATTGAAAAAGGCTGAAATTCAGAACTCTAAACTATGGCACCCAACATCCAGGAGCTTGACATCCGGATCTTGGAGCCTTGTGCTGTTTTCGATCTATTCACACATCGGTCCACTACTGACATCATCTTATAAACCAACGTTATGTAAATAGTTTTTTAATAAAATGTTTTACCCTGTTTCTTTGCTGGTGTGTTGTCTATATTTTTAATATTTGCATAGGGTTTGTCGTTATTTTGTGCGGGATGGGTGATGGAGCCGAGCTGTCTTGCAGCCCTCATGGTGTGGAGCTCAGTTCATCTCACTATTTTCGTATTTCTCATGAAGGGTTGTTCCTAATATTTCTATTTTAGCGAGGTCAAAAAGAGATCCAATTAGTGGCCTACTGATTTTGCTCGATTACTTTTATTTTTTTACACGATTTTTCACTATCTGCAAAGACTAAACAGAGTATTGCGACTTTGTGCTTGTTTGTAAATAGAGAATGATCCAAAGAGAACCAATTCTAAAACAGTAAATGCTTGGACAACAATCAATCAAATGGAGAGACAAGGAGGCACGACGGATTACAACGGGGGTAAAGGCCTGCGTTAACTACCCTTCAGTATCTGCAAAGAGAGAGTACTACTAAGGCAAAAGAGGGGAGGGGGGGGGGGTGCAGCGTTCAAAGCACATCAGCGTGCATAAATACGAAAATGTTTTTATCTATCACGTACTTGACATTTTAAAGCTTTTCATATTTGCTATTAAAAAACCAATGAAATTCACAGAAAAAAACATAGGTTATAGTGGATATATAGTTAGGAATTTGCATTTACAAAACCTTGAAAATTCAATGAAAAAACCATAGGTTATAGGCCATATATAGTTAGGAATTCGCATTTACAAAACCTTATTTTACTCGCATAAAACCATTGAAATTCCATATATAGTTAAAAGCGCTAACTATATATCGCGCACCCGCAATCCACTGCTGATGATGTCACATATTACATCATTCATGACATGGTCAGTGACATCACTGATGACATCACTGATGACATCTCAAATGACATCACTGATGACAACTCAAATGACATCACTGATGACATCTCAAATGACATCACTGATGACATCACTGATGACAACTCAAATGACATCACTGATGACATCTCATTTGTCATCACTGATCACATCACTCATGTGATAATACAATGAACCTCTTCAGACTCTAATATAACCTTACATACACTCAGTATAAACAGACACTCACAGACTGTCACTCATCCATGGAGTTACTCACACACCTAGTCAGTCATGCAAAGAATCAATCACACCTCCATTTCATCAACTATAAAGTTATACACATCTTACTTATTCAAACATATAATAACACATATTTATTCTCTTATATAATCCCTGATACAAGCTCACAGTGATCGATACAGCCACTCACACATTCACTGGCTCTTATGTTCAGTTATTTATATATCTCAACTCTCACATGTATTGTGTTTTACATACGTACTTACTTGCACATGTAGCAATGAGAAATCCATTCACTCACCAACACACCCATGCACAGTCAACCGCCCATATAGCTGTTTCCACATGCACTCTTGAACTCATACTTCTAGTGAATCAACTGCTTACACATCTATGCACAGAGTCACTCACCTCCCAGCCACCCACACACACACTCAGCCTCCCATTCAAATACTTGGGCAACCAATCAATAACCCATATGGCCACTCTTATAGCTACTGATCAACACATGCAGCAGCTTACACAACAACAAACATACTGATGCACAAATTAAGACAGTTTAGTCACTAACCCATGCACTCAGTGAGACACATTTAATCACTCACTCATACAGTCAGTCATGCACCTACTAAATTCTTCATCCAGACACTTATACATCCACTCATTCTTCAATATGTGAAACATATTTAAACTTTACAGACACATACAATCACTGGATGTTGTGATCAGTGATGTCATCAGTGATGTCATTTGAGATGTCATCAGTGATGTCATCAGTGATGTCACTGACCATGTCATGAATGATTTAATATGAGACATCATCAGCAGTGGATTGCGGGTGCGCGATATATAGTTAGCGCTTCTAACTATATATGGAATTTCAATGGTTTTATGCGAGTAAAATAAGGTTTTGTAAATGCGAATTCCTAACTATATATGGCCTATAACCTATGGTTTTTTCATTGAATATATATATATATATATATATATATATATATATATATATATATATATATATATATATATATATATATTTTCACAGAAAAAACCATAGGTTTTACACACACGTTATAGTTAGGAAGTAGCATTTAAAAAACCTATGAAATTCACTGAAAAAACCATAGGTTTGACACCAGTTATAGTTAGCTGGAAATTTTACTGACATAAAACCAATGAAATTCCACGTTATAGTTAGTTGGACTCACTATAACTTGCGCGTGCAATGCACTGCTGATGACGTCACATATTACATCACTCATGACATGGTCAGTGACATAACTGATGACACCATCCTTGTGACATAGTGACAGACCTCCTTTCACTGTAATGTAACCCTTGAAACACATATTCAAAAATAGAAACTGAAATTTTAAAAAAAATGCAGATACCCATATCAGTTACAACAAGTAATTCAGTAATTCCACCATCTATATACACAGCCACTCATACATATACTCACTCATCATATGAAATGATACACCTATACATCCTGTTACACACCGACAATCATCGAAAAGTTACTCACAGACATACTCACACGTGCAAATAAACTATTGAACATCCATTTATTTGAATATAGAGTTATACACACACTTCCACCTTACTTCTATTGAAAATTACACATATTTATTCTCTTAAACAATCACTTATAGAAACACATACTTATTTAAACAGGAACTCTTTCAATCTCTTACTCTCACATATACTCACTTATATACATCAATATTGACATATAGTAGATTAAAACATATGTCGTTACTGATAAAGACACTAGTGAGACAGTCATTCACTCACTAACAAACACATATACACACTCATCCACCCATACAGTCCTGCACATATGCTGTCTTCAAAACACATACAAACAGAGAGTCAGTCACTCATGCATCTATGTGCTAAGTAATACCCCCACCAAACCATATAGACACTCATACTGATACTAAGAGAAACATCTAATAACCCATATACATACGCATGTAGCTACTTACCAACACATGTAGCCACTTATACACAAAGTGAAACACTAATATATATATTTAAATATTTAAACATTACTCACTAATATATATTTTTCAGAAAGACACATATTCACTGGATGGTGTCATCAGCGATGTCATGAGTGATGTCACTGACCATGTCATGAGTGATGTAATATGTGACGTCATCAGCAGTGCATTGCACGCGCAAGTTATAGTGAGTCCAACTAACTATAACGTGGAATTTCATTGGTTTTATGTCAGTAAAATTTCCAGCTAACTATAACTGGTGTCAAACCTATGGTTTTTTCAGTGAATTTCATAGGTTTTTTAAATGCTACTTCCTAACTATAACGTGTGTAAAACCTATGTTTTTTTCTGTGAATTTCATTGGTTTTTAAAATGCTAATTCAGAAAAATGTCGTGTATGCAACCTATACTTTTGGCAATAAAGTTCTGGCAATATTTTTTTCGAAAACAAGCCGTTTTCTTCACTGTTCAAGTTGCATAGAGACTCCTTGTAAAGCGATACAGAATTCGAAAGTCTGTACCTTGCCTTTTTTTAAACACATTAAAATTTGTCTGTAAATAAAAATAGCCTTTCTAAACTTTCGTGCGCGACCCGGTGTGCGCACTCTCGGCAACAGTTGTCAATAAAATGGATATCGCATTTCCAGGCTTTCGTGCGCGACCGAGTGCGCGCACCTGCCTATATATTTCGTGAAAACTTTGCAATTTGAACTTTCCAAAAACAGCTCCAGGAGCATATTATAAAGGGCGTTTATCGGCTTTCGATCGTGCGCGACCGTGTGCACGCAACCACCTATATATATATTTCGGGAAAAGTTCGCGATTGCAACTTATTAAATTTCTTCATACACCCACCATAGAACTTATACTACTCAGAAGATATATTAAATCCGGATATGTTTCGATTTACTCCTTTTCACGTTTTGAAATTGGACCGCTACTTCCAACCAGATACTATCACCGCGTACACGTCCTGAGACGCGCATGTGAAGTCATGTGACTTGAAAACAACACTTCCAATTGGTTCCTAGTAGTTTCTATGCTGCGTCAATACCTACGCCTGCTTCAAACACATGCACAGTTTTGAAACAGCATGGGCCTGAAAGTCACTGAGTGAAATATCATACATTACAGTCAGCCACTTTCAAGACGCATTCCTTCAGAGGAACACTTACCGTTTATTAGAGGTAGATCGTCCGACTCCACCGGAAAACACCCCTAATAAAAAAGACATATATATAAAATGCGGACTAGCCGCTGTATCGTACTAGCAAACTTTAACTTAAAACTCGTTAGAGAAAACAAAAGGAATCGAACAAAATCAATAGGCCACTGATAGGATCTCTTTTTGACCTTGCTAAAATAGAAACATTAGGAACAACCCCTCATGAGAAATATGAAACTAGTGAAACTAGTGAGAGAAACCGAGCTCGACGCCATCTTGCCCCCTTTTAGGCCCCATCACGAACATAGATAGCCCTACATAGCAAAACGTGATCTTATCGCCTGCCCAACTTCAGATCTGACCCCCCCTCTTTTGCTCTCATGTCCTGTCGGAATGTCCGGCTGTAGATTACAATCACATGTTCCATTTGGGAGGGGAAACGACATCAGAGCGACAAATATTAGAAATATACCACACAACAGCAAAATAACAGATTAAAACGTTTTTATTCTTGAACAAAAATATATTAAAACAACTATGGAGAACCATTACGTGAATAGTCCGGAGGCGACACCATGCGCCAAGGCCTGTCCCCAGGATGAACCAAGGAATCCGTTCCTGGGACCGTGGCAAAGAGCAGCCGGTCGCCATCGGCCAGAGAAGGCATGGGCCCGACCCGAGATGTAGTTCTCTTCCCATTCTCTTCCTCTTTCGGCGCCTTGTAGGCCACGAGGGGGGGATGTCTTGCATATGCCTCCGACCCCCCCCCCTCTCTTCATCGCCTGGTCCGGCCATAACAAATGTCAGCAAAACGCCATGGGGTACACTGGGAGGGAGAGACGGCGCGGACGATAATCTTTCGGCGCCTTGCAGGCCACGAGGGGGGATGTCTTGCCTATGCCTCCGACCCCCCCCTCTCTTCATCGCCTGGTCCGGCCATAACAAATGTCAGCAAGACGCCGTGGGGTGCACTGGGAGGGACAGGCGGCGCGGACGAGCCTCTCCCGCCTCCCCACGTGCAGGCCCCTCACCTACACCCCCAACGCTCCACGCACCCGTCAAAGGACTCGCCCACTCTTGCGGTGCAGCAACGATCCATGCACCTGGCAAAGGACTCGTCCACTGTGCCGGTGCAACGATGCTTCGCCCGACAGGCTTGAGTCCATCAGCTCCTGCAACCCAGTGACTGCCGGTGGTTGCAGATCTTTCCTTTCAAAATGCTGCCAACAATATTTTCTGAATGGCGTAGCCACGAGACGTTGGCGCTCTCATGCTGACGCCAGCCTCAGTTTGAATGACCAACAATCCGGGGCGCGGCGCGGAGCGCATAACGTAAGCATAACAGGTCATGTGACTTGTTAAGGCTTTTCATTGGTTTAGAAATATTTTTATGAGCATATTTGACTATTTTATTAAAGACACTACACATAACCTGTTTTTCAAGTTATGTTTAATTTTAAATGAAACGGTTTACATTTTCACTTTTTATTTCCAGTAAATTTGAAAAATAAATGTTTATAGTTCCATATGCTGAAGCACGTCAGCTTCCCACCCTATGTCATACAATTCTGACAAATCGGCATCCTCATCATGTTCTTCATCATCCTCAGGATTTAAATCATCTAAGGGTTCCACTTTCACTGACGTTTCAATGACATGTTCAACAATAAGATCGAGACCAACGGATTGCTCATTATCACTCATGGTTAATGTCCTTATCTTTAAAGAAAGAGAACAACAATGAGATGTTGCAGAGTAAGAGACAAATCTCAGACACTATAATAGTAAAATTGTTGATGGGCGGAGCTAGCCGGCGTCGATGGCGGACGCGTGAGCCCTCGGCTCCTCGCAAAGCTCCAGAATTATCCTGCTTGACTATCCTTGATGTGCTCGAATTGGCGATAGCTTGCTTGGCAACATCTGCTGGCACCCCGGGCAGTGATCGAAGATCTTTTTGGCCGGCTGCAGGGCGTGAATTCCTGTACTTTCCGGAGCATTGTGCCTGGTGGCGCGCCTGTGGCGGACTAGGCCGAAGCAGCGGGCTATCCTGGAAAAGAGGCCGGGCGACGTCACTGTGCGTGCGGCCACAACTCCGGCAGCTGCCGTACACCGTGCAAGCCGAGGCGCGATTGGAACGGACCCTGGATTGCAAAGTCCTACACCTCCTACCCTACACAGCCCCGGTGGGACAGGGGACTGGAGAAGCGGCGGAGCGGTGGAGCACACAAACTGAGGCACCGCGCCACGTGGCGGGGCGACATTGAACCCGGCGTTGCAACCGGGCTCACTTGCACAGATCGCATGAGGCTCTGCCATCTCCCCGTATTCTGCTGAGGGACTGATTATCAGGGACAGCTGAGTAGGACCTGACCCTATCTGGCGCTGGGCCGTTCTGGAACCTGCGGACAGAGAAGTACTGCCCGCCATTGCCGCCGCCATTTTCTACGCATCGGATACCTGACCGCTGGTGACGAGGTATCGAGGACCGGAGTGGACACCTGATCGGCCGGTGCGGCGAGCTTCTTTGCTCGGTGCTGCTACGCATCATAAATACCATGGGGAAGAACGATGCGACCCAGGGGAAGATCTCCTTTGAACGGCGCCGTCTGAAAGGATCGGAGGTTCCGGCACCGGACACGTCGCCGAGGGGAGCGGCAGCGGCGCCGACCCAGGCTCCGACGGAGCTCCGGGACATGTTGGCAGCCATGGAAAAAGGCATTCAGGAGAGTATTGCGGCGGTGGGCACCAAGATAGACGCTCTGTCGTACCGCATGGACCGTATGGCAGAGCGAGTGGACAAACATGCGGAGCGCCTTGACATGGCGGAGCGCCGGCTCACTGAGGCCGAAGAAGCCCAGATGGAGTGGGACAAGGAACGCAAGCAATTTGACAGACTCCTGACAGTCATCAGGGACAAGACAGAGGACCTGGAAGCACGTTCCCGCAGATCCAACCTCCGAATCACAGGAGTGGCGGAATCCACGCAAACGGGGAAAATGGAACTATATGTGGAGAAACTCCTGCGAACACTCCTGGGAGAGGAAGTTTTTTCCCCCATGTTCATCGTGGAATGCGCCCACCGCACACTGGGCCCGCAGCCCCAGCCTGGCTTGCCACCTCGCCCCATAATCGCGAAACTGCTCAACTATCGCGACCGGGACACTGCCCTGAGAGTGGCGAGAGAGAAGGGCAAACTCCAGCATGAGGGCATGAACATCTCCCTCTACCCGGACTTCACAGCCAAGGTGCAGGAGGAGCGGCGGCAGTTTGCGCCATATAAGAAGCAGCTTAGAATACTAGGCCTGGACTATGCAATGATGTATCCAGCCAAACTTCGGATCAATACAGGTGGGAAATCGTACTACTTCACAGACTCGAAAGAACTGCATAAGTCCCTTAAGACCTGGACTCGGGAAAGGAAGGAGAACCGGAGTGGCCGGGAGGACGAGGAAGAGGTCTCTATGGAGGAACAGGACTAAATGGCGGCTGGAGGAGGGGTTGATCCTCTGCACACTGGTCGGATCATGGACCCGGACAATATGGGCAACCCGACATTGCAATGGCACCTGCTCCACGAGTTGGGGATGGACAACTTGGTTACCCTATGGTGCTGGTAAGGGGATGTGTGCTTCGTGGCAGTATGCACTGAGCCGGGGGAGCCAGTCAGAGTGAGTCTGAGTAACACTTTTCAACATGCCTTGAGCATTGACTCTTGAATGGAGCTGAGAAGGGAGCAGTACTTGCAATCACTTGGAACAGTTAGGGGTGTACTGCATTGGTGCGCTCTGCCCTTGAGCTTTTGGTTGTCTTTTACTCACTGAGGGGTTGGTGTCGGACTATTTGACACTACACCTGTAGGGGGTACATGGGGGGGGAGAGTGGGGTCTGTCTGACCAGGTTGGGGGAGGTCGGCTGTGGGTGGGTTGCTGCACTTGGGGTGGGAGCTAGGCTCGGGGAGGGGTGGGGGGGTGTCTGGTTGGGGTTGTTGACGGGGTTTGCCTGTGAAGTGTGTGAATTGAAGTGTTCTGCTGTCCCTGTTCGCGAGCGCCGAAGGGCGATTATGAGCTGGGGTGTCCTACTGTGTCCTGCACTGTCCATCCTTACGGTCCAAGCTCTGAACCCACTTGGCAATGGCTGATACAACACCGACTCTGCATACACATGCCCGGAAAGAGCTGCATTTACTGACTTGGAATGTGCGGGGCCTGAACGACTTCCGCAAAGTGAGGAAAGTCCTTAACTATCTTAGCAGACATAACGTTGACATAGCTCTGCTGCAGGAGACACACCTACCACTCTCCAGCAGAATGCTCAGAGCCAGGGGTCTGTCGGGGAACACAGTGGCGGCGGGTTACACTACTCATGCCAGAGGGGTGTTAATTTGGGCTAATCCAAAGTCACAGTTGCGGCTCATACCGGTGCACTCAGATCCAGACGGTAGATATGTCCTGGCGAGATGTGTGGGTAAGGGGATGGACATACTACTGGTGAACGTCTATGGCCCAAACTACGACCACCCTGAATTCTATAAGACCCTGTCAGCTATTGTAAGACCGCATGCACAGCCCTGGATGTTGTGGGGCGGGGACTTTAATTTTGTGTTTGACCCGTCACTGGACCGCTCTGCGGGCCCTGCCCGGAGACCTGTGGCCTCGGCCACGTACATGGCTGCTGAAATGATCAAATCTGACTTGCTGGATGTCTGGAGGGAAAAGCATCCGAGGGCGGGTGGGTTTACACACTATTCTGCATTTCACGATGTACACACCAGGATAGACTACTGGTTGGCACCCCCCCTGGTACTTAACAACATTCGCACATGCACGGTCCTCCCACGCACGCTTTCAGATCACTCCCCCATTCTTCTCTGCCTCGCAACGCCCAGGAGGGGGATCCCGGCCTTCACCTGGCGGTTCCCGCCTTTTGCACTGCTCGACGAGGCCTTCAGGGGGGAACTAGCAGAGGAAATAGAGCAGTTCTTTACTACAAACGTGGGCACAGTGGATAACTTCTTTACGGTGTGGGAGGCATTTAAGGTATACATCAGGTGGGTGGCGATGTCG
Organism: Lissotriton vulgaris; assembly: GCF_964263255.1. NCBI lineage: Eukaryota > Metazoa > Chordata > Amphibia > Caudata > Salamandridae > Lissotriton > Lissotriton vulgaris. The sequence goes on from NC_141687.1 coordinate 1,405,753,009, forward strand.
AAACATTCTAGTGTGTTACGATCCATTAGGCGGGACCTAACAACCCTGGAAACGCAGATGGCGGCTCTTGAGGAGGAGCAGCTGCGGCTGGGCGGAGAGGCGGAAGACGGGGCGCTGTCCCGACTCCTGTCCGAATTTCAGGCACTGGCGGACAGAGAGGTCCTTTACATGGGCAAGTACGCCACGGCGAGACAATATGGGGAGGGTGAGAGGCCTGGGGCGCTTCTTGCACGCATGGTTCGTAAAACCAGACGACCGCTGGTCATAGAGGAACTGAGAACTCCGGAGGGAGACACAGTGACGGACGAGGAGCAGGTACTTCAGACGTTCAGGAGTTATTATGAGGAGCTATACCGAGCTAAAACACAGGGAGTGGAGGGTGAGATGGAGGACTACTTAGACCATATAGCCATGCCGTTCCTCAAGAACTCGGACCGGGAATTCTTAATGGCCCCCTTCCACCAGGACGAAATATTAGAGGCACTGGCAGGCATGCGCTCGGGTAGTGCGCCGGGCTCAGATGGCCTCACGGTGGGTTTTTATAAGGCATTTAAGGACCTGCTGCTGCCACACCTAATCACCCTGTTTGACGCCATATGCGAGAACGGTGAAATGCCGACCACCATGCGGGAGGCGCTACTCATCACCATACCCAAGCCGGGTAAACCCCCCGATCTCTGCGGCTCGTATAGACCCCTTAGTCTACTCAATGTAGACGCCAAAATCTATGCCAAGGTCCTGGCCACCCGCCTGGCCCTGTTAGTACCTGGGTTGGTCGCCCCAGAGCAGTCCGGGTTTGTCCCGTGCAGGAATTTAACCTACAATATCAGAACAGTGTTAGGCGCGATGCAGCATATCAAACAGGAGAATAGCGCATTGGCTATATTCCTTGATATGGAGAAGGCGTTCGATTCGGTTGAATGGCCCTTTATGGTTCGGGTGTTGCGCAAGTTGGGATTGGGCGAACAGTTCCTTCAACAGGTCGGCGCGCTGTACCACCGACCCTTCGCCAGGCTCCGCCTGGGTGACAGGGTAACGGACCCGATTGACATAAGCAGAGGCACTCGACAGGGCTGCCCATTGTCGCCGTTGCTTTACGCACTGGTGGCGGGACCCCTGGCGTGCGCCATGCGGGAGTACCACAGCCTAGAGGGGGTTAGCTTCCCTACATATAAGATCGGGATATCAACGTATGCTGACGACACGCTGTTGTACGTCAGAGAACCGGAAGTTAATCTGCCTGCGGTGCTCCGCGAAGTGGTCCGTTTCGGCTCGCTATCGGGCCTGAAAGTTAACCGGGACAAATCGATTGCGTTCCCGCTCACTACGGTGACACGACAGTTCGACATGGACTACCCTTTGCACTGGTCCGCCGACTCAGTTCGCTACCTGGGCATTCAACTCCACTCGGACCCGGAAGTCCTTGTTCGAGACAACTACGGAGTAGCCTATAACAACCTAGTGGATGACGTGGATAAGTGGATCCGTCTCCCACTCTCCCTCTCGGGTAGGATTGCGCTAATGAAAATGGTGGTACTCCCCCGATTTCTGTTCCTCTTCCTGAATCTACCTGTGGTTTTATCTAAGACCTTCTTTCGGCAGCTCACCTCGGTGCTGGTGAAACTAGCTTGGGGGGGGAAACAGCCCAGGGTTAGTTGGAAGACTTTGATTCTGCCTTGCGAAATGGGGGGGCTGGGAGCGCCGGACCTAGAACGGTATTACAGAGTCGCCCAGGCGTCGCACTTATACTCATGGGTGCACGGTGACCCTCGGACCCCGCACCTTATACTGGAGCGGTTGTTTGCGGACCCGCTCCCTCTGCCTGCTACTGTCTGCCTGCCCACAGACCGCGCAACTGGCCGGATGGTCTCGCTGAAGGCGACCAACCACGCCTGGAATTGCCTAGTGCGCTCTCGGGGCTGCACTCTGCTTTACTCCCCGCTGCTACCGGTGGAATGGGCTCTATGGCTCGACCCGCTCGGTGAGAAGGGGGTGGTCAAGGCGCTGAGTTCTCTGGGTGTGACGAAACTGGAGGACCTTTTTGAGGGAGGTGTACTCAAAACCTGGGACCAGCTAATAGCGGCCGGGGCAGGCCACACTCTGCTACAAAAATTTCAATACCACAGGCTCCGCTCGGCCTTTCGTGAACTACTGGGCCCGGATTTGGAGGAACCAGAGGAGATCCCGGAACTAACGTATATACTGAAATCCACCTCAGCGGCGAAACTCATTACGCAGCTTAACAAGCTGGGTGTGACACAGCAGCGTCTGCAACCGTCGAAGGCCAGAGAGGCCTGGCAGGCAGACCTACAGTCCCCCATAGATGATGGAATGTGGCTCTACTGCTGCACAAGCACGCGCAAGATATCACTAAACGGACGGCACCGCTTGGTGCACTTCAAGTATTTACAACGAGTGTATTACACCCCTGCTCGCCTCCATCGCTATGGCCTCCGCGCCTCGGCCGAATGCGAACGCTGCCGGACTCCGACAGCTGATTTCTACCATTTGGCATGGCAGTGCCCAGGAGTGCAGGCATTCTGGGGGGAGGTCTTTGCGGAACTAGATCAAATACTGGGGGAGCCTTTACCTCGTGCCCCGGCTCTGGCGCTACTCGGTTATTCGAAACCACTAGCCCCGGGACTGCGTCGTCTGGTGGACATGGCGTTACTCCTTGCACGGCGGGTGATAGCGACCTGCTGGATGAGGGGGCCCCTCCCCACAAAAGCTAAATGGCTGAGGGACCTGCAGTACTGCTGTACCCAGACGGAACTGTATAGCGACCTTCTTCCGCCCAGAAGCAGGCCCAAGAATTTTTGGGACCTTTACAAAGAATACACACAGAGGAGTGAGGAGGACAGCTCTGACACCGCTGAGGCGGTGGAACTGCAAGATAGAGTAGAAGAGATCGAAGCCAGTGCTGAACACGGTGGCACGGGGGAGGCGGGAATGGGGAGGCCTCTGGTTGACTGAGGGTGGATGTGAGAACCCGGGGATGGGCTGCTGGAGGATAATAAGTAAGGGCAGGTCTATAGGGGGACGGGGTGGGGACACGGGGCCGGAACACCTGGGCGGTTGTATAGTTGGGACGGGTTAGGCAGGCACACAGACACACGCTAGCGGGTGGGGGGGCAGTTTGTTGGGCATTGTTTAATTTCTTATAGTAGACACGACGTTGGATCGCTGACTATCATATAGACAGGTTGATTGCCAGTTGACACACCACTACAGTACACTACTTGTGTTGGGAGCCCTCGATTGGAATGGTTGTGCTGCTACTTTGCTACCTCGCCGCCAGGCCTCCGGGATGCTGGCACTAAGGCCGTGTACGACTTACATCTGGCAGTTTCTGAGGACTTGGCGCCGATCCCGGAGTTAATTCATGCACATGTGTTAATGCTGGTGTTGTCAATGGCTTTGCTGTCAATAAAGATCTTTTGAATAAAAAAAAAAAAATAGTAAAATTGTTTAACAACAGTTACATTTTGCAGCTATTATTTAGCCATGTCCAACGATGCTGAGGAGGTGAGTCCTATGTCCAAGTTTTCAGTGAACAGGACTCATCTCTTTTTAACCTTCGATAAGCTTCACCAACTCTGTGTCCCCTGCTCATACTTAAATGTAAAGGAGCAGATTTATGTTAACTGGCGCATCCCCAGAGATGCACCAGTTAATGTGCACCGCTGCTCTGCCACCCATGGTGTGCCGCATTTACAATGTGGAGCACCATTTACTCGCAGTGACAAAATGGCGGTCAACACTTCCTGATTTCCTTCGAATCGAACGTTAACAGACGTCACGCAGCAAAAAAAAATTCCGCTCGCGCGCAGCTCCTCCTTCCACAAAGTAGCAATGTTGGGCTACTTTTGGGCTGCTTTCTAGTAGGGTTTTTGAGCGTCAGAAAGTCTACAAAAGCCGTCGGCAACGGCCTGGGGTGGAGAACCATTACGCGAATAGTCCGGAGGAGACACCACACGCCAAGGCCTGTCCCCAGGATGAACCAAGGGATCCGTTCCTGGGGCCGCCATCGGCCAGAGAAGGCATGGGCCCGACTCGAGATGTAGTTGTCTTCCCATTCTCTTCTTTTTTTGGTGCCTTGCAGGCCACAAGGGGGATGTGACATACCTAATAGTATAACTCATATATATCCGACCTCTCCCTCTCTTCATCGCCTGGTCCGGCCATAACAAATGTCAGCAAGACGCCGTGGGGTCCACTGGGAGGGAGAGGCGGAGCGGATGAGCCTCCCCAGATGGAGGCCCCTCAGCTGCACCCCCAACGATCCATGCACCCGGCAAAGGGTTCGTACTCTGTGGCGATATAGGGACACTCCACGAGCCCAGCAAAGCGTTCGCATACTGTGGCGGTATAGGGACGCTCCACGAGCCCAGCAAAGGACTCGCCCACTGTTGCGGTACAGCGACGCTCCACTCACCCAGCAGGGTCTCGTCCACTGTGGCGGTGCAACGATGCTTTGCCCGACAGGCTTGAGTCCATCTGCTCCTGCAACCCAGTGACTGCCGGTGGTTGCAGATCTCCTAAAAATGGTGGTCGACTTTGCAGGAATGGGCCTGGCGTGAAAAGTTGGCCTGGTCACCTGTTAACCAGAAAATGGGCCCCTGTCTTTCCTTTCAAAATGCTGCCAACAATATTATATCAAACTCTGCATCGGTTCTTACTTATAAATGCAGAAACAACTCAATTAACACAAGGGCTCTTTTCAGAGCCACCTTATATCAAAGCACTCAAACTTCTGATTTATCTCCATTTTCACACTTTTGTAAATAGGTGTGCGCGCCCGAGTGCGCGCACCCCGCAACTTTTTCGAGAAAAAAATATATATATTTTCGCTTTTAAGGACCTTACTGCACACCCTGAGAAAGCCTACGCAGCAAAACAATCTCTACCTTCTCCCCTTTCCATGTTCCAACGCTTTGAAATGACAATATCTTTACTCGCAGTGACAAAATGGCGGTCAACACTTCCTGATTTCCTTCTAATCGAACGTTAACAGACGTCACGCAGCTAAAAAAAATTCCGCTCACGCGCAGCCACTTGGGTGCGCGCACGCATGCGCGCCTATAGATATATAATTGACTTTAACTTTAATTTTCTCAACAACTACTAAACGGATTTACACCATTCCAAAAAAAGCGTAATCTGCGAGCCGGACTGTACAGTTTTGCCAAATTTCTTATAAATCCATTCACCCGTTCGACCTGTAGCCGAGTCTAAAGGTCCTATGGAAAATAACATGGAGAAAACACGTTTTGGGACCCCCCTTTTATCTCAGCCCCCACTTGACCAATCCCCCCAAACGTTTAGGGAAGGAGCGCAGCGGAATGAGCCATCTTCTTTGAGAAATTCGCTAAGATTCTTCCACCAGGGCCAAAGTTATTCCAAATAGAATGTTGAGGATTTCCTATGGAAACTAGGTCCTAACTATAACTACCTACTGGCGACCGCCAGTAGGTAATATATATATATATATATGTATATATATATATATATATATATATATATATATATAGATAGATAGATAGATATTATTTTTATATCATTTTAAAGTAAAAAAAATAAATACAGATAATAGGTAAGAAATAATCTTTCTTTAACCCCTTCGATGCTCATGACGGAACGGTTCCATCATGAGCATCGGTTGAGCTGTACTCATGACGGAACCGTTCCGTCATGACCACGGCCGTTTTCGTTAGGGCTCAGCACCGGCGGTAAATCTTACCCGCACGGATGTGGTTAAATATATGTATATGTATACATGTTCATATTTCTGTGTTTATATATTTTTTAATCAAGTTTATTTGTTCTGTATATTTAAAATGCATATAAAATGTAATTAATTTTATTGAAATTAATATTTAATATATTTAAATATATCTATTATTTTATATATATTTTTTCAATTGATATTTTTCAAATCTATATTGTTTACCTCAATACTTTTGATTCAATATTTTTGTGCTTACCTGTTAAGGTATTGGAGTACATATTTTTGCAGTTGATATTTTTTGGGGAATATTTTGAACATCGTTGTTTGCTACATCGATATTCTATCAGCGAACCAATCCAGCCACTTGCAATTCACCACCCCTTTACCCAAAGCCATTCACATTTCAATTCATATCTGTTACTCTGTCCCACTGAGAATATTGCCCACTTGCACAACTCTTAAATCATGATTTCCACCAACAATGCTTACCAACACCCTCTCATCCATAGAGTGTCTACCATTTTTATAGGCAGTTACCTATCAATGATCAGGCAGCCAACAAGAACCAAAAGAAGAAATGGTTAATAAGATTGAGATAGGTAGGCTAAATTTATGGTGGTAGTTTACTCTGGCCTTTTCCCAATAACAGATTGCTGTAAGTGCAAAAAAAAATTCAGTATCCAGTAAGTGGAATTCCGTGCATTTAGCATGGTTGCTGCAATTTAGAGAAAAGTGGTGTTACTTCAGTAAGGAATGTGGTAATACCATTTCACTTCACTGAAAACTAGCTCTTTCAATATAGCTTGAAATGGAGTTGACAAAGGAAAATACCCTCACCGCATGTTACTCCCCATTAAAATCTATATTTACAGTAATCACAATTAGTGGTTCCCAAGATATTTAGTTGAATTCTATTATTACCACAATAGTATGTCAGACAGGTATCTGACATGCAGCAATTTAGGGTCTTTGTGTTTCTGCTTAACAACTCACTCTAGTGCTGTTAAAGTCCAGACCTTAGGAGAAAGACCTGTCAATTACAATAAAAGGTACTTCAAAGTAATCTTTGTGAAATCCTATTTAGGTAGGCAAACTCTTCCATAAGTCCTCACAGAGTCAGAGTGAAGTAATAAAACCACACCCTGAAAATTCTCATGAAATCATTGTGAAGTAGCCTGCTCCAATCCCCTAGTTGTCACTGAGTTATTGTGAAGTAATCTGCCCAATCTGCTAGTTCTCAGAATCATCCTGGAGTAATCTGTGTCATCCTTTTGTTGTCATGGAGTCATCCTGGAGTAATTTGCTCTCATCCCTAGTTGTTATGGAGTCATCTTGAAGTAATCTGCGCTCATTCCTTTATTGTCATGGAGACATCCTGGAGTAATCTGCACTCATCTCTTTTTTTTTTTATTTTTTTTTTTAGAACCAGTATTAGCAAAGGATAATACATATAGCATGAAATACAATGAGTAAAGTATTTACAATTAGATTCAGTAAAAGAATAAAACAATACACACAGTAACAGTTATGATATACAGAAATGATAAGAAGAACAAAAAGCTAAAAGGAGAAATATATTAGCTGAGAAAAAAGGCAATAACATATATTTCAAAAATGGAAAACAGGGAGAAAATCAGATTTAGTTCAGCCAATTCCACTAGGAAATAAACCTTCTTTCCAAATAGAGATTGGACACCACAGTTCTTTACCACAAAGTTGTGTTTTAGTTCCCCTGATAGCAAATACTGCAGATTCAAAATTAAAGACAACAAGAAAGAGAGCTAGCCACATTTGGAAGCTAGGAGGAAGACTATCCTTCCAATGCGCAGACAAAATTAATCACAGTACAGCTGTACCTATAAATAATAATCTTTGTTCCGATTTAGTTAGATTTAACGAGCTGTCATATCCCAAAACATATAAGGTGTTAGACTCAGGAAGTTTGTGATGAAAAACTTTCTCCCAAAATGAAGTAATCATATTTTTTATAAGAAGAAGCTCGGGGCAGCTACTAAACAAATGAACTAACGTCGCTGGGCCTTGTGAGCAGCGTGGGCATGTCAGTTTCCCATTTACCCCAAGCAAAAAGTTTGGCCGGAGTAAAATATAAATCATAAATAGTTTTATACAATTGTACCCTTAAATTACTAGCCATAAACAAATTATTACTCATATCAAGTATTTTATCTATCAATATCGGGGTTATTTAATTTACCGCCCATTTAGTTTCTGTTTTCTCGATATCATCATTAATAAAATATCGTATAATGTTCCTCTCCTAGTTTTTGCGAGGTTACATGCTTCTATTAGGTCGTTTTTCTGGAGAGTAATTAAGTCTTTTTTTTGCTTTTAATTTTGCATGCAATTGAGCAAATTTGAGCAAGTCCCCTTCTGGAAGACCAAATTTTATTTTTAAATCTTGAAAAGTATTATGTGGGCCATTTACCCAAACATCTTTAACTGTTCTTATGCCCAGGCTGTACCATTTCTTAGCCGTATGATCAAAATCAAGACCAGAAGTAATGGTTGATTGGAATAGGGGCTTATATCGATTAATTTTGCCAATCAGTATATGTTTAAGTATCTGATTCCAGATTAGCCAAGCACTTTTAGTAATTTCACCCTTAACTTGTTTATAATGGGCATTTTCAGTTTTTCTTAATAGAAGACCGTTGGCTTCCTGCCCAAGTACTAGTTCATAAATTGTAGGAATAGTGGTGTTAATAGTATCAGTGGCAGAGGGTGTTTCTAGAATCATTGGTTTTAAATGCTTTAATAAAGCTGCCCAATGATACAAGATAATATTCGGTGCTGTAAGCCCACCTCTATTGAACGGAATGGATAAGTAAGACAGTCATCGTCTAATCTTCCCATGTTGCCAAACAAATTTAGAAATAAGTTTATTGATTAATTTAATTATCTTAGAATCTATAATTAAAGGGATTGAACGAAAAAGGTACATGCATCTGGGTAGTATATTCATTTTTAAATAATTCACCCTACCTATAATGGAAAGATGTAATCCATTTACCCTGTCCAGGTCTGTCTTAATCTTGTCTACAAGTGGATCAAAGTTGTTTTTAACTAAAGTCTTTATATCAGCGGATAAAATCACACCGAGATACATTGCAGTTTTTGCTCTTCTTATATCTAAACAAATAGTGTTGTCAGTGCACAGTACAATGGTCTTTCCCCTATTCAGAGAATAATCAGAGTAGTTGCCATATTGTAAAGAAAGCAGTTCAATTTCCTGTAGCGCTTCTATCGGGTGAGATGTTAATAACGCGATGTCATCAGCATATGCCAGAACTTTAGGTTCATAATGATTACATAAGATCGGCTTTATATTATTATTTTCTAACAATTTTAAGATAAGGGGATTAATATAAAGGGCGAAAAGTAAAGGTGAGCAAGGACATCCTTGTCTTGTGCCTCTTGTTATGTTGATGAAACCCGATTCCAAGCCTAATATTGAAATTTGTGCTTTAGGTTGATGATAAATGGATTTTATAGATTTAAGAAATTTGGGGCCGAAATTAAGACGTGCCATGGCAAACCACAAAAAGTTCCATGAACCACGGTCAAAGGCTTTCTCAGCGTCAAGCAGGATCATAGACATCTGATCCCCCGTGACCGACATGGCATCAAATAGTGCAACAGCCCGGCGAATATGGTCAGTTTTCCCCTTACCCGGAACGAAGCCATGCTGCCACGGAGAGACCAGGTGCCCAATGATCCTGCTGAGTCTGAGAGCCATCACTTTGGCATATAATTTGGAGTCCGAATTTATCAATGAGATGGGACGATAAGAAGTCAACTGTTCGGGTGATTTTCCCTTCTTAGGAAATACTATAATACTAGCTTCATCCCAAGAAAGTGGAGGAATGCCATTGTACTGTACACCCAGAAATAAATCCAATAATAAGGGGCTTAATAGGGAAATAAGTATACTGTAAATTTCGATTGGCAGTTTGTCAGGGCCTGCTGCTTTACCAGAAGATAAGAGTGATAGAGCTTCTACAACTTCATCGAGTGTAATCTCAGCTTCAAGTTCTTCTCTCATCCCATCATCTAGTAAGCTGGTGGCTGCCGTATTGTTAAGAAAGCCAGCCAAAAAAGTATCAATATCTTTTTCAGAGTTAATCCCTTCCTCAGAGTATAGGTTTTGATAATACTGTTGGAATTGTGTAATAATATCTGTAGGTTGGACGTAAGTCCGTCCACCATCTACAATACCGGTAATATTATTAAAAACATTTTATTGACGTGTACGCAATGCCAATTGTTTACCTATTTTTTCCCCACTTTCATAAACCTTCTTTCTGTAAGTTCTATAAGTTTGAGCAGCTTTTTGACTTAGGTCAGTATTAAGTTCAGCTTTTAGAACCGCAACCCGAAGCCATTGATTATTGGAGTCTTTGTTGAATCTGCACTCATCTCTTTGTGGTCATGGAGCCATCCTGGAGCAATATGCTGTCATCCCTTTGTTATCATGGAGTCATCCAAGAGTAATGTACTGTCATCCCTTTGAAGTCATGGAGTCATCCTGGAGTAATCTGTGGTCATCCCGTTGTTGTCATTGAGTCTTCCTGGAGTAATCTGCTGTCACTTTTTTCTTGTCATGAAGTCTTCCTGGAGTGATCTCCGGTCAACCCGTTTGTTGTCATGGAGTCTTCCTGGAGTATTCTGATGTCATCCCTTTCTTGTCATGAAGTCTTCCTGGAGTAATCACCTGCCATACCTTTGTTGTTATGGAGTCATCTTGGAGTAATCTGCTGTCATTTCCTTCTTGTCACGGAGTCACACTGGAGTAAACTGCGCTCATCTCTTTGTTGTCATGGAGTCATCATGGAGTAGTTAGTGATAAGCACACGTTTTTAAGGAAGTAATAAGAACATCATCCTGAAGTAGTTATTGTGATGACTCTGGAGTCATCTCATTTAAATATTTCGCCCTATAGGCATACTTCAGGATGGTTTCAGATAACTTCAACAGATCATTACAGGAATAGCACAGCTGAAGTCATACAAAGACTTCGGCTGAACTACTCCTGTAATGACTCCAGGAAGATCTTCTTTTTTGACTTTGGAATGTGGCGGGCCTTGGAGTTGCATTTCTTTGCTCTCTCCCTTGTATACCCCTCTTTATGTTCCTTGATCTCTAAAATGACATGGTACAGTTAATTTCTAATAAGTAAATGTTGCAAAATAAAAGGTAGACGGCGCAATTATGTAGAGCCGAAAAAGTTGAAGCAAGTCATAAGGAGAGAGCTACACGAAGCACCACGAACACTTCAAGCGGGTTTATCTAAGGCACAAGGGTGAAAATGGCAGCAAGCTTTTTTGGTGAGAGAATTGGGAGGAGGCAAGTTGTTTTATGTCATTTTTTAGTGGTATTTAATTTTTCCAAAACTTTTGAAACACTGCAAAAATGCTAAAATTACTACAATTCGACAAACTGAGTACCCTGAGTACGCTCAAATTAAAAATCTAATTTACAATATTTTATGAAAGGAAGCGACCTTAAGATTACAATGACTGGAAATAGGAAGCAAAAATTGGGCAATAAATAATTGGGTATGAGGCGCTTAATAAAGGTCCTACATGCGTCTGATTGGGGAAACATCCTTTACAACGCAACTTTTACCATGCAAGGCCTTTACGACGCAACTTTTACAACGCAAACCATTACAACACATTGCGCTGGGGAGCGCTCTAGGATAGGGAATAGGTTTAATGTACTATCCAACACCTTCCCTACTATCCACGGGGACTGGAGTTGGAATAGTAAATTAAACTATTCACTATCCAGCGCCCCAAAGCACTATGCGTTGTAAAGGAATGCGGTGTAAAAACCGCGTTGTAAAGGCATGCGTGGTAAAAGCATGCATTGTAACGTCATACATCCGTCTGATTGTCATACTGCCAAAAGGAAAAAAGTTGAAAACAGCTCGTCGTCCCAGCTGAAATCCGTTGATGGGCTACCTGTGGTATCTAAAAAACCTCAATAAAACCAGATTACAAATTTCTTCCAGAAAGAAACAGGGCAACCAACAGGGAATTTATTCTTGATGGCTTGATCCAAGCATGGGTTGTGTATAGGGTGGCAGCCCAATAATTAACATAAACTCCTGATGAATCTGGATCAGCCAAATGTAATAAGTACCATTGTAAATAATGACAAAATATCCTAGTAAGTCGGATAGGGGACATCTTGTGGATGGCAGAGCCAGTTGTAAATGGGTGTGGTAGTTGAACATATGAACACTGTTGAAGGTGACACTGAAAGGCAGGAGGATACTATAAAAGAATTACCAAATAAACTTCTTCCACTAGCTAGCTCTCCTGCTGGGCTAGATTTTACTCTCCCTGATATGCCGGCTTCCCAAGTGGAAGAGATTAACAATTTGTATAAAATGAAAACAGCTGAAGTATTGGTGCACATTGAATTTGTAAAGTGCAGCTCAGGTCGATTTGCTGATAGTAGCTCAGGACCACATATGGGTGATTCAATCTTTTTGAGTATGTTTGGCTATAACCAACCTAGATAGTCTCCTCCAACGAATGAAAATCGACAAAACATTATCATCTCAGAGGCATAGGATGCCCTACATAGAGTTCTAACTTCGATTATCCTTTTAATGGAGAACTTACTGAGTGTAACTGATCATATTGCATTGTTTCTGAAAGAACGCTTCACCCTCCATGCTTTGTAATGGAAAGATATTTGCCTGGAATATAGGGAAATTGTGATGAATCTGCTAGCTACTTCAGTTCCAGTAGTTTGCACCAAAGCATAACAGCTTGTAGAATGGCTTGTGGACTCAGACAACTCCCTTATGGATAAACGCTAGGACAAACGTTGAAAAAATATGTCAGTGAGTTAACCAGTCACCGCTGGAACGTGTGATGCTCTGCAGATCACACATGGACATACTGGCAAGGCCAGCATAGCCTTTGGTAAACTGAGTATTTTTAAACTAGGTACCAGTGGCACCCTTTATTACAGTGCTTGGAAGTAATAGCAATGCGGAATTGAGTGCTTACTTAAACAAGCATTTGCAATGCAATAGGTCTCCAATTTACACAACACCTATTGCATTGCAAATGGTTGGCAACTTGGCATCATGGACAATGGGAGGGAGGGCAGGGGGAGAAGGCATGGACATTGGAAGGGAGGGAGTGAGGGCAGGGAGGAGAAGGCAAGGACAACGGGAGGGCGGATGGGCGGGGCGGGGTGGGGAGGAGAGGAGAAGGCCCGGACAACTGGAGGGAGGGCGGGGAGGGGAAAAGAAGGCATGGACAAAGGGAGGGAGGGAGGAAGAAGGCATGACATTGAGGGGGCAGTAGAAGGCACCCAACATGTTGTGTTGCACGATTCTTGACCCCCCATCTTGTTTGAAAAGCTGCGTGACACTACGTGTGACCCTCTACACACTTCACATTTACCTGGTCCGTCTCCTATATCAGGCTACGGCTCCAGCTGCTCCCTATGCCTCAGGCCCTGCAGCGCACCCTTGGACTTCCAGAGGAGTCGCACCACCCGGACGTTCTCCGGCAGCACCCAGGAACAGGCGGCCAGGCTGCCCACTGGACAAAGCAGCGTCTCCTCATCGGCAGCCCTCCAACTCCGTACCAGCTCGGCCGAGGAGAGGAAGCAGTTCACCACTGGCATTCTGCGCACCAACCGCCCCTGCTGCAGCATTATCCAGGCTTTTCCAAAAGTGAAAGCAGGTGTGGCCGCAAAATGGAAGCAAAGCACGTCAACCGCCTAATGGAGAAACTTAATAAAGGAAATAGTACAAGCCCAAGTAAAGGGGCAGGGCCAGCTAGTAACCATGGGAGTTTACAAATGAAGAAATGGCTATACTAAGTAGGGACTAACAAGCCTCATAATGAATCAGAAGACAGCATTTACAAAGGACAAACACCCAAGCCAATGAAAAATAGGGGCGGGGGAGTGGGCAAAGCTTCTCTCCATACTGAACTACCACAGCTCTTCACAGATCAGTGCTGGCACGCTGGCTCACACTCGACTAAAAGGGGAGAATTTTGGTGGGGTCCTTCAGTAAAGATATCATGTAAGCTAAATTATGAGTCACAACAGTCAGGCAAAGCATACCTTTCTCCTAATGCATTACATGTGAGACTAACAAAGTTTAATAAGTTGTCACTGTTGACATTGTTAATGTATACATTCCCCCTGATTGGACACCTAAGGTGCAGGCAACTTTTTACAATAGTGCACATTATGTTAAGCTCATCAGGGAAGACTATATTACTACAGTTGAAGATGGGAATCCAAATAAAGGTGAACACTTGCTATGGATCTGCGGTGGTTTCAATTCACATATTTCCGCTATGATTTTTAATGAGGAGGTCTTTGTAGAGGATTACTGTTGGTGTATCACGATTCCAGGTATGAGCTCCTTATAGAGCAACGGCTCTGTTTCCTAAATGGTCAAACCCCATCTGTTTGCCCTGCTCAGAAGTCCTCTGGCAACATGAGAAAAGCTTCTCTGTCGATAATCTGGAAAGCTGGAAAAACGTAGAAGGTATGGTTACTGTAATAAGGGTAAAGAGTGATCACAACCCTTATAGCTAAGATTGCGCTGTACATATATATATAAACCAGAAAAATATAACTGGCCAGGATACTATCTTGCAATTACTCCAGGAAAATAGCAGCAGAACTGTAACATGGGACAACAAAAAATACTACAATGAGATACTTCTCCTGGGTGACATCTTGGCAAGGCTCAGACGTACTATCCTCAGTGTCCCATATGACAATAACAAAATTATATTGGTCTTGATTAACTCTATCATAACTGAAATAAGGTCATTGTGGTCGAGGAAAACCAGAAATTCTAGGACAGCATCAGGTTCCTCTAAATACTGTACCTGGTATGACAAAGACTGCCTTAATGTGAAAAAACGTGTCATGCGAGCCTTGCTCATACGCCATTGTAACATACAAAATTAGGTAGACTTCTATTCATGCAGGTGAAAATATAAACACCTGCTGAGATCCAAAAAACCGGAAGCTCCAAATACACTGTGTGCTGAGCTGAGAGAAGAAGTTGCTAGGAAGAAGTCTAAGCGAATCGGAGAATTTGTCACCCACATAGAAAGGGGTGTAGTAAATAAACAAGAATGCCACGTAGGAACCCAAGAATGGACAAATTACTTTAGCAACCTATGCACTGATAAAAACACATGGAGGATATAATTTCCCGCCCCTGGGTAAGAAGACGACTGAGAAACATCTGCCATTGCATATTCTAATACCAGAGTTGGAGCGAGCACTAGGCAGGATTAAAAAAATAAAGCCAATGCCCAGACTTTGTTCCTACTGAGTTATTCTAGGACAACTTATCACTTTGGTCCCAAATACTTACGTGAGTGCTCAGTGTGACACTTGCTACGGCAAACATTCCACAATCATAGCATTCTACAATTCTTGGGCCGCTATGCATGAAAGGGAGCTGTGGTTGCCCTCACAACTATCGGCCAATCTCCCCCTGGATGGGACGAGTAATATTTTTGGGAAAGCTGTATTAAATCGACTCCTGGGCTGGATAAGCTATGTAAGCATCCTGTCTGAGAAGCAGGCTGGCTTTAGATCAAGGATAGGAACTATTGATCAACCTATTACCTATATATGATCTGCCGTAAATGCACGGGAGTTACGAAGGTGCTGTTATAGTAAAATGTATTGACCTGAAGGCAGGCTTTGATCTTGTCAATCGCAAAAGCCAATGGTGAACTTTGGAGAAACAGGGACTTGGGATCTCAAATCTGGGAGTGATGGTAGGCCTCCACATTGGTAATACATCCCAAGTAAGATATGTCCCTGAGGGTGAATGTAGTGATACATTTCGAATTACAAAGGGTGTATTGCAGGGCTGTGTACTTGCTCCTTTGCTTTTTAGCTTGTTTTTAAATGGTGCAGCAGGTTACATAATGGAAACCCCCTTGAAGTTTCCATAATTGATGGTTGCAAGATCTTGATCCTACTTTTTGCCTGTTGACTGGAACCACAAATGCAATGCACAAATTACTACTGTAATAGGATGGATCAAACTATTTATTGCAATAAAACAAAGGTTATGCCAATTGAAACCCTCACCGAGATGAAAGAAAAAGATAATGATGTATGAAAACCAACATGAGAGTTTTGAGTATTTTGATTATTGGTCTATACGTTTTACTAAGCAACTCCACTGGAAGGAACAAGTATTGAAGGCTAGTACCACTCTATTGCAAGCACCAAGAGCTGGGCTAAAATGCATAAGCACTATACTCCAAATTACTAAACAGAAATCTGTAGCCTCCGCACTGTATGGTACCGAGCTCCGGGGCTATGGTGACCTATATACATTACAAGTAGTTGAAAATCATTTCCTAAGAGCTTTGCTAAAGTTTGGGTTCAGCACTCCTCTATTGCCTTTACTCACTGAACTTGGTAAGACTATGCTCTCAGATTTGGCTGAGATTAAACAAGCATCATACTGAATAAAACTGTTTGGGAACTCAAATGCCTCCACATATTTAAGGATAGTGGCGGAAGTAGTAAGTAGTGGTAGGGCGCGGGGAAGTAACTGACTGGCACATGTTAGAAAGTTGTCATTAGATTTGCAACTGGTCTACCTATGCACTGGTTCGGGTAAAGTTGGCAATGATACACTGGAAATGTAAAAACAGCTAAAGTGGGAACTTATATTGGCTAAATTAGGATTGGGAGAGCATAGTGACAGCTTACTTTGATCATAAGTTGGAACCGGGCCTAAATCATATATATGAACCAGCTGCAACATGAACAGAAATACACCCTCTATATTTTAAGTTCAAACTGGGGGTCTTTCTGACCAGAGAATATCTTCTAAGATGAAGAATGTGAATACTGCGATTGCATGTTGGGGGAAAAGATGCTTTCATGCACCTCCTGTTATTCTGTATCAAATTCATAACAGCATGCTGAAATTGGCTGCTGCTGTTCTATAGGATAAATTCAGACAGGGGTACCTTGGGCCTTTGCTACAGGACAGGTGGTGGTGATAATTTTCAAAACTGTGGCTTGTCACCAGTGAGCAGTATGGTCCTCAGTTTATAACTTTCTTATGAATAGGAGATGGATTTAATTATTGTTGCATGTGACTACCTCAATTAGAGTATGAATATTATTATCTTGCCCAGCTGCTATACGCTGAGAGGAATTGTTGTGGGCTTTCAGTAAACCTACTGATCCTGCTATTGTGCAGTTAGCTCTAGAGAGGGCTCTGCAGTTTGCACAGGCACTTTATTACCACTGCACTTCTAGGCCTGATTCACAAAGGTAAACGTACACTTTTGTGTACATTTACGACTGTTTGCTATTCACAAATATATTTTATCAGTATTATCTTTATGGCTGCTGAGTCACTGCACATAAAAAGACAGGAATCTCTTATCTTTTTATGCTTGGAGACTCTTCAGGTGTAAAGATACGCCATGCAAAGTGGCTCTGCGTGGCATAGTATATCTGATTTATGGGCTCGCTTTGCATTACGGGACGCAACACAGGTCCTTGATAAATCTGGAATCTAGGGCCTAAAAAACTGAGAAAGGGAAATTCTGTTCGGAGATAGCAAATCCCTATTTTCAAGCCAAATAAAAATCAATGCAGTATTTAACATGAATTCCTTTAGGACAAACTCATTTATTTTTCCCATTAAAAAAATAAAATACGGTTTTAACAGGCTTTCTGAGAATTTGAAGGAAGCACCCTGTTTTGCTTCAAATATGAAGCAGTAGACACATTTTTTACTTTGTAGAAACATTCAGCCTAGCCCTATATCATCTAAACCTACCAGTAGCATAGCAAGGATGCCATGGGCCCTGGAGCAAGCAAGGAACATTGGGTCATATTATCAAGGGGGGCGATAGGAAATTATCGCCGCTTTAGCGACCTTTTTCAGCCGTTAAGCGGCTATAATTCTATTGCCCTATTAGCAAGCTGTCGCTAACAGCAGTTAGCGACAGCTTCTAGGCGATAGCGAGCGGTTGGGGCCCGCTTTGCATGTCAGCGATATTTATTGCTTATGACATGCAAAGTGGGCGTACCCAACATGTTAGCGACTGAAAGCAGTTGCTAACATTGCTATCGCCTATTACCAACACAGGCGTAGCGATGGAAATATTCACGCTAAGCGCGAATATCTCCAAAAACGAACGCCTGCTCAGACCAGTTCTTAGCCATTATATCCAATGGGAGGTGGATATAATGGCTAAGACCCTGTTAGCCATAATGCGTGAATATTGCTGTATTCTCAGCCATATTCACGGATTTTGCCGCTATCACCGGGAATTTTATTGCTTTTGAGATAAACGTTGCTAATAGCACGTTATCTCAGCGATAAAATCCGGTGATGCGCGGCGATAAAAGAATTGCCGCTAAGCCTACTTAGAGATAAATATTGCTATTTGTTGATAATATGCCCCCCTGACCCTTTGACTGCTGATGAGGTGTTAAAATACAGCAATTATCAGGGCTCAATGGGTGCCCTCAGGGCTCTGGTGCCACTGCACATACTGCATCAATGGTCTCATCTCCCCTGGCAGCTATTGCATAAGTGATCACAGTATTTAATGTGAGTAGGAGCAATTGGAATCCCTTATGAGCATTTAATGGGCACCTCTCCCTTGGAAAATGCACACGATTGAAACTACCTGTGGCATGCAGGTGTGAGGTATTGACTATGAGAGGTAGCAAGCAAGTGAATGCTGACTGGGAGATGGGATGTGGGCTGCAGTGTCCCGAGTCAGTTTTCAACAATGCAATGCAACTTCTAGGGAGCATTAATATCTAGATGAAGGTGGGTATTGCAAATCCAGCTAATTAAAAAAAAAAACAGAAATCCGTAGACCCTTTATCGGTGTAGAGCGATACATTGTTTTGGCTCTCTTTATGAATTGCAGACATTATCCCCACCCCTAAAGTTACTGAACCCGGGGGTACCGGTAACTCCAGGGCGGGTACATTCCATCTCAGCATAGATTGGAACCTGATGGTTAAAAAAGAAATGATGCATTTCCGGGTCATCAGTAGTTCCAGGTCCAATTCCCATAGCAATTCCTAATTTTCAGCCATTTTGACTTTAACCTGGAGATTAGAAGCTGAACTCTCAGTTCGAAAGTTAACAGTCCTGCAGAGTTCCTGTGCCTCTCATAATTTCGATGGGACAGGTAACTCCTATCATTGACCCCAATGTAATTAAGAGACCTTAGAAATAAATAATGTAGTGTTAGTGGCCTGTGAGCAGTAACCTCTGGATAAAGTGTGAACCAATGTTGCTGAATATAGGTTCCATTGACATCCGGGGTCTCCACATGGGAATGTGAGAGTTTTGTGTTTTTATTGGGGCTGGATTCTGATTCAGGGGATACACTGAATTTGTGTCCAGCTGGAAGCTGTTTGCCTGAGAGGAAATATAATATCACATGCTTTATAACACTGCTGTTAAAATATTGTTCAGTCTTGGTTGAGCAAACTGCTTCTGGCAACATTGCTGCTGGGGGGCAAGGCACAAAACAGTATTGCTTTTGGTTACTGGGCATTGGAAAGTATATTTGATGAAGCACACATTGCATACAGTTGTAAGTTTATGACGTTCAACGGGACGGGTTGTTTATATAGAGTAAACAAGGCTGCTGCATTATAGTTTTCGCTGGAAGTAATTCATTGTGCCTGGTATCTGTTTGGCTTTGTGCCAAGAACAGCTGGTGGCATGGCAGTCCCATTATTTGACTGTGCAAATATTGTTGGGCAGGGGAGTGTGCATGGAGGCTGCTCCGAAGATCAAGGAGTTTTTCAAAGGGGAATTTGGAAATAGCTTAGATGTTTTGCGAATACTGACACAAAGGTCTGAATAGGCGCCATGGGAGATT
The DNA here is from genome assembly GCF_964263255.1 of Lissotriton vulgaris. Classification (NCBI taxonomy): domain Eukaryota; kingdom Metazoa; phylum Chordata; class Amphibia; order Caudata; family Salamandridae; genus Lissotriton; species Lissotriton vulgaris. The sequence goes on from NC_141687.1 coordinate 1,405,772,665, forward strand.
TTTTGAAAATACAAATGACAAAGGAACACGATTACAGCAAGAGTTTCAATCCAGAAGGGGTGTCTTTGTTTTAAGGCGCTATAAAGACACTTGCTCACTAGGCATGCGTGAAAACGCAGTGAATCGTGACCTGAATGTCAGCATGTACTCATTCAAAACAATCACTATTTGTTGAAGGATAACTATATCATTATAACAATTTAACAATTCTGCATATAATATAATTCATGCATAGAAACAGAACTCGGTTTTGCTTTGTGCTGAGAGCTGCAGACGCGACGCTACGGGCGGCTGCAGAGCAGCGCGGCGCCTGGAGTTTGGCAAGAGCCTGGTGCAGGACACGAGCGGCGGCGGCGAGGATTTACCTGCATGGCAGCTGTAGAGGCAGGCTAGCGGTGAACACGGTGAGCGTGATCAGTTCCCCTTATGAAAGGCAAAGAGGGGGGCTGCTGAACGATATATCGGTATTTAAGGAAAGTGTGGAGCACTGGGAGCGGATTAGTGCAGCGTCAGTGGTGGGGATAAAGGGTCAGGCTCCAGCAGAGTATAGGAGCCCCAAAGGAATGGACATTGGGACAGCATCAACCATAACGAATATTGAGGAGAGGTCGTGTCCATTGCAGGGGAGTCAGGGTCAAAAGGGCCAGGAGAGCCAAAAAAACGGAGGGGCAGGCAAAACACTGAAACAGACTCCAGGAGTTATTGTCCCCCCAGTAGCTAGGAATAGATACCTCCTGCGCTCCTTACACGACAAAGAGCTGCTACTCTCAGGAAGTAATGGACCAGGCTGCCCAGCCACATTAACCCCTTTAACCCCGAAACAGAAGAAAAAAGAAAAAAGTAAACTAGGGGATTGTAAAAAGCAGAAGAGAGGTTGTATTATTGCCAAATCAACTAAACCTCCTCCCTCTTTGGTATCCTACTTCAAGATAATGGAGAAGACAGTCTCTAGCCCTATACTAAACGTTGGATCAGGTCCAAAAGGGAGTGGTGGGCAAACGAAGCAAGTAGAGCAAGCAAGTACTGGTGCAGGTACAGGACAGGCCCCCCCGGTTAATGTAGTGGGAGACTCTTCACAATTAAATGTTACGCTCCAGAACAAATATGCCCCTCTGCTGTTGGACCCTGAGACTGACCTGGGAGATCTAGGGGGGACCCCAGAAGAACTTGAGCTCGAGACAGCACCCATAACTATACCTTCTTCTATACCTATATCGGCATCCTTGTCCATGTCCATGTCAGCATCAGCATCATCATCAGATGAACCGCGGAGGGAGAATCAAAGCTTAGAGACCCTTCTACTTACCCTGAGGGAAGATCTCCTGGCAAGTTTGCTCCCTAAATTTGCAACATCGGAAGCCAACCAGAGTGAGATCACTCGAAAGTGCACAAGTTTGGAGAATAAAATGGATGAGATAGGTACTAGAACGGAGGCTTTAGAGGGAGAGGTCGCTACTCTCACAAAAGTGTATGAGGCGCACTCTAAGGCCATAACTGAATTGAAAGAGCAGAACAGGTCTCTGCAACTAGATTTGGAGCGATTGGAAATCCATTCCAGGAGAAATAATTTGAAGTTTCTAAAGGTTCCGGAAGGAATAGAAAATGGGGATGTGAAAACTCTAGTATGCAAACTACTGCGAGAAGGTGTATTGAGGGATAGACCAGACATTGAATTGGAAAAGGAGATCCAAAGAGCGCACAGGGATCCATTTCGGCAACACCCTGGGCGGAATGCACCAAGGAAAATCTTAGTAAATTTCCTAACATTCTCGGTGAAGGAGCTGATTCTGAGTAGGGCGCTTACAGATACATCATTACAGATTAACTCAGTTAAATATTCAATCCGTTCAGATGTAGGCAAGGTAACAGCTCAGCGACAATGGGAGTTAGGATCACGTATGCAGGAACTAAGAAGTTTTGGTGCTCAAGTCATGATGAAATTCCCAGCATCATTACGAGTTGTTTGGAACAACAAGACTTATAACTTCATTTCCCCACAGGAAGTAGACCGTTTTCTGGAAGCTATGAAGGATCACCAAGAAGTTCAGCAAGCGCAAAGAGAGGCCCGAAACTAAATATATGTAAAAGAAAAAAAAAAAACATTGGAAAATAATACAACAAAAAAATATATATATATGAATAAGGGAAGGGCTAATTAAAAATAAAAACAAAAAGGAAGGGAAAAGGGCAAGAGGGAAAAAGGTAGAAAGGAAGAAAGGGGAAAGGAAAGAAGAGAAGAGAAAAAAACAAACCTTTATTTATCACTATTTTCTTTTTTCTTTTGCACTAAAAATACACAGATATGAGGTGGAGATAGAGGCATTGACACAGTATATGTAAATACACTAAGGGGCGGCAGAGACTAGGCCAGGGACAAGGCTCTCAATGGCGAAAAGATCGCCAAGGTTCAAGAGGGGGGGTTCCTCAAGGGAGGGGAGGGGAGGGAGGGGTTAAAAAATATAAAAGAAAATTTTCCTCATATATCAATGTCATCTGAAATAGCTTTGGAAATTATAGCAATAGCAAATAATGACGACAGAAGGGGTGGAATAAACGCAGTGATGGCCATCTTTTTCTTGTTTCTTCTTTATGATCAATGGCGGGGGATAATTTAAAGTTCATAAGCTGGAATGTGAACGGGCTTAGAGAGGATAAAAAGCTGAAAAGAATCTGTGAGTTTCTGAGAAAATCAGATGCCCATATTATTATGCTAGAAGAAACACATTTAGACCAGAAAGAATGTAAAATAGCCTTCAAAAATCAAAGATGGATACAAGATCTCCTCTGCTCTAATCAAAGCAGCAAAATAAGGGGTGTGGCTATCATTGTTAGAGTAAATAGTGGGGTAAGGGTGGAAAAGTACGATACTGATGACACGGGAAGATGGCTGACTGCCTTCATAACTATTAATAACATGAGGTTGACATGTGGAGTCTACTATGGTCCGAACCAGGACTGTCCAGATGCATTAATTAGCTTAAAATCCAGTCTATTGGAGCAAGATACACCTATTATTTTAGGAGGTGATTTTAATTTAGTTTTTGATTCAAAACTTGATCACACTTCTAGGGCAGTCTCTCCCTCTCTACCTAAATCGAAGAGAGAGCTTAAAACTATCATGAAAGAATTTAGTCTGTTAGACGTATGGAGAGTCAAAAACCAGAAAAATAGAGATTACTCATTTTACAGCCACAGGCATAAACATCATTCGCGTTTAGATTTTTTCTTAATCGATCAAGAGCTCTTATCCAAAGTCATGACCACTTCCTATGTTCCAGCAATATTATATGACCACTCAGTAGTAACCCTGTCTATAAAGATTCCACAGGGAGGGCAGGCCAGAAGGTGGACATTAGACAGATCGTTACTACAACAGGAGGAAATAAGGGGAGATCTGAGGAGACAAATGGAGGAATATTTTATGTTTAACAAGGCTACAGCTCCAGAACAAATAGTGTGGGAAGCTTTCAAGACCTATTTAAGGGGTTTATTCACCACTATAATGATTAGGAGAAGTAAGAATAGGAAGGAAACAGAGAGGAACTCATTACAGGAGATTAAGCAAAAGGCGCAACAACTGCAGAAGGCTTCACTTGAACAACATGCCAACATACACATCTTACAACAAGAATTAGAAAATTTGAAAGCGAAATATCAGGCGAATCTTGATAAGATCATCAAAGAGAAATGGGATTCAAGTAAACTTAGCAACTTCTCATATGGGGAAAAATGTGGCCGCCTCCTTGCATGGAAGGCTAGGTCCGATAGAGCAAGAAATCAAATCAATGGCCTTAAAGTGCAAAGCTCCGGTGATGTCTCCTATGCTAATGAGGTAATATCGGAAGAGGCAAGAAGATACATGCAGACCCTATATTCTGAAACCAAGGATAAATCTAATCTGGTTGTTGATGGATGGTTGGAGGGGGTCAGACTTCCGCAGTTTCAGGAGGACGACTTTGACTTTGTAAGATCTGAGATAAAAGAGGGGGAAGTTCATAATCAGATGAAGAAGATGGCAAAAGGAAAAGCTGTGGGCCCGGATGGACTCCCTGTGGAGGTATATCAAATTGGTGCGGAGATAATTGTCCCAGTTCTTACTTCTTTGTTTAACAAAATATATCTGGCTGGTGAACCTATTCCAAAGACCTGGTTGGAGGCCTCAGTTGCTTTAATCCTGAAACCGAATAAGGACCCCCTGACTATTGAATCATATAGGCCGATCTCCCTGCTGAACACTGACTATAAAATTTTTGCAGGAGTCTTGGCGGCGAGGCTGGCCAAAGTGATTAAAACTATTGTACATGAGGATCAGAGGGGTTTTATGCCAGGTAGGCAGATTAACGAGCTGACGTTTCAGGCCATCACAGCAATAGACTATGCTACTGATAAGAAACTTCCGTTGACCATTGTAGCAATAGATGCCGCAAAGGCATTCGATCAGGTAAATTGGGATTATCTCTGGGATGTACTGTCCGCATTCGGTTTACCTACTAACTTCATCACCTCTATAAAAGCACTGTACTTGAACCCAAAGGCAAGGATTTTTGTAAATGGGACGCTCACAGATTGGGTTCAAGAATCAAGGGGTACTAGGCAGGGGTGCCCCCTTTCCCCCTATTGTTTAATTTATATATCGAGCCATTAGTGAATAAATTAAGGGCAGATCATTTAATAAAACCCTTTTCCATAACCGATCTGGATCTAAAATTCGCCCTATATGCAGATGACCTTTTAATGTTCACTTCCAATCCTGAGGTAGCAATACCTAGACTTTTTGAACATGCAGAAGCTTTTGGAAAGACCTCTGGATATAGAATAAATAAGGATAAAACGGAAATCATGCAATGGAATCAGGAGGTAGTGTTGCCTGAAGCAAAATTAAGGATGAGGTACCTTGGGATCCAGTTAGTCCAGGACATTACTCAGATATCGAAAGTTAATCTGGACAAGGTGTATAAGGAAATCTGTGGACAATTACAGCGTTGGTCCGGGCTCCCATTAAACATCTTCGGGAGGGTTAATCTTATAAAGATGATTATACTACCAAAGGTAACTTTCCTGTTTAACTCAATACCCTTATCTTTTGACACAAAGGCGGTGGGAAAACTACAAGGAAAAATAGGTTCATTCATCTGGAACTCCAAAATGCCCAGAATTTCTGCTAAAAAGTTAAGAAGACAATTAAAAATGGGAGGTCTGGCGCTACCTGACATCTTGCATTATGCCCATTCCTTCCACTTTAAAAATTTTAGAGTTATGGCAGGTAAGGCAGATACATCTTTTTTGGGACGTTTGTTTCAGGCAATATTGCATGGTATCCCTCAAGGCCACGAATACTTCTTATTCAAGTTTGGAGACCCCAGATTTTATAAAAAGGTTAGGCTAAAGGTTTTAGTCACGGCTCTGAAGAATTGGGTTTTCTTCAGGAAAAAATTACAAATTCCATACTATGCCTCTCAGGCCCCAATATGGGACTCTCCAGGGACCCCAGAATGTCTTAGAGACCAACTGTCAACCCCTCTCAAATTAGCAGGGTTAATGCAGTGGAGAGATTTACAAAATGATCAACAGCTATTGGGGTGGGATTCCCTCTCTATGTTGACGGGAGGAACCCTTACAAGATTTAAATATTACCAGTTGTCAAGCTGGTGGTCTACGGAAATATGGGATTGTACATCTAACCCGAAATTTGATTTTGTAAATAGAAAGGGGCGTTGGGATAAAGAGCTCGCTTTTTAGTATGAGACATTGATGGAAAAAGAGGGAGTTACTGATTTGGAACTTCAGAATCTCTGGGGAAACGTTGTGGGGCTGGATAGTAACAAACTGGTAGACTTGTGGGGGGATTCTTTTAGCCTGGTGAACGGAATAGTAAAATCAGCTCCTCTTAAACGAAACCATCTGTTCACACTGTACAGGATGTATTTCTCCCCAAAAAGACTGACAAGGATCACAAACCTACAATATAGCTGCCCAAGGTGCAAATCTTTAGAGGCAGATGATTTGCATATGTTTGTAGAATGTCCTAGCCTCAACCTGTTTTGGAAAAAAATTGAGGGTTTTTTGATGGATGTGCTAGGAACACGGATTGTGGTCTCTCCGGTAATGATTCTGTTCGGTCTGGAGACGGATTACCATCTCGCGAATCAGCAGACTAAATTTATTTTCTATGTGATGTTATTGGCAAGACGAGAAATATGTAAAGTATGGAAATCTGAAGATGCTCCCACTTTTTCTGATTGTTTAAGGTATATTATTTATATTAGTGAGTCTGATATAGCATGTGATAATTCCTCAGAGTCTAAGATCTGGGAGCTCCTTGTGGCATGGCGGAACAGATGAGAGTATTCCGATGATTTCACCTGGGTACTGTCGGTGCTTAGTCCTCAACCAACCCGAGGGTCGTCAAGGCACAGAGGCTGAGGTGGATAAAGCAAACAGTAAACACTAGAGGGGAGTATCCTTTTCCGGCCTTCTCTGGCATCGAATTCTGTGGGCGTAACATCGTGATGCCGGGGGGGGGGGGGGGGGGAGAGGATCTCCGTCTAGAGCACCCAAATTGGTATATGAGGAATAAAAAAAAAAAAAAAAAAAAGAGAGCTGCAGCTGGTTGTCTGAATCTTTACAACAGATTTTGTTTTAACAGGGGTCGTCTGGGGAACGATAAAGGCCTTATTTCGAGAGAGAGCACCAGAGGAGGGTACAACATTTATTACATCCAATAACATCAGACTCCATACCTATTTTCCTGGCATAGGGGATACCATTCACATTTAAACCATCACTGCATCAAAATTCACATTTCCAGAAAAACTACACGGCCATTTCCTCCAATTAAATTCCAGCAACGACTAGCTATAATTTAACATTAGCACACTATTTACTCAGTGCAATAACATTCCCCAAACGTATAATTCCGACCTTCCAAACGGGATTGGCAGCTGTCAGAAAAGATCAGGTCACTCGTTAGGAAGTCATTTTTTTGGGAGGCATCAAATGGCAGCCACCAACCAATCACCATAAAAAATATCAGGAAGAAGTATTTAGATAAAAACAACTGATTTAAATATGAAAGTTAAAATACTCAGCATAGCACATACATTTAATACATAGGAGCTCACCGCCCAAAGGGTAAGTGCAGAGTCCATTGGGCCTGTGCACTCTCTTAAATATTATGCCCAGACATTACTTCAGGTAGGAGTGTGCAAAGATTTTTTGCAACTTTTACAATGGTCAGTGATCAAAGTTGTCACAGAGGGACAACCACATCGAGCAAGAGTAAAGTACGCTTTAATAAGTCTGTGACCGTCTTTTGTCGCTGACACAACATCCCAGAACTCTAGGTGACTTCTCTTGCCACATCAGCAAGCCATTGCCCTGGACAAGTCATCTGCCCACCAAAGAAGAAAGTGTGCCCCCACAGTGCCCAGCAGGAAGTTCTTGGCAGGGAAAGGTGAGGCGGTGCAACATCCAGATCACCAGGCCACCACACAAAAGACAGAGGGGCAGATTTACAAGCCCCTTGCGCCTCTTTTACGCCACCGTTGCGTCATTTTTGGGACGCAGCGGCGGTGCAAAAGACGCGCCATGGTGCGGGGTATTTAGGACGTGATGCATCTGGGAGATGCGTCAATTTGTAAAACCCTGCGCCATAAGGAGGCGTTCCTGCGCAGGAACGCCTCCTAAAAGTGGCTGAGTGAAATCTACAAGATTTCACTCAGTCACTTTTAGGCCAATGCTGCATCAAAACCCTGCGCCTGCTTGAAGCAGGCGTAAGGCTTGACGCAGCATTGGACAGATAGGGCACCCCCGAGCCTTGCTGGAGCTGCGTCACGCTTGCGACGCAACTCCAGCAATGCGCTGCCATTACGGCACAGATGCGTCACACATCTGTGCCGTTTTTGCCCCATGGAGCGCCGCATTGTAAATGCGGCGCACCATGGGTTGCGGAGCTCCGGCGCGCAATAACTGGCAAACCCCCTGGGGATTCGCCAGTTATTGTAAATCTGCCCCAGAGTGCTTGTGCCACTCCCCACAGCATTCAATTGAGGGCTCCTACCAGAGAGAGAAGAGGCAGCGCTACAATTTCTGACCACAACTGTAGATGGTCACTGATAGCCCCCACCACCACAACCCCTCAGCAAGAGGGAAAAGAAAAGGCTAAGAAAACAGCAAAACAAGACAAGTTGTACCACTTTTCATGCGACTCGTAACCTATTCCAAATATTTGCAAGTAGAAGAGCAGAATCCGCTGTTCCAAATGGGGTAGAATGTAGCCCCCTACAGTCACAGCACTCTCCAATGCCGACCTTGGATGCTGTAGCAGAATCCGCAGACAGTGGAAAACCACCTCAAGGGTGAGCTAAGTCAACTCTCTGGACACTCTGGCTCTGTCAAAAGAGGAATATTGTCCAAATCGGACATAGTGGTAGTGATCAGAGTGGTCAGACCCAACCATCCTCGTTATAGCACCAGTGGAGTAGGTGTAATAATCAAGGTCGACAATGAGAATCCGAGCATACAAAGCCAGCTGTCCCACTGGCATGTAGCCATGGAATAACCCAACTCTACCACAGGTGTCAGTGATGATTCGGTACAATCTTTCAAGGACTCTATCAGAGTAACAACAACACAGAACCAGGGTACCCAGTCTCCTCAAGTGGAGCCAGCGTATACAATTGAGTATTCACATCACGTGCCTTGAGAGGTGCGTCAGGAGGGAGCAACACTGCATCCAAACAAGGTAGAACAAGGGGGAATATTATCAAGCCTGGGCGATGAAATTATCGCCGCTTTATCAGCAGGAAACTGCCGCTAAAGTGGCGATAATGGGCTTGATAAAATGCTCTATGCCTTTCCAATCGAAGCTCATGTTAGATGTCCTTCACATCTAACTTGAGCTTCGATTGGAATTCCATAGAGCATATTATCAAGCCCATTATCGCTACTTTAGCAGCAGTTTCCTGTCGCTAAAGCGGCTATAATTTTATCGCCCAGGCTTGATAATATGCCCCAGGGATCCTTATCAAGGAGACAACCTTGACACTTCCTTGCTAAATCAAAACACCAGGCTTGTTTCACTCCAGAGTAACCCTTGTAAGGTCCTCATGATATTCTAACTTAAGTCCATCTCCTAACTGAGTAGATTGGAGTCTGGTGATATCATAGCACTAGAATGTCTCCACCCTAACAGTTATCAAACAACAGAAACCTAGCAACATTTATTTCGACAACAGTTGCACAGCCCTTATTATCCAGATCACATCAATCAATCAATCACAACATTTATAAAGCGCGCCACATACCCGTGAGGGTCTCAAGGCGCTGGGGGGTAAAGGGGGGGTGTGCTGCTGCTGCTACTGGCCGAAGAGCCAGGTCTTGAGAAGTCGTCTGAAGGCTAGCAGGTTCTGGGTCTGACGTAGGTTTGTAGGGAGGGTGTTCCAGGTCTTGGCGGCGAGGTAGGAGAAGGATCTGCCGCCGGCGGTGGTTTTCCGGATGCGTGGGACTGTGGTGAGGGCGAGGTCGGCAGAGCAGAGGTTGCGGGCGGGGGTGTAGAAGTTGAGTCAGTCATTGAGATATGCTGGTCCAGTTGTGTAGGGCTCTGTGTGCGTGGATGAGAAATTTGAAGGTGATCCTCTTACTGACGGGGAGCCAGTGCAGGCCTCTCAGGTGGGGGGTGATGTGGCTGCGTCGGGGACGTCGAGGATCAGTCGTGCCGAGGCGTTCTAGATGCGTTGTTGCCGTCTCAGGAGCTTGGTTGTTGTTCCTGCGTAGAGGGCATTTCTGTAGTCCAGTCTGCTGGTGACGAGGGCCTGGGTTTAAGGTTTTTCTCGTGTCAGAGGGGAGATCCATTTGAAGATTCTGCGTAGCATCCGGAGAGTGTTGAAGCAGGACACAGAGATGGCGTTGACTTGCTTGGTCATGGAGAGGGCGGGGTCGAGGATGACCCCCAGGCTGCGTGCGTGGTTGGTGGGTTCTGGGGCTGTTCCTAGCGAAGTGGGCCACCAGGAGTTGTCCCAGGTTGATGGGGTTGGGCCGAGGATGAGGACCTCCATCTTGTCTGAGTTCAGCTTCAGCCTGCTGTCCTTCATCCATTCGGCGACGGCCTTCATTCCTTTGTGGAGGTTGGCTTTGGCGGTGTGGGGGTCTTCGGTGAGGGATATGATCAGCTGGGTGTCATCGTCATAGGAGATGATGTTGAGGTTGTGTTGTTGTGCGACGCGGGCGAGCGCTGCCATGTAGGTGTTGAACAGCGTCAGGCTTAGGGAGGAGCCCTGAGATTTTGATTTGATTTGATTTGTGGTTTTGTAAAGCGCTCATATGCCCATGGGCGTCTTGGTGCTGAAGGAAAGGACGTGTGACCAAATGCAGCTAGCGGGGCAAGACTATCTGGATTTGAACAGCCAGGTTTTTACTGATTTCCTGAATGACAAAAGGGAAGTCCTGTTTTTGATAGCTAGAGGGAGTCGGTTCCAGTCCTTGGCTGCATGCAGTAGGAAACTTCTGCCTCCCCACCCAGCTTGTTTGAACCGGGGAACCTGTATTAGTTTTGCCTGGCTGGAGCGTAGTTCTCTTTTAGGAACATATGGCTTGAGATGAGATCTAAGGAATAATGAACCCGAACCCTGGAGCACTTTATATGTTAGTCACAAAGATTTGAATTTAATTTGTTTTGCCAAGGGGAGCCAGTGTAGAGTGTCCAAGTGCTGGGATATGTGTTCTGATCTGAGGATATTTAGTATTAACCTTGCTGCCGAGTTTTGCAAACGTTGTAGTTTGGACAGATGTTGGGCCTGCATTCCAGCATATAGCGCATTCATGTAGTCAAGTCTTGACAGAGCTAATGTGTTAACCAGTTTTACTGGAATCCATAGGGATGTAAGGCAATAGCTTTCTAATAATTTTTAGAATAAACCACATAGTGGCTACTAGTTTATTGGCTTGGGCATCGAAGGTAAGTCTGTTGTCTAACATAATACCTAGATTTTTGACTTTCTCAACCGGTGATGGACAGTTACTAAGATTGTCCGGCCACCAATCTGGGGACCAGATTTTAGTCTTTGTACCCAGTAGCATGACTTGGCTTTTATCCCCATTAAGTTTTAAGCAGTTTCTCTCCATCCACAGACTGACCTTGGCACCAAATGGAATCCTGGCTATTGGTCTATAGTTTCCAGGTTCCGCTGGGTATAAGTTGGGTTTTTTGAGAAGGGATAACACTGATGTTGATTTCCAAAGTGCTGGGTAGATGCCTGAATTCACTATGTGGCCAGTGAGCCTAACCAGTTGCTCACTAGGAAGCTCCGGAAAAAGATGAAATATTTTTGCAGGGCATGGGTCCACAAATGCACAAATGATTTTGTTGATATAATTACCTGATATACCTGCTCTAACCCTGGGGGGTGGAAGTTGAACGGCAGTGTGTATTCTGTGCCAAGGGACGGTTCTTTCCTTTGGTCAGTATTTTTCAGCGTGGGGGCTTGTGGTATAACCGATTTAAAGGATTCCTAAACAGAGGTCACTTTATCAATAAAAAATTGACCCAGAGTGTTATAGAAAGTCGTACTAATGGGCGTATTGTTGTCAGTTTTTACTTTAGATAGTTTTCTTACGGTTCTCGGCTAGAGTTTTTTGCCTCCTCTATTTTCTGAATAAAGTAATGGCTTTTGGCTGTAAAGATACATTTTTTATAAATGTTCAGGGAGGCTTTATATTCAATTTTACTGTCTAAGTCGTAACTGACTCTCCAAAGCCTTTCCAGTTTTCTGCATTTTCGTTTCTGAGCCCTGAGAGGTTCGTAAAACCAAGTTTGGGATTGCGTTTTTTTCTTGAAAGTGGCTTTTTTTGAAGGTACTGCTATTTTTATGGCCGCTGTTATCCATTTAGAGATTTGATCAGTAGCCATATTGCTTTCCAGAGCTAGCATTGGTACAGTAAATGCCATATGTTCTTTTAGTTTGTGTGTGTCTATCCTGGACCTATCCAAGTATGAGGTAGGTGTATCCGGTATGGGAGAGGGCAGTGTCCCTTCTGAGTTATCTAATTTTAATGAGAAAATTATGGCTTTATGGTCTGACCAGGGGATGGGGAGACACTCAATAACCTTAATGTTTTTGTTGGAGGTGAAGATTCCATCCAAAGTGTGCCATGAGGGACATCGCAGATGATCTCCATGGTCTGGGATTAGAAGGGAGAGAGGCAGACGCTCTGGGTTCTGCCGGAGAGAAAGGATGTGGTCCAGGCCAGGGCCTTCTCCTTGATTCTGGCGTCATGGAGGCGTGTTGCTAGGGTGCGGTGGCAGACCGTGTCAAAGGCTGCGGATAAGTCCAGGAGGATGAGGGCGGCTGTTTCTCCTTTGTCCACCAGGATCCTGACGTCGTCGGTGGCGGCGATGAGGGTGGTCTTGGTGCTGTGTTTGCTCCCGAAGCCGGACTGGGACGAGTCCAGGATATTGTTGCCTTCGAGGTAGTGGGTCCGCTGTCTGTTGACAATCTTCTCCGTGACTTTCGCCGGGAAGGGGAGCAGGGAGATGGGCCGTAAGTTCTTGAGGACCTTGGGGTCCGCCTTGGGTTTCTTCAGAAGGGCGTTGAGCTCGGCGTGCTTCCAGCTCTTCGGGAAGGATGCTGTCTCGAAGGAGATGTTGATTGTCTTACGGAGGTGGGGTGCAATGGCTGTGCTGGCTGTGTTGAAGATGTGGTGAGGGCATGGGTCAGATGGGGATCCGGAGTGGATGGAGTTCATGGTCTTGATTGTTTCTTCGACGCTGACGTTGGACCAAGAGGTCAGGCGAACGGTGCATGTGGGGGCCTGCAAGCCGGTGGTCTCGATGGCTGATGTGGGGGTGTCGGAGTTGAAGCTGTCGTGGATGTCAATGATCTTGCAGTGGAAGAAGGTGGCCAGAGAGTCGCAGAGGTCTTGTGACGGCGGAATGTCGTTTGTGTTGGAGCTGGGGTTGGAGAGTTCTTTCACGATGCTGAAGAGCTCTTTGGAGTTGTGTGCGTTGTTGTCAAGGCGGTCCTCTTGGTGGTCCCCTTGGCGGTCCTGATGAGTTGGTGGTGTCTGCGGGTGATGGTCTTGTGGGCATTGTAGCTGTCTGGTGTCCGGTCTTGGAGCCAGTTTCTCTCCAGCTTCCGGCAGGTGTGCTTGGAGGTCTGGAGGTCATCGGTGAACCATGCATCTTTCTTGTTGGTGTGATTGGCTGTGGAGGTCTTGAGTGGGGCGAGGGTGTTGGCGCAGCCGCTGACCTATTGTTTGAGGTTGATGGCGGCGGTGTCAGATTTGGTGGGGTCGGTGGGTGGTCCTAGGGAAAGTGTGGTGGTCAGTTGGTCCTTGGTGACCTTGCCCCAGCAGCGGTGTGGCAGCCGTTGGGTGCAGTGGGGTGTGGTGGGTTTCCTGAAGGTGAAGTGGACACATCTGTAATCGGCCCAGTGGGGTTCGGTGGTGTGGGTGAAGGAGACGTATGGGCTTGCGGAGAAGATTGCGTCCAGTATGTGTCCAGCGGCGTGGGAGCGCTCCAGGGCAAAAAAACAAACAAAAAAAAAACCATGAACAATATACATAAATAAAATCGTATTATATAAATATACAATATAGGATTCATTATAAAAAATATTACATTTCATAGGTTTGAGGCCTTATATGTAGTTAGGAATTAGCATTTAAAAAACCTATGAAATTCACTGAAAAAACCATAGGTTTCACACCAGTTATAATTAGGAATTAGCATTTAAAAAACCTATGAAATTCACTGAAGGAACCATAGGTTTCACACCAGTTATAGTTAGCTGGAAATTTTACTGACATAAAACCATTGAAATTCCCACTTTATAGTTAGTTGGACTCACTATAACTTGCGCGCCTGCAATGCACTGCCGATGACGTCACATATTACATCACTAATGACATGGTCAGTGACATCACTCTTTACATCACTGATGACACCATCCTTGTGACAGACTGACAGACCTCCTTTCAGTGTAATGTAACCCTTGAAACACATATTCAAAAATAGAAACTAACATTTTCAAAAAAATGGAGATACCCATACCAGTTACAACAACCAATTCAGTAATTCCACCATCTATATACACATCCACTCATTCAGCAACAGTTCTATATACTCACTCATACATATACTCACTCATCATATGTAGTGAAACACATATACATCCTGTTACACACCGACAGTCATCCAAAAGTTACTCACACACATACTCACACTTGCAAATAAACTATTGAACATCCATTTATTTGCATATACAACTATACACACACTAGCACATTACTTCTAAGGAAACTTACACATACTTACTCTCTTAAACAATCACTTATAGAACACATACTTATTTAAGCAGGAACTCTTTCAATCTCTCACTCTCACACATACTCACTTATATACATCAATACTCACATATACTAGATTAAAACATATGTAGTTACTCATAAAGACACTAGTGAGGCAGGCATTCACTCACTAACACACACATATACAGACTCATCCACCCTTACAATCCAACACATATGCTGTCTTCAAAACACATACAAACAGTGAGTCAGTCATTAATGCTTCTATGTGCTAAGTAATACCTCCACCAAACCATACAGACACTCATACTGATACTAAAAAAAACATCTAATAACCCATACACACACACATGTAGCTACTTACCAACCCATGCAGCCACTTATACACAAAGTGAAACACTGATACATATATTTAAATATTTAAAAATTACTTGCTAATATATGTATTCACTAAGATATACTTAATAAGCCAGTTAACCAATCAATTTTTTTTTAAAACATCCATATAGATATTTATTTAAAAATTTATTCTTCCATCGACCTTTACAAATACATATATAAAACATATTTATTTTACAGAAAGACACATATTCACTGGATGGTGTCATCAGTGATGTCATGTGTGATGTCACTGACCATGTCATGAGTGATGTAATATGTGACGTCATCAGCAGTGCATTGCAGGCGCGCAAGTTGTAGTGAGTCCAACTAACTATAACGTGGGAATTTCAATGGTTTTATGTCAGTAAAATTTCCGGCTAACTATAACTGGTGTGAAACCTATGGTTTTTTCAGTGAATATATATATATATATATATATATATATTCACTGAAAAAACCACAGGTTTCACACCAGTTATAGTTAGGAATTAGCATTTAAAAAACCTTTGAAATTCACTGAAAAAACCATAGGTTTCACACCAGTTATAGTTAGGAATTAGCATTTAAAAAACCTATTAAATTCACTGACAAAACCAGTTATAGTTAGCTGGAAATTTTACTGATATAAAACTAATGAAATTCCACGTTATAGTTAGTTGGACTCACTATAACTTGCGCGTGCAATGCACTGCTGATGACGTCACATATTACATCACTCATGACATGGTCAGTGACATCACTCCCGAATTGGGAGCTTCATCGTCAGCAGCCAGCAAGTGCACTCTTAATCTGAGTAGGGACAAAAGGACACTACAACTCCCAGAATTCAATGCGTTAAAATGTGCAATTAATCAGGAGTTGGGCGTCGCCCGAGCACGAACTTCCCACAAGCCTTTGAAAAAGGAGAAACTTAAAACGCGTCAGGCACTGTGGAAAGCTGCTTTAATCTGCCCACGAACTTTTGCAAGCCTGTACTGATTATAAAGGATGGTAACCTTTTGCTGTTGGTCTCGTGTGTGTCTCTCTAGGTGAGCAACCTTCCTATCAGCAAATATCAGGCGGACGGCTCTTCCGCCGAGATTGCACCACTCCAGAATCATCAGGAGGCCATGGGGAAAGATACACTGCCCTCGTATGTGGAGCAACAGCAGTGGATTGAAGGCATGCAGTTGGTGGGGGCTCAGTGGGAGCTTCATCGTCAGCAGCCAGCAAGTGCACTCTTAATCTGAGTAGGGACAAAAGGACACTACAACTCCCAGAATTCAATGCGTTAAAATGTGCATTTAATCAGGAGTTGGGCGTCGCCTGAGCACGAACTTCCCACAAGCCTTTGAAAAAGGGGAAACTTGAAACGCGCCAGGCACTGTGGAAAGCTGCTTTAATCTGCCCACGAACTTTTGCAAGCCTGTACTGATTATAAAGGATGGTAACCTTTTGCTGTTGTTCTCGTGTGTGTCTCTCTAGGTGAGCAACCTTCATATCGGCAAATATCAGGCGGACGGCTCTTCCGCCGAGATTGCACCACTCCAGAATCATCAGGAGGCCATGGGGAAAGATACACTGCCCTCGTATGTGGAGCAACAGCAGTGGATTGAAGGCATGCGGTTGGTGGGGCTCAGTGGGAGCTTCATCATCAGCAGCCAGCAAGTGCACTCTTAATCTGAGTAGGGAAAAAAGGACACTACAACTCCCAGAATTCAATGCGTTAAAATGAGCAATTAATCAGGAGTTGGGCGTCGCCCGAGCACGAACTTCCCACAAGCCTTTGAAAAAGGGGAAACTTGAAACGCTTCAGGCACTGTGGAAAGCTGCTTTAATCTGCCCACGAACTTTTGCAAGCCTGTACTGATTATAAAGGATGGTAACCTTTTTCTGTTGGTCTCGTGTGTGTCTCTCTAGGTGAGCAACCTTCATATCGGCAAATATCAGGCGGACGGCTCTTCCGCCGAGATTGCACCACTCCAGAATCATCAGGAGGCCATGGGGAAAGATACACTGCCCTCGTATGTGGAGCAACAGCAGTGGATTGAAGGCATGCGGTTGGTGGGGGCTCAGTGGGAGCTTCATCGTCAGCAGCCAGCAAGTGCACTCTTAATCTGAGTAGGGACAAAAGGACACTACAACTCCCAGAATTCAATGCGTTAAAATGTGCAATTAATCAGGAGTTGGGCGTCGCCCGAGCACGAACTTCCCACAAGCCTTTGAAAAAGGGGAAACTTGAAACGCGTCAGGCACTGTGGAAATCTGCTTTTATCTGCCCACAAACTTTTGCAAGCCTGTACTGATTATAAAAGATGGTAACCTTTTGCTGTTGGTCTCGTGTGTGTCTCTCTAGGTGAGCAACCTTCATATCGGCAAATATCAGGCGGACGGCTCTTCCGCCGAGATTGCACCACTCCAGAATCATCAGGAGGCCATGGGGAAAGATACACTGCCCTCATATGTGGAGCAACAGCAGTGGATTGAAGGCATGCGGTTGGTGGGGGCTCAGTGGGAGCTTCCTCGTCAGCAGCCAGCAAGTGCACTCTTAATCTGAGTAGGGACAAAAGGACACTACAACTCCCAGAATTCAATGCGTTAAAATGTGCAATTAATCAGGAGTTGGGCGTCGCCCGAGCATGAACTTCCCACAAGCCTTTGAAAAAGGGGAAACTTGAAACGCGTCAGGCACTGTGGAAAGCTGCTTTAATCTGCCCACAAACTTTTGCAAGCCTGTACTGATTATAAAGGATGGTAACCTTTTGCTGTTGGTCTCGTGTGTGTCTCTCTAGGTGAGCAACCTTCATATCGGCAAATATCAGGCGGACGGCTCTTCCGCCGAGATTGCACCACTCCAGAATCATCAGGAGGCCATGGGGAAAGATACACTGCCCTCGTATGTGGAGCAACAGCAGTGGATTGAAGGCATGCAGTTGGTGGGGGCTCAGTGGGAGCTTCATCGTCAGCAGCCAGCAAGTGCACTCTTAATCTGAGTAGGGACAAAAGGACACTACAACTCCCAGAATTCAATGCGTTAAAATGTGCATTTAATCAGGAGTTGGGCGTCGCCTGAGCACGAACTTCCCACAAGCCTTTGAAAAAGGGGAAACTTGAAACGCGTCAGGCACTGTGGAAAGCTGCTCTAATCTGCCCATGAACTTTTGCAAGCCTGTACTGATTATAAAGGATGGTAACCTTTTGCTGTTGTTCTCGTGTGTGTCTCTCTAGGTGAGCAACCTTCATATCGGCAAATATCAGGCGGACGGCTCTTCCGCCGAGATTGCACCACTCCAGAATCATCAGGAGGCCATGGGGAAAGATACACTGCCCTCGTATGTGGAGCAACAGCAGTGGATTGAAGGCATGCGGTTGGTGGGGCTCAGTGGGAGCTTCATCGTCAGCAGCCAGCAAGTGCACTCTTAATCTGAGTAGGGACAAAAGGACAATACAACTCCCAGAATTCAATGCGTTAAAATGAGCAATTAATCAGGAGTTGGGCGTCGCCCGAGCACGAACTTCCCACAAGCCTTTGAAAAAGGGGAAACTTGAAACGCTTCAGGCACTGTGGAAAGCTGCTTTAATCTGCCCACGAACTTTTGCAAGCCTGTACTGATTATAAAGGATGGTAACCTTTTTCTGTTGGTCTCGTGTGTGTCTCTCTAGGTGAGCAACCTTCATATCGGCAAATATCAGGCGGACGGCTCTTCCGCCGAGATTGCACCACTCCAGAATCATCAGGAGGCCATGGGGAAAGATACACTGCCCTCGTATGTGGAGCAACAGCAGTGGATTGAAGGCATGCGGTTGGTGGGGGCTCAGTGGGAGCTTCATCGTCAGCAGCCAGCAAGTGCACTCTTAATCTGAGTAGGGACAAAAGGACACTACAACTCCCAGAATTCAATGCGTTAAAATGTGCAATTAATCAGGAGTTGGGCGTCGCCCGAGCACGAACTTCCCACAAGCCTTTGAAAAAGGGGAGACTTGAAACGCGTCAGGCACTGTGGAAAGCTGCTTTAATCTGCCCACGAACTTTTGCAAGCCTGTACTGATTATAAAAGATGGTAACCTTTTGTGTTGGTCTCGTGTGTGTCTCTCTAGGTGAGCAACCTTCATATCGGCAAATATCAGGCAGACGGCTCTACCGCCGAGATTGCACCACTCCAGAATCATCAGGAGGCCATGGGGAAAGATACACTGCCCTCGTATGTGGAGCAACAGCAGTGGATTGAAGGCATGCGGTTGGTGGGGGCTCAGTTGGAGCTTCCTCGTCAGCAGCCAGCAAGTGCACTCTTAATCTGAGTAGGGACAAAAGGACACTACAACTCCCAGAATTCAATGCGTTAAAATGTGCAATTAATCAGGAGTCCGGCGTCACCCGAGCATGAACTTCCCACAAGCCTTTGAAAAAGGGGAAACTTGAAAGGCGTCAGGCACTGTGGAAAGCTGCTTTTATCTGCCCACAAACTTTTGCAAGCCTGTACTGATTATAAAGGATGGTAACCTTTTGCTGTTGGTCTCGTGTGTGTCTCTCTAGGTGAGCAACCTTCATATCGGCAAATATCAGGCGGACGGCTCTTCCGCCGAGATTGCACCACTCCAGAATCATCAGGAGGCCATGGGGAAAGATACACTGCCCTCGTATGTGGAGCAACAGCAGTGGATTGAAGGCATGCGGTTGGTGGGGGCTCAGTGGGAGCTTCATCGTCAGCAGCCAGCAAGTGCACTCTTAATCTGAGTAGGGACAAAAGGACACTACAACTCCCAGAATTCAATGCGTTAAAATGTGCAATTAATCAGGAGTTGGGCGTCGCCCGAGCACGAACTTCCCACAAGCCTTTGAAAAAGGGGAAACTTGAAACGCGTCAGGCACTGTGGAAAGCTGCTTTAATCTGCCCACGAACTTTTGCAAGCCTGTACTGATTATAAAGGATGGTAACCTTTTGCTGTTGGTCTCGTGTGTGTCTCTCTAGGTGAGCAACCTTCATATCGGCAAATATCAGGCGGACGGCTCTTCCGCCGAGATTGCACCACTCCAGAATCATCAGGAGGCCATGGGGAAAGATACACTGCCCTCGTATGTGGAGCAACAGCAGTGGATTGAAGGCATGCAGTTGGTGGGGGCTCAGTGGGAGCTTCATCGTCAGCAGCCAGCAAGTGCACTCTTAATCTGAGTAGGGACAAAAGGACACTACAACTCCCAGAATTCAATGCGTTAAAATGTGCATTTAATCAGGAGTTGGGCGTCGCCCAAGCACAAACTTCCCACAAGCCTTTGAAAAAGGGGAAACTTGAAACGCGTCAGGCACTGTGGAAAGCTGCTTTAATCTGCCCACGAACTTTTGCAAGCCTGTTCTGATTATAAAGGATGGTAACCTTTTGCTGTTGGTCTTGTGTGTGTCTCTCTAGGTGAGCAACCTTCATATCAGCATATATATATATATATATATATATATATATATATATATATATATATATATATATATATATATATATATATATATATATATATATATATATATATATATATATATATATATGTATATATATATATATATATCCCAAAAATTGCCCATGCATTTGGACAAGCACTCCTCCAGCTGACGATTTAAACCAAATCATTTTATTCAAAAGGAACTGGCATTTTCAATCCGATTTCTTAGTTCTGTTGCATTTCAAACATTTTTCCAGGACCCACAATAACAGCCCTCCAGTGGGCCTCAGAGTAATAATCCTGTTTCCCTAGTACAAAGAATCAGCTGCGCCGTATTCTCACCAGAAAAGTTCAGGTAAGACGGGCCCCTCCGATCTTCCTGAAAGGCGGTGCGACCTTTCCACGGCCTGGACTGCGCCGTGAATTAAATCTTCCCAAAATTGCCCATGCATTTGGACACGCACTCCTCCCGCTGACGATTTAAACCAAATCATTTTATTCAAAAGGAACAGGCATTTTCACTCCGAATTCTTAGTCCTGCTGCCTTTCAAACGGTTTTCCAGGACCCACAAAATCAGCCCTCCAGTGGGCCTCAGAGTAATAATCCTGTTTCCCTAGTACAAAGAATCAGCTGCGCCGTATTCTTACCAGAAAAGTTCAGGTAAGACGGGCCCCTCCGATCTTCCTGGAGGGCGGTGCGATCTTCCCACGGCCTGGACTGCGCCGTGAATTAAATCTTGCAAAAATTGCCCATGCATTTGGACACGCACTCCTCCAGCTGACGATTTAAACCAAATCATTTTATTCAAAAGGAAGAGGCATTTTCACTCTGATTTCTTAGTCCTGCTGCCTTTCAAACGTTTTTCCAGGAACCACAATATCAGCCCTCCAGTGGGCCTCAGAGTAATAATCCTGTTTCTCATAGTACGGCCCGCGGGCCGGTGGCGGCCCGGCCAGCCTTCCTGGGCGGCCCGCGGACATTGCTGACACCTGTGTTTAAAATTAAATAAATTAAATAGTGTTCGCAAATACAGCCGCAGCAGCTCGGACTCAGACTCTGCTCTGTGGGGGCCCGGGTGATTCCAGTGATTGTCAGAGGGGAGCTGCATGGGCCTAAGAAGTGAAATTCAACAAAGCCTAATTAACATGTAAATGGTCTTTTAAATACCCATGAAGTACTTGGTGCGGCTGTGTGTGCCCGGCCGTTGAAGCTGTCTCAGCCCGGGCTGACGGCTGACACACACACACAGGTGAGAGGACAGAGAGGGAGGGAGGGAGACACAGAGGGAGGGAGAAGGGAGACACAGAGAGAGGGCAGGAGCAAGGAAACAGAGAGTGGGAGACAGGGAGGGAGACACGGAGGGAGAGTGGGAAACAGAGAGTGGGAGACAGGAAGGGAGACACAGAGGGAGGGAGGAGGGAGACACAGAGGGAGGGAGGGAAACAGAGTGGGAGACAGGGAGGCGGACACAGTGGGAGGAAGGGAGATACAGAGGGAGACAGAGTGGGAGACAGGGACGGAGACACAGTGGGAGGAAGGGAGACACAGAGGGAGGGAGGGAAACAAGGAGGGAGGAGGGAGACACAGAGGGAGGGAGGGAAACAGAGTGGGAGACAGGGAGGGAGACACAGTGGGAGGGAGGGTGACACAGAGGGAGGAGGGAGACACTGAGGGAGGGAGGGAGGGAGACAGGGAGGGAGGAGGGAGACACAAAGGGAGGGAGGGAAACAGAGTGGGAGACAGGGAGGGAGACACAGTGGGAGGGAGGGAGACACATAAGGAGGGAGGGAGGGAGATACAGTGGGAGGGAGGGAGACACAGAGGGAGGGAGGGAGACACAGAGGGAGGGAGGGAGACACAGAGGGAGGGAGGGAAACAGAGAGTGGGAGACAGGGAGGGAGACACAGTGGGAGGGAAGGAGACACAGAGGGAGGGAGGGAGACACAGAGGGAGGGAGGGAGACACAGAGGGAGGGAAACAGAGTGAGAGAGTGGGAGACTGGGAGGGAGACACAGGGGGAGAGTGTGAGACTGGAAGGGAGACACAGAGGGAGAGGGAGACACAGAGGGAGACACAGAGGGAGAGTGGGAGACTGGGAGGGAGACACAGAGGGAGAGTGGGAGACAGGGAGGGAGACACAGAGGAAGGGAGGGAAACAGAGAGTGGGAGACAGGAAGGGAGACACAGAGGGAGGGAGGGAGACACAGAGGGAGAGTGGGAGACAGGGAGTGAGACACAGAGGGAGAGTAGGAGACAGAGAGGGAGACACAGAGGGAGAGGGAGACAGGGAAGGAGACACAGAGGGAGAGTGGGAGACTTGGAGGGAGACACAGAGGGGGAGTGGGAGACTGGAAGGGAGACACAGAGGGAGAGGGAGACTGGAAGGGAGACACAGAGGGAGAGTGGGAGACTGGGAGGGAGACACAGAGGGAGAGTGGGAGACAGGGAGGGAGACACAGAGGGAGGGAGGGGAACATAGAGTGGGAGACAGGGAGGGAGACACAGAGGGAGGGAGGGAGACACTGAGGGAGGGAGACACAGAGGGAGGGAGGGAAACAGAGTAGGAGACAGGGAGGGAGACACAGAGGGAGAGTGAGAGACCGGGAGGGAGACACAGAGGGAGAGTGGGAGACTGGGAGGGAGACACAGAGGGAGAGTGGGAGACAGGGAGGGAGACACAGGGAGAGTGGGAGACAGAGAGGGAGACACAGAGGGAGAGGGAGACTGGGAGGGGGACACAGAGGGAGAGTGGGAGACTGGGAGGGAGACACAGAGGGGGAGTGGGAGACCGGAAGGGAGACACGGAGGGAGAGGGAGACTGGGAGGGAGACACAGAGGGAGACTGGGAGGCTGGGAGGGAGACACAGAGGGAGAGGGAGACACAGAGGGAGACACAGAGGGAGAGCGGGAGACTGGGAGGGAGACACAGAGGGAGGGTGGGAGACAGGGAGGGAGACACAGAGGGAGGGAGGGAAACAGCGAGTGGGAGAAAGGGAGGGAGACACAGAGGGAGGGAGGGATACACAGAGGGAGAGTGGGAGACAGGGAGGGAGACGCAGAGGGAGAGTAGGAGAAAGGGAGGGAGACACAGAGGGAGAGGGAGACAGGGAAGGAGACAGAGAGGGAGAGTAGGAGACTGGGAGGGAGACACAGAGGGGGAGTGGGAGTCTGGAAGGGAGACACGGAGGGAGTGGGAGACTGGGAGGGAGACACAGAGGGCGAGTGGGAGACTGGGAGGAAAACACAGAGGGAGAGTGGGATCCAGGGAGGGAGACACAGAGGGAGGGAGGGAAACAGAGAGTGGGAGACAGGGAGGGAGACACAGAGGGAGGGAGGGAGACATGGAGGGAGGGATACACAGAGGAAGGGAGGGAGACACAGAGGGAGGGAGGGAAACAGAGTGGGAGACAGGGAGAAGACACAGAGGGAGAGTGTGAGACAGGGAGGGAGACACAGAGGGAGAGTGTGAGACAGGGAGGGAGACACAGAGGGAGAGTGTGAGACAGGGAGGGAGACACAGAGGGGGAGTGGGGGACAGGGAGGGAGATACAGAGGGAGAGTGGGAGACAGGGGGGGGGACACAGAGGGAGAGTGGGAGACAGGGAGGGAGCCACAGAGGGAGAGTGGGAGACAGGGAGGGAGACACAGAGGGAGACACAGAGGGAGAGGGAGACTGGGAGGGAGACACAGAGGGAGACTGAGAGGCTGGGAGGGAGACACAGAGGGGGAGTGGGAGACTGGGAGGGAGACACAGAGGGAGAGTGAAGGACAGGGAGGGAGATACAGAGGGAGAGTGGGAGCAGGGAGGGAGACACAGAGGGAGAGTGGGAGACAGGGAGGGAGCCACAGAGGGAGAGTGGGAGACAGGGAGGGAGACACACCGGGAGGGAGGGAGACACAGAGGGAGGGAGGGAGACACAGAGGGAGGGAGAGGGATGGAGAGAGGGGGAGGCAGAGGGAGGGGGAGAGAAGGAGGGAGAGAGAGAAAGATGTGTGTATGCTGGGTCTGGTGGCTCAGTGGACGAAGGTGTCTGCTGCAGGGACTTGTATTTAACCTCATGGTCACAATTTTTGTTTGCTTTAGCCCCGTCCCCTCCCCCTCTGACCCTGCCCCCACCGGTGTGGCCTTCAGCCAAAAAACACACTGTAAATTTGGACCCCGAGAGAAAGTTTGTGAGTACCCATGCCCTAGTACAAAGAATCAGCTGCGCCGTATTCTCACCAGAAAAGTTCAGGTAAGATGGGCCCCTCCGATCTTCCTGAAGGACGGTGCGACCTTTCCACGGCCTGGACTGCGCCGTGAATTAAATCTCCCTAAAATTGCCCATGCATTTGGACACGCACTCCTCCTGCTGACGATTTAAACCAAATCATTTTATTCAAAAGGAGCAGCCATTTTCACTCCGATTTCTTAGTCCTGCTGCCTTTCAAACGTTTTTCCAGGACTCACAATGTCAGCCCTCCAGAGGGCCTCAGAGTAATAATTCTGTTTCCCTAGTACAAAGAATCAGCTGCGCCGTATTCTCACCAGAAAAGTTCAGGTAAGACGGGCCCCTCTGATCTTCCTGAAGTGCGGTGCGACCTTCCCACGGCCTGGACTGCGCCGTAAATTAAATCTCCCAAAAATTGCCTATGCAATATATATATATATATATCTTTCCCTAAAGCTTAAGAATGCACTCCACAGCAGGACAATTTTATTGGAGGAACCAACGTACACATGCCTGCATTGCTCGTGCCTGACCAGTTTTGAAGCCCCCAGCTCCTTTCTTAGAGGTGTGCACCACAAAAGAACGTATTGTTTGTTTGCGTATCCGCAAGGCAGCAAACATTAATTTCAACCCTCTAGAGGGTCCTTTTAATTCAACGGTAATGTCACTCAGGTGAGTAATTCATTCCGCTTTACATGCTGGTACTCATGGTTTTAATCTGCCATTTCTTCCTTAAGTAGGTCCTGTTTCAGTTGTGGAAATTATTGCATATTTATTGCCCTCCAGTGGGCTACAGGTATGTATACAATGGTATACATATATATATATATGTGTATATATATATATATATATATATATATATATATATATATATATATATATATATATATATATATATATATATATATATATATATATATATATATATATATATATATTCACTGAAAAAACCATAGGTTTTACACACGTTATAGTTAGGATATAGCATTTGAAAAACCTATGAAATTCACTGAAAAAACCATAGGTTTGACACCAGTTATAGTTAGCTGGAAATTTTACTGACATAAAACCAATGAAATTCCACGTTATAGTTAGTTGGACTCACTATAACTTGCGCGTGTAATGCACTGCTGATGACATTACATATTACATCACTCATGACATGGTCAGTGACATCACTCATGACATCACTGATGACACCATCCAGTGAATGTGTATCTTACTGAAAAATAAATATTTTTTATATATGTATATGTAAAGGTCGATGGAAGAATAAATGTTTAAATAAATGTTTTAATGAATGTTTTTTTTTTTAAAAAATGATTGGTTAACTGGCTTATTAAGTGTATCTTAGTGAATACATATATTAGCGAGTAATGTTAAAATATTTAAATATATGTATCAGTGTTTCACTTTGTGAATAAGTGGCTGCATGGGTTGATGAGTACCTACATGTGTGTGTATATGGGTTATTAGATGTTTTTTAGTATCAGTATGAGTGTCTCTATAGTTTGGTGGGGGTGTTACTTATCATATAGATCCATCAATGACTGACTCACTGTTTCTATATTTTTTGAAGACAGCATATGTGCAGGACTGTATGGGTGGATGAGTGTGTATATGTGTGTGTTAGTGAGTGAATGCCTGCCTCACTAGTGTCTTTATCAGTAACGAGATATGTTTTAATTTAGTATATGTGAGTATTGATATATATAAGTCAGTATATGTGAGACTAAGAGATAGAAAGAGTTCCTGTTTAAATAAGTATGTGTTTCTATAAGTGATTGTTTAAGAGAGTAAGTATGTATAAGTTTCCTTAGAAGTAACGTGGTAGTGTGTGTATAGTTGTATATGCAAATAAATGGATGTTCAATAGTTTATTTGCATGTGTGAGTATGTGTGTGAGTAACTTTTGGATGATTGTCGGTGTGTAACAGGATGTATAGGTGTATCACTACATATGATGAGTGAGTATATGTATGAGTGACTATATAGAACTGTTGGTGAATGAGAGAATGTGTATATAGATGGTGGAATTACTGAATTGGTTGTTGTAACTGGTATGGGTATCTCCATTTTTTTGTAAATGTTAATTTCTATTTTCCAATATGTGTTTTAAGGGTTACATAACACTTAAAGGAGGTCTGTCATCAGTGATGTGATGAGTGATGTCACTGACCATGTCATGAGTGATGTAATATGTAATGTCATCAGCAGTGCATTACACGCGCAAGTTATAGTGAGTCCAACTAACTATAACGTGGAATTTCATTGGTTTTATGTCAGTAAAATTTCCAGCTAACTATAACTGGTGTCAAACCTATGGTTTTTTCAGTGAATTTCATAGGTTTTTTGAATGCTAGTTCCTAAGTATGAAATCACGTTCGTAACTAGATAGTGTCACCGCCTACACGTCCTGAGAAGCGCATGTAAAGTCATGTGACTTGAAAACAAGACTTCCAATAGGTTCTTAGTAGTTTCTGTTCTGGAATTTACACGAAGCACTCCACCCACTTTCCTCACAATATTTTCTACTCTCAAGAGACAACAACGTCGAGCATCTTCCGGAAAACTTTGCTGAAATGGCTGCCCTTTCGCATTCATCTTCCGAATCTGAAGGAAATGAGCGACCACTGTTAAGAAGAAAAAAGGAATCTTTCATTTGGCAATTTTTTACTTATCCTGAAGATCAAAAGAAAGTGAATGTGCCAAAAGTAACCTGCACGATATGCAATTCGGAGCTCTCAAGGGGAAATCCAAATAGAAAATATTCCTTTTCTATACACACCATGCTGCGGCATGTTAAACAAAGGCACCCTGAGCATTATGCAAAAGCATCGACAAGAGCCCTGGCCACGCTATTACCATCAGAGGTGGCCAGCACATCTTCTGGTAGGTGACCTGTATCTCCATCGAGTGCTGAGATGGACTTGAGACCATATCTTGCGAAGGTGCACATGAAATGCAACGAGTGTGGAGGAATTCTTTTGTATGGAGAGCAGAGCCTCGTTCTTATTAAACTCAAAATTGAAAGTCATAAATGCCCCAAGAAAAGATCAATTTCTTTACTTCATTTTCATAGTATTACATACTGAAAAATGTAGCAACAACTTTAAGAAATCGAAAGCATCATAACACTTGTTTCCAAAAAAAAAAAAAGTTCTTTTCAGAACTAACTATTTCCACCAAAACGTGCTCCAAGAGCATTTTATGAAATGTGTTTTCGCCGCTTTATTTTAGTGCGAGACCGGGTGCGCGCATCCTCCTATCGCGTACAGGACCTGACACTTGCATGTGAAGTCATGTGACTTCAAAACAACACTTCTAATTGTTTCTTGGTAGTTTCTATTCTGGAATTTACACGCAGCACTCCACCCACTTCCATCACTTTCTTTTCTACTCTCAAGAGAGAACAACGTCGAACATCTTCCCGAAGACTTCGCTGCAATGGCTACCGTTCCGCATTCATCTTCCGAATCTGAAGGAAATGAGCGACCACCTTTGACAAGAAAAACGGAGGCCACGCTATTACCATCAGAAGTAATCAGCACATCTTCCGGTGGAGGACCTGTATCTCCATCGAGTGCTGAAATGGACTTGAAACCATATCTGGTGAACGTGCACATGAAATGCACAAACTGTGGAAAACTTCTTGTATTCGGAGAGCAAAGCTTTACTCTAATTAAACACAAAATTGAGAGTCATAAATGCTCCAAGAAAAGTTACATTTCTTCACTTTATTTGGATAGTATGACATACTGAAAAATGTCGTAGCAACTTTAAGAAATCAAAAGCATCATAACACTTGTTTCCAAAAAAAAAAAAAAAAAAAGTTCTTTTCAGAACTAACTCTTTCTACCAAAACGTGCTCCAAGAGCATATTATAAGATGTTTTTTTCGCCGCTTACATTTAGTGCGCGACCGGGTGCGCGCACCCACCTATCGCGTACAGGCGTCGAGACACGCATGTGCAGTCATGTGACTTTAAAACAACACTTCCAATTGGTTCTTACTAGTTTCTATTCTGCAATTTACACGGAACACTCCACCCACTTCCGTGGAAAACCAGTTTATCGAAAAACTTTTAAAGCCTCCTCTTATGAAATATTCGACACCGTTCGCAGAGTAGTAAATAGCACTATATACACTCCGTCCCTTAATTATAAGAGACTTATTGCTATGTGAGAACAACTTTTGTTTTCACGCGATAATGTGAAATGCTGAGCCTGTTACATAATTTTCTTTCACATATATGTTATATTCTCCTTCGAGCACTAACACCGTAGAAAATACCACCAATAGCGGTGATATTTTTTACACCGAGAACGGGCGATTTGTATCGCTTAGAGCCCTTACAATTATAAAGTTTTATTTCCTAAGTCTCTGATCTCCAACTGTGCAACGTGACTCCCCTGTGTGTCGTAATAAGGTCCATAAACAAAAACTACAGGGCCAGCATTATACACAAGCACAGAACCACAAAACGACAAGAGCCACCATGTTAATATATATCCTTAATATAATAAACCTCTGAGAATAAATACATATTTCCGTGGCACCCCATAAAAGAAATTTGGCGTCCTCTGACTCTGCTTCATTACCAAACACCCTAACCCCCCGCCCCCCTCACTCTTCACTAAACTCCACACTCCACCCCAGCCGGACCCCCTATTACAAACCCCCAACCTACCCTCCCTGCCCAAGCCCACCATGAACCTCAAACCGCCCCTGGAAAACTTATAAGACACAGGATTACTAAAACTCAAAGAATAGGCAACAGGCAGATAATCTAAATAGTACATAAAGGCACATATTTTTTCCATAATACTATTGAAAAACATGTTCTATTTTTTATAAATCTATCATGCATCTGACCCTCTAGAACCGCTTTCAAAACGTGAACTATAAACCTCTACTTTTCATTTTCACACCATACACTTTCAATTACATTATTTTTTTTTTACAATTCATGTAATGTTACACACCTTTTCTAAAATACACCAGTCCCAGGTTATTTATAAGGATTTATTTTCAGTCTTCATCAGTGACACTTTCTTAACATATAATGAAAATCACTGTAACTTTTTAAACGACAATGCTAACGCGGTAAAAATAACCCTTCATTTGCTTTCCTTTAAGAATGCACACTATCTACCCCACGCATGCGTTTCTTGATCTTTGTATTTGGCAGCGAATACCGACCTTGAATCGGAAGACATGAACAAGAGCTCCATTGTCACATTTAAAACTGAACGTTGCATCTGCTCACACACATATCTTTCACTTAGCTAACATTCACAGAAAACAGCATTGATGTAAAAAAAATTGACCTTGCTTTACAACTAGCTCAAATGACTGCCTTATTTTTTAGCGCATCCTCCACTTCAAGAAAAGCTACTTTTTTGATAACTACTAAGCAATATATAAGTGACTAGACTCCCAGAAAATGTATCAAGTCATTCTGCTCCTCTCCACTGCATAGCCGGCGACCTAATTCTGTGGAGTTGCTATACAGCTGGCAGTGCTGCGCCGTTTCCTTTACCATCTTGGGAAATTCAAAATGGATGTCCCTCCTGCCTTCGCAAACGAGCCGGACCACTTAGAACTATTTTGACAGAGAATGCTTCTGTACTACGGCACCTTACCACTCTCAACTTTGAATACTTCATATCGATTATCATTTCGATATTCGTATTTCACCTGTGTGCAGCCTGTATTTCATTGCCTGAGCTGTGATTTCACGTGGGCCCTGGATTTATGTCTCTGCAATTTGGTACCTCCTGAAGCGAATTACAATCACCTCATGAATCCGTTACTTGATCATGAACAGCTTTGTTACAACGGAGGGTTTATGGCCTTTGCAGCGATACAAGGAGTTCTGGGTCATTGGAATATATTCGCAGCGGCGCAAGATTTCCTAACAGAGAGCTACATCGAAAACCCACCGAGCTGCCCTATGATGGTAAAAGACGCTCCAATAATGACAGATCATGAATGCTCCTTTCATCTTCTCAATTGGATGGCTGACATGTTTTCAGATGATAACAGTGATTTCCTGTTAGAAGCACTTGCTGCATACTTTGCCTACACAATGGACGGTTAACTCTTTCCTAACAGAGAACTACATCGAAAACCCACCGAGCTGCCCTCTGATAATAAAAGAGGCTCCGATTTTAACAGATCATGAGTACTGCTTTACTCTTTTCCATTGGATAGCTGACATACTTTCAAATGATAAAAGTGATTTCCGGTTACAAGCAGAAGCTACCTATTTTGCCTAAACAATGCTTCAATAACTCTTATACAAGCCATTGACGTCCTCATTTCCTTTTGCTTCCCTATATTCTTCACGTTCTTTTCCATATTTTCTTTTGAAGAACAGACCTATTGGCTTTACTAACAGTGGACATTATGATTTCGTGTTGTTTAAATTTTGGTCTTTTATGTGGACTACATTTGTTTCTTCAGCTCCTCGATTTTCAACTTTATTTTTTTACAGTCTAATCTCAACAATTCTATTGCATATCTTATCTAAGGTTATTTCAAACGTACTCGATGCAAAACTCGCTAATATATGCTACATGTACCCTAATTAATGTGTAAATTTTAAACGAGTTTTTTATAACTGTAAACGCCATTTCGCATCTCAACTGCTTATTTCCGCCTCACACGCCTCTGCTCCTTTAATTTTCTATAAAATTATTAATTTAAAATACTTTACAGAAAAATATGTTCTTTCAACAAGATTTCCATTGTTACTTGTACTGTATTTCAAATGCAATACTGCAACCTTCAAAAGATATCTCAATACAGTAGTTGTCCTCAATAGTGATTTGCGCAGCATCCAACAGATTACATACATGCACCTCTCGCCATTTTGTCGCTTTTGGCGCCTTTTTTTCCCCGTACACAGTAACATAACACAAACTTGATAGTGCTTCGCATGTAGACAGCTGATTGATAAAGTAATGATGTATAACCACTTGCATTTTCATATACCGTTCCTAAACTGAAAGGCCAGAGACCTTTTTCCATTTATTAAAATATAATATACTTCCTTATAAGAGTGTACAATGTTTTTTTCCAACTATATTCATTTTTCTTCAACTATAGCGTTTGTATTCCATGTACTACTGACAATACCAATTACTGTGTTTTTTGCAATTTCTGTACTCATATTACATAATGATTTGCCTTTAAAACAGTACATTTCTAAATAAACATTTCAAATATTCACGGTTTCTCTTTTAATCCATAATCTCAACTGAAATGATTTCATATTGAAAAACTATTCATGGGTTCCACATAACCTTAACTGTAGTCACTGAGGACCTTATTTATGAAGACCTTCCGCCGTCGGTGCCTCATTTTTTAAAATGGGAAACAGTGACGCACCGGTGGCGCAACCTTCATAAATAAAGTCCTGAATGTTTTCTTTTCTCGACCTCACTTACTGATACTAGAACCTGCAAGCCAATTACGGCCCGTGAACTCTTTCTTAGTAGGTCGCGCACCGTACAGACAGTTATACCACTGTTAAAAATTTTTTTTTACTGTTACCAAGCACCGCCACAGTTCCGCTTCACTCAGACTTAATCACTGCTCCCACGCTTCTACAGGCCAAACGCTATGCCGTATTTCTCTCCTTATCACCCTTTCATCTCCACAATAACAAACAGTTGTCCGCCTGCCACCACAGAACAGAGTCAGATACAGAGGCACCAAAGAGTGAACCCATCACCAACTGCCATCTCCGGCTGTTTCCATGGTTACACCTCATTCTGCACAATGCTGAAGGCACAGGTCAAAAGTTCATGTCTCAACGTTCTACAACAAATTAAGAAGACTATTTTCCCTCCAGAAACACCTGCCAATCCACAGCTCTGTTACATGTCTTGTTTTTTCACACCCAATAGTACTTTTCGTTTAACATAAACATTAACATGCAACATACTGTTCAATCTCCACTTATTACAATCAACCAATCATTTTTATTTTTTTAACCACACCCAGCCTCTTCCTTTTTCTTTATTTAGAAATTCAACTTCTAACTACCATTCCACTTCCAGAACCGATCGGAGGACGACTACAAATCCCTTGAAAATGAAGGTCTGGCTTATAGGACACAGTTATATTCACTGGAGTGAAAAATATGCAGTAAGCAGACGAATTTGCAACCTCGGCTTACCAAATGTACACATAACATGGATTGCCAAAAGAGGATTGAAATGTCACCAATTGATTCCATTGGTGAAAACTTTTATGCATCTCCCAGAACCAGACCTTATAATTGTGCACTGTGGTGGGAACGATCTAGGCACAATCACTGGGGTAGGTCTGGAAATGCTTCTAAAAGACACCTTTCGACAATTGATGACACTTTTTCCTCGATCTGCCTTGGTATATTCCAATATATGCCAAAGACAGAAATGGAATTGGTCCAATCAACATTGTGCACAATTTGAGAAAGCAAGGAGACATGTAAATAAATCTGTTTCTGCGTTCCTCAGAGATTATAGCATGGGTTCTATTTACCACAACAACTTGCGATACCACATGCAAGACGTCTATAGGAGAGACGGTGTTCATTTCACGAATGAGGGAAACAGAATCTTCCTCTGCAACATCAGGCTCTGCATCGGTACTTACTTATAAATGCAGAAAACACTCAATTAACACAATTGCTCTTTTCAGAGCCACCTTATATCTAAGCACTCAAACTTCTGATTTATCTCCATTTTCACACTCTTGTAAATAGGTGTGCGCGACCGGGTGCGCGCACCCCGTATTTTTTTTCGGGAAAAAATTATATCTTTTTGCGTTTAAGGGCCTTACTGCACACCCGAGAAAAGCTACGCAGCAAAACAATCTCTACCTTCTCCCCTTTCCATGTTTCAACGCTTTGAAATGAACAATATATTTACTCGCAGTGACAAAATGGCGAACAAAACTTCCTGATTTCCTTCGAATCGAACGTTAACAGACGTCACGTTGCAAAAAAAAAATCCGCTCACGCGCAGCCGCTTGAGTGCGCGCACGCGTGCTCGCCTATAGATATATAATTGACTTTAACTTTAATTTTCTCAACAACTACTGAACGGATTTACACCAGTCCAAAAAAAGCATAATCTGCGAACCGGACTCTACAGTTTTGCCAAATTTCTTATAAATCCATTCAGCCGTTCGACCTGTAGCGGAGTCTAAAGGTCCTATTTAAAATAACATGCAGAAAACACGTTTTGGTACCCCCCTTATATCTCAGCCCCCACTTGACCAATCCCCCCCAAATTTTCAGAGAAGGAGTGCAGCGGACCGAGCCATCTTCTTTGAGAAATTCGCTAAGATTCTTCAACCAGGGCCAAAGTTATTCCAAATAGAATGTTGAGGATTTCCTATGGAAAACAATCCTAACTATAACTACCTACTGGCGACCGCCAGTAGGTAATATATATATATATATATATATATATATATATATATATATATATATATATCCAATACCAAATAACTTGCCGCACTCGCCTTGGTTAAGTTGCAGTTTCTTTATTCAAAACGTGACAAAACGTCACGTTTTGAATAAAGAAACTGCAACTTAACCAAGGCGAGTGCGGCGAGTTATTTGGTATCGGATACAAATCTGGGACACTGCCCTGGTCCCGTCGCTGGCACCGGCTGTAAAGTGCTCCCGCTGCGACAGGACAATTTGTATGCAATATATATATATATATATATATATATATATATATATATATATATATATATATATATATATATATATATATATTACCTACTGGCGGTCGCCAGTAGGTAGTTATAGTTAGGATAATTTTCAATGTTAAATCTCAACATTCTATTTTGAATAACTTTGGCGCCGGTTGACGAATCTGCCTGAAATTTTCAGGAAAATGGTCTCATGGCGGTCCGGTCCTTCCCTGAAAGTTTGGGGGGGATTCGTCAAGCGGGGGCCGAGATAAAAGGGGGGTCCCAAAACGCGTTTTCCCCATGTTAATTTCCATAGGGCGGTCGATTTCACTTTTAGCCCGAACGGCTGAATGGATTTCCACCAAACTTGGCAAAATTGTAGGGACTGGTAGCCCGATGTGCCTTTGCTATGTCTCAAGATATGTGCTTCAGTGGATTTTGAGAAATTAACGTTCAAAAAAATATATATATCTATAGGCGCTCTCCGGTGCGCGCACCCGGGAGCGCACCGGGCGCGACACGCGACTTGCGCGCAGAAAGCTGGTTGGCTCTCAGTTGTCTGTAAACATTCTAAACAGTCCGGAGCGGCCGCCATCTTGTCTATCGGTAAAATCTAGTCATAAGAGGTGGCAAAAACAAAGGGTGGAATTGACCATAAGGGGGCAGGGTAGACCCCCCCTGACCCCCTAGGTTTGATATGGGGGCCATTAAAGGGCCCCGCGGGGCCTCAAAAAATTTTTTTTTTTTTTCGATTTTCGCGGGGGAAGCGCCTGGTGCGCGCACCGGGGAGCGTATCGGGGAGGGTACTATGGAAAAATAATCACTTCAAAAATTGTATGTTTATGAATTGTTTTTTTTTTTATTTTTTTATTTTATGTAAGTACCTACATGTAGGTACTAATGAAGAGACTTAAATTTAATGTTCACCATCTTCTTTGTAGACATCTTGCATGTTGTTATTGTATTTTTTGTGGTATATGGAATTCATAATATAGTCTGTCTGGAAAGGAGAAACAGATCTTTTAAGCACTCCCTGAGAATTTCTAGGGGATCATGAGTAGTCTGTCCTGTTCACTTATGAAAATGAGGTGTAAAATATTCATATGAGATAATATAGTGGGAGAAAGGTAGTAACTATGAGTAAACTTACTATGTAACAGAAAAATAGTTGAACAGTATACTATAAGTCTCACTTTATATTTTAAACATTTTTGGTAATACTTCATGAATTACATATAAAAAAGAATATTGTCTGAAACAATTGAAATTATTAAAGATAAATTTATTCCTCTGATTCTTTTTCATAATTTAATAAAATTTCTAACATAATATTGTCCGGAATTTCCTCATAATTATATGTACATGATTCAATTTCTTCCAAACATTCTATAAACTGTTCATCCAAAGAGTCATCCATGAAATCAACTTCTTTTTTTTCATCTTCTGGTTTTTCCACCTTTACTTTGATAGAAGTATCATTTGCCTTATTTTCTCCTTCCATTTTCTTTCTGAAAATTGCATACAAATTAACTATATTAGTAGAGCTAGTATACCAGAGAAGCCTAACTCAATCCATAACTATTACAGAGAAGTCTATCTCTATCTCTAACTATTAAAGAGGGATAGCATATCACTAACAGAATATTTTTTAAGAAATAAACTTAACGTGTACAATATACTTCCATAATTAGAAGTTACCTTAGAGAAATTAGTTGAAGTTGTCAGTGAAATTTGTTTTCAAGTGTACTTCAGGAAGCAGTAGTCAAAATGGCTGTGTTTCCCTCTCTTCTTTTATATATATTGTTGTACTTAACCAATCAAACGTCAGGAAATAATCGTAGAAAATGAGAGATACTTTTTAATTGGTTGTAAATTCTAACATTACAAGTGTGTTTTTGTCATGTAATTTACCTCAGGATATTTAGACAGGCCTGTAGCCTAAATGTCTCAATGGAATTTCACCAAATTTGGGCAAATGGTAGGGACTGCTATGTAGTAGGGCGTATTCTATATTTGATGAAAGTGTCTCCATTGGGTTTTCCGTAAATTACTTTCCCACCTTTTTTTAACGAGCGCTTACTGGTGCGCGCTCCTGTACGCGCACTGGCAGCGTTACGGGAGTCCTCCATTTTGTGTTTCGGAACAATCGAGACACAAGATGGAGGGTAAACAATGTTCGGAATGGATAGAAGGGGGAACTGTAGAGACTTCTTGACCCTCTAGGTTTTCTGAGGGGGGCTTAGGAGGCTCATAAACGTGAAAAAAAAAAAAATTCTTTAATTTTTCGCGGGGGTAGCGCCTGGTGCGCGCACCTGTAAGCGTACCGGAAAGCGTACTTTGGTGAAAAATAGTGAAAAAAGTTAGAAAAAAATAAACGCTTTGAATGATCAGAGTTAGGGTAGCTCTGAAAAGAGCTTTTGGGTTCTGTGGTTGATTTAGGTACCTACAAGTAGGTTCCAATACACATTCTTAAATTCAGGAGGAATATTCTATTCCCCTCATCTGAGAAGTGCACTCCATCTCCTCTGTAGATGTCTTGCATGTTGTAACGCAAGTTATTATTGTATAATGAACCCATTCCATAGTCTCTCATGTAAGCAGAAACAGATTTATTTACATGTTTCCGTGCTTTCTCAAATTGTGGACCAAATTGGTTGGACCAGTTCCATTTCTGTCTTTGGCATATATTGGAATATACCAAGGCAGTGTGGGGAAAAAGTATCATCAATTGATGAAAGGTGTCCTTTAATAGCATTTCCAGACCTACCCCAGTTAATGTGCCTAGATCGTTTCCACCACAGTGCACAATTATAAGGTCAGGTTCTGGCAGATGCAAAAAGGTTTTCACCAATGGTAT
Source organism: Lissotriton vulgaris (assembly GCF_964263255.1). Taxonomy (NCBI): domain Eukaryota; kingdom Metazoa; phylum Chordata; class Amphibia; order Caudata; family Salamandridae; genus Lissotriton; species Lissotriton vulgaris. The sequence goes on from NC_141687.1 coordinate 1,405,809,531, forward strand.
CAATTGGTGACATTTTAATCCTCTGTGGCCAATCCACTTGATTTCCACATTTGATAAATCAAGGTTATGAAAATTTCTGCTAGCTGCATACCTTTGAGCCCAGTGGATGTAGCTATGTCCAATAACCCAAACAGAGTACATGATGTGAGAAGGTTCTGGTCCAGTCAGATGAAGTGTGGGAATGAAATGGCAGTTGGAACAGTAGGAGTTCACAAAAAAATAATTGTGGAGTTTCTGTGCTCTTGAATCACTAGCAATGATTGGTGGATTCAGATAGTTGAAAACTGAAAGTTAGGGTGTATGGTTATGTTGTGTGAAAGAAGCAATTTGAATGGTTTAAAAAAAGTCACCAAAAGCAAAAATACCCTGTATAGGCTGCTGTATTGACAGGTCAAACATCCTTGCTGAGTTAATTTGCAACATTGTAAGATAAACTTTTGAACCTTACAGTTCAGTTAGGAGGGAGTTGCTATGGTAACAGATAGAAAGGTTTGAGAGGGGGATGGGTGTTGGTTTGAAAATAGTGAGGGAAGAGTTTTCATTGGTTGAATTAAGGCATATGTGTACAAAGATAGAGATTTTCTATGCCAGTCTTGGTTTCAGTGTATTGAGAGCACACCTTCTCCTCTGCTAAAGAAAAATTGGTGTGTGTGTCTGACACTGTTTTCAATCTCCAAAAGCATTTCTAAAGGTAAGTAATGATTCATTTAATTTAGATAGAGATTTATTTTCTCTATGGAGAATATTTGGAAGCAGATAGTTATGTTTTAGAAGTGAAATTGTATGTTAGTATATAAGTCCTGCGCAGTGTTTTTTACATGTTATTTAAAAATCGATTTTGGGTGCAAATGAATGGTATTTTTATTTGGCCTTTTTTATGATTGCCATGTGCAGTTGATGCATGACTTTAAACATGGGTAATAAGTGATGCACTGGTGGCGCCAGGCTTTTATAAATGAGGCCCTGACTTTGTTTGATGATATTGAGTGGTTGTAGTTAGGTTCTGTGCAGTGTTTCTTACATGTTATTGAAAAATCGATTTTTGGGTGCAATTGATTGGTATATGTATTTGGCCCTTATTTATGAATGCCATGTGCAGCTGATGCATGACTTTAAACATGGGTAATAAGTGACGCACTGGTGGCGCAAGGCTTTCATAAATAAGGCCCTGACTTTGTTTGATGATATTGAGTGGTTGTACTTAGGTTCTGTGCAGTGTTCCTTACATGTTATTCAAAAATCGATTTTTGGGTGCAATTGATTGGTATATGTATTTGGCCCTTATTTATGAATGCCATGTGCAGCTGATGCATGACTTTAAACATGGGTAATAAGTGACGCACTGGTGGCGCAAGGCTTTCATAAATAAGGCCCTGACTTTGTTTGATGATATTGAGTGGTTGTACTTAGGTTCTGTGCAGTGTTCCTTACATGTTATTCAAAAATCGATTTTTGGGTGCAATTGATTAGTATATGTATTTGGCCCTTATTTATGATTGCCATGTGAAACTGATGCATGATTTTAAACATGGGTAATAAGTGACGCACTGGTGGCGCAAGGCTTTCATAAATAAGGCCCTGACTTTGTTTGATGATATTGATTGGTTGTACTTAGGTTCTGCGCCGTGTTTCTTACATGTTATTGAAAAATCGATTTTTGGGTGCAATTGATTAGTATATGTATTTTGCCCTAATTTATGATTGCCATGTGCAACTGATGCATGACTTTAAACATGGGTAATAAGTGACGCACTGGTGGCGCAAGGCTTTCATAAATAAGGCCTGACTTTGTTTGATGATATTGAGTGGTTGTACTTAGGTTCTGTGCAGTGTTCCTTACATGTTATTCAAAAATCGATTTTTGGGTGCAATTGATTGGTATATGTATTTGGCCCTTATTTATGATTGCCATGTGCAGCTGATGCATGACTTTAAACATGGGTAATAAGTGACGCACTGGTGGCGCAAGGCTTTCATAAATAAGGCTCTGACTTTGTTTGATGATATTGATTGGTTGTACATAGGTTCTGTGCAGTGTTCCTTACATGTTATTCAAAAATCGATTTTTGGGTGCAATTGATTGGTATATGTATTTGGCCCTTATTTATGATTGCCATGTGCAACTGATGCATGACTTTAAACATGGGTAATAAGTGACGCACTGGTGGCGCAAGGCTTTCATAAATAAGGCCTGACTTTGTTTGATGATATTGAGTGGTTGTACTTAGGTTCTGTGCAGTGTTCCTTACATGTTATTCAAAAATCGATTTTTGGGTGCAATTGATTGGTATATGTATTTGGCCCTTATTTATGATTGCCATGTGAAACTGATGCATGATTTTAAACATGGGTAATAAGTGACGCACTGGTGGCGCAAGGCTTTCATAAATAAGGCCCTGACTTTGTTTGATGATATTGAGTGGTTGTACTTAGGTTTTGCGCAGTGTTTCTTACATGTTATTCAAAAATCGATTTTTGGGTGCAATTGATTGGTATATGTATTTGGCCCTTATTTATGATTGCCATGTGCAACTGATGCATGACTTTAAACATGGGTAATAAGTGACGCACTGGTGGCGCAAGGCTTTCATAAATAAGGCCTGACTTTGTTTGATGATATTGAGTGGTTGTACTTAGGTTCTGTGCAGTGTTCCTTACATGTTATTCAAAAATCGATTTTTGGGTGCAATTGATTGGTATATGTATTTTGCCCTAATTTATGATTGCCATGTGCAGCTGATGCATGACTTTAAACATGGGTAATACGTGACGCACTGGTGGCGCAAGGCTTTCATAAATAAGGCCTGACTTTGTTTGATGATATTGAGTGGTTGTACTTAGGTTCTGTGCAGTGTTCCTTACATGTTATTCAAAAATCGATTTTTGGGTGCAATTGATTGGTATATGTATTTGGCCCTTATTTATGATTGCCATGTGCAACTGATGCATGACTTTAAACATGGGTAATAAGTGACGCACTGGTGGCGCAAGGCTTTCATAAATAAGGCCTGACTTTGTTTGATGATATTGAGTGGTTGTACTTAGGTTCTGTGCAGTGTTCCTTACATGTTATTCAAAAATCGATTTTTGGGTGCAATTGATTGGTATATGTATTTGGCCCTTATTTATGATTGCCATGTGAAACTGATGCATGATTTTAAACATGGGTAATAAGTGACGCACTGGTGGCGCAAGGCTTTCATAAATAAGGCCCTGACTTTGTTTGATGATATTGATTGGTTGTACTTAGGTTCTGCGCAGTGTTTCTTACATGTTATTCAAAAATCGATTTTTGGGTGCAATTGATTGGTATATGTATTTGGCCCTTATTTATGATTGCCATGTGAAACTGATGCATGATTTTAAACATGGGTAATAAGTGACGCACTGGTGGCGCAAGGCTTTCATAAATAAGGCCCTGACTTTGTTTGATGATATTGATTGGTTGTACTTAGGTTCTGCGCAGTGTTTCTTACATGTTATTCAAAAATCGATTTTTGGGTGCAATTGATTGGTATATGTATTTGGCCCTTATTTATGATTGCCATGTGCAGCTGATGCATGACTTTAAACATGGGTAATAAGTGACGCACTGGTGGCGCAAGGCTTTCATAAATAAGGCTCTGACTTTGTTTGATGATATTGATTGGTTGTACATAGGTTCTGCACAGTGTTTCTTACATGTTATTCAAAAATCGATTTTTGGGTGCAATTGATTGGTATATGTATTTGGCCCTTATTTATGATTGCCATGTGCAGCTGATGCATGACTTTAAACATGGGTAATAAGTGACGCACTGGTGGCGCAAGGCTTTCATAAATAAGGCCTGACTTTGTTTGATGATATTGAGTGGTTGTACTTAGGTTCTGTGCAGTGTTCCTTACATGTTATTCAAAAATCGATTTTTGGGTGCAATTGATTGGTATATGTATTTGGCCCTTATTTATGATTGCCATGTGAAACTGATGCATGATTTTAAACATGGGTAATAAGTGACGCACTGGTGGCGCAAGGCTTTCATAAATAAGGCCCTGACTTTGTTTGATGATATTGATTGGTTGTACTTAGGTTCTGCGCCGTGTTTCTTACATGTTATTGAAAAATCGATTTTTGGGTGCAATTGATTGGTATATGTATTTTGCCCTAATTTATGATTGCCATGTGCAACTGATGCATGACTTTAAACATGGGTAATAAGTGACGCACTGGTGGCGCAAGGCTTTCATAAATAAGGCCCTGACTTTGTTTGATGATATTGAGTGGTTGTACTTAGGTTCTGCGCCGTGTTTCTTACATGTTATTGAAAAATCGATTTTTGGGTGCAATTGATTGGTATATGTATTTGGCCCTTATTTATGATTGCCATGTGCAGCTGATGCATGACTTTAAACATGGGTAATAAGTGACGCACTGGTGGCGCAAGGCTTTCATAAATAAGGCTCTGACTTTGTTTGATGATATTGATTGGTTGTACATAGGTTCTGCACAGTGTTTCTTACATGTTATTCAAAAATCGATTTTTGGGTGCAATTGATTGGTATATGTATTTGGCCCTTATTTATGATTGCCATGTGCAGCTGATGCATGACTTTAAACATGGATAATAAGTGACGCACTGGTGGCGCAAGGCTTTCATAAATAAGGCCCTGACTTTGTTTGATGATATTGATTGGTTGTACATAGGTTCTGCGCAGTGTTTCTTACATGTTATTCAAAAATCGATTTTTGGGTGCAATTGATTGGTATATGTATTTGGCCCTTATTTATGATTGCCATGTGCAGCTGATGCATGACTTTAAACATGGGTAATACGTGACGCACTGTTGGCGCAAGGCTTTCATAAATAAGGCCCTGACTTTGTTTGATGATATTGAGTGGTTGTACTTAGGTTTTGCGCAGTGTTTCTTACATGTTATTGAAAAATCGATTTTTGGGTGCAATTGATTGGTATATGTATTTGGCCCTTATTTATGATTGCCATGTGCAGCTGATGCATGACTTTAAACATGGGTAATAAGTGACGCACTGGTGGCGCAAGGCTTTCATAAATAAGGCCCTGACTTTGTTTGATGATATTGATTGGTTGTACATAGGTTCTGCGCAGTGTTTCTTACATGTTATTCAAAAATCGATTTTTGGGTGCAATTGATTGGTATATGTATTTTGCCCTAATTTATGATTGCCATGTGCAGCTGATGCATGACTTTAAACATGGGTAATACGTGACGCACTGGTGGCGCAAGGCTTTCATAAATAAGGCCCTGACTTTGTTTGATGATATTGATTGGTTGTACATAGGTTCTGCGCAGTGTTTCTTACATGTTATTCAAAAATCGATTTTTGGGTGCAATTGATTGGTATATGTATTTTGCCCTTATTTATGATTGCCATGTGCAACTGATGCATGACTCTAAACATGGGTAATAATTGACGCACTGGTGGCGCAAGGCTTTCATAAATAAGGCCCTGACTTTGTTTGATGATATTGAGTGGTTGTACTTAGGTTCAGCGCCGTGTTTCTTACATGTTATTGAAAAATCGATTTTTGGGTGCAATTGATTGGTATATGTATTTGGCCCTTATTTATGATTGCCATGTGCAACTGATGCATGATTTTAAACATGGGTAATAAGTGACCCACTGGTGGCGCAAGGCTTTCATAAATAAGGCCCTGACTTTGTTTGATGATATTGAGTGGTTGTACTTAGGTTCTGCGCCGTGTTTCTTACATGTTATTGAAAAATCGATTTTTGGGTGCAATTGATTGGTATATGTATTTGGCCCTTATTTATGATTGCCATGTGCAGCTGATGCATGACTTTAAACATGGGTAATAAGTGACGCACTGGTGGCGCAAGGCTTTCATAAATAAGGCCCTGACTTTGTTTGATGATATTGATTGGTTGTACATAGGTTCTGCGCCGTGTTTCTTACATGTTATTGAAAAATCGATTTTTGGGTGCAATTGATTGGTATATGTATTTGGCCCTTATTTATGATTGCCATGTGCAACTGATGCATGACTTTAAACATGGGTAATAAGTGACACACTGGTGGCGCAAGGCTTTCATAAATAAGGCCCTGACTTTGTTTGATGATATTGATTGGTTGTACATAGGTTCTGCACAGTGTTTCTTACATGTTATTCAAAAATCGATTTTTGGGTGCAATTGATTGGTATATGTATTTGGCCCTTATTTATGATTGCCATGTGCAGCCGATGCAAAACTTTAAACATGGGTAATAAGTGACGCACTGGTGGCGCAAGGCCTTTATAAATCAGACCCTGACTTTGTTTGATGATATTGAGTGGTTGTACTTAGGTTTTGCGCAGTGTTTCTTACATGTTATTGAAAAATCGATTTTTGGGTGCAATTGATTGGTATTTGCATTTGGCCCTTATTTATGAATGCCATGTGCAGCTGATGCTTGACTTTAAACATGGGTAATAAGTGACGCACTGGTGGCGCAAGGCCTTTAAAAATAAAGCCATGAGTTGCTATTGTATAAACTTAAATATGTTGCAATTTATTGTTTATATTGTTTGCTTTTTAACATTACTTTGTTGTTTGCTAATAGTGGTCTTTCATGTGTTTTTTTAACAGAACAACAGATTCAAATCAACTTCTGAAAAGGAAGCAAAAATGCCTTCAAGGCAAAGAAATATCAAAAATACCATACGGAAAAGGAGAACATCAACAACAGAGTTTATGGAATCCTCTTCAACAACTACTTCAAAAAACACCAGAAAAGCTTCTGGTAAGCCAATTAAGTCTTTTCTTCGCAACATATGTCGTAGGAAAAAAAATGAAATTGCTAATGTGAATATACAGAAAAAGTCAACAAATCTAAAAAGGAAAGAGAAGCCCACAAAAAATGTTTCCATTGGACCAGGAGAGAAGAGAATGGTTAGCAATAGAAGGGTAAATGTTTTTAGGGACATTCGTAGGCGAATGTTTCGCAATAGGGTAGTTTTAAATTTGCTAAAAAATGAAAAGAAAAGTAAACTAAAAGCTGCTTTTTACAAGAAAAAGAAAAGTGTAGAAAAGATTGTTGATCAGGCTTTTGAAGTTAAGAAAAAATTATTTATTTTAATAATCAATAGAATTAGGATACTTAATAAGGCAATGGATGTTTTCAAATCGAACAGTAGATGGAAAAGAATTATTAATCGGAGTAATTTTTGTGAAGTATTTTCTGGTGAATGGATGCATAGTTCAAGTTCTGAGCCTTTTTTTAATGAGGAGAGTTACTTTCAGGAAAATGATTTGGTGCATGCAGTTGACACCAGTGGTCGTGCATATGAGGTGAAAGATAGTTGTGTGATGGAAAAAGAGAAACTTGTATCTAGAGATGCAGAAGAGGTCTTAGCTGATGAAGTTTTAGGGAGACGTACTAAGGGTCCAGTGTACACATGGAAATGCAGTAGTATTTGTAGTGTGCGACAGGAATCAATTGATTTGCTTCGAAATTTCTTACGTACATATAGTAAAAAAAGTCTCAAACAAAAAATGAAGATCCTGCAAGAGTTAGATCCTTGCAGAGTGAGAGAAAGCACAGGTTTGCAAGGGCATTCACTAGCATGTCTTTCTAGAAAAGTTTGTCGGAGTGTTTTTCATCATTTTAGGATGTTAGCAGTGCATCATAATAACGTAAGGAAATTAGTGAGGAAGTTGTATTATGCAAAAAGTCCTGCACTTAAGCTTAAACAGTTAAATAGTGCTCTTTTGCATGGATCTGAAGTGGATGTGAAGACTATTTGTGAAGAAATTGAGTTTTGTTATTTTGGGAACAAAGAGGACAGTGTAGAAATAGATATAGTAATGGATGGTAATGCAGAAGATAATGGACAAATTTCAAGTATTGAAAAGTTTGATGAGGAAATTATCAAGTTTAAGGTGAAATCAAGTGAGAGGCCTAATGTAACTTGTGTGTGTTGTCGACGGACTCATTATAAAATTCAGACTAGGTTAGTTGATTTATATGCAAAAAGTGAATTGGAAAATAATAGTGAATGGGAGGATTTTGTAAGTTATTTGTTGGTGGAGAATTCTTTTGATTTGAGTTTGGATCAGCGTATTTGCACTTATTGTTTGAAAAAATTAAATGAAAATAGAATGCCTGCAAGAGCAGTTTATAATAATCTTCAGTTGATAGATATTCCTTCTGAATTGATGGATCTAAATACTTATGAATCTATTTTGATTCAATGTGTCCATCCTTTTCAGGCTATTGTTCGCATGGAGCCTAAGACAGGGAAATTGCCTCCATCAGATTTACTGAGAGGATTAAAGGGAAGAGTTGTTTATTTGCCTCTAGATGTAAAGAAAAATATTAATACAATTGGTGTAGAAAGAGTAGAAGAAGATCCTTTAGTTATTCTAGTTAATGGGGTTCCAACAAAGAGTAAGAAAATTTGGCAAGATTTAGTGGATGTTAAAAAAGTCAAGAAGGCAACGTTGTATTTAGTTAAAAACAATGAGTACTACAAACATGTAAGTGTTGGAGTAGAGGAAACAGCTACAGAAGAAGATAGTGATTCTTCAGTTGGTCAAATTGAAAAAGTTGATGTGTCTAGAACTGAAGAAATATATGAACATTATACTGTTCATCCTTTGCATTCCAAAGAAGTAATGGGAAATGCAATTGACTTGTTTCAAATGAAGGCAGCAAAAGGAAGTCCCATTAGTGTATGGGAAGAAAGTTTGGAAGCTCGTTGTTTTCCACAATTATTTCCAACAGGTTGTGGTGGACGATATGATGATCGACCAGTTCAAATTCCTGCAGCTGAATACCGGACTCTAAGATTATATGCAGAAGATCCAAGGTTTCGTCAATGCATTCCATATTTATTTCATCTACTGTTTGAAAGTGATTTGTCTGGGCTTTCTTATGCAGTTAATCATATATTAAAAAGTGGACCTCATTTGCAAAATGTATGTGCAAGGGACTTTATGGAGAAAGTTAATCTGCAAGACAGTATTTTGGAATCTCAGCTAATCAATCTCATGGCATGTCAACGTGGAACCAACGAGTATTGGTTTCGTCGTCATGGAGAATTGAAATGTATGCTAAGAAACTTAGGAACTCCTACATGGTTCCTCACTCTTAGCTGTGCTGAGTATGCCTGGGACGATTTACTTCAATTTCTACGAGAGGCAAATGAAAACATACCAAATATAGAATTGAAAACACCAGGAGAACTGTGTTCTTTAGATCCAGTGAATGTTTGCAGATATTTTAATCATAGATTTGAAGCTATGATGTCTTTTATTACCAACAAAAAAAATCCTCCCCTTGGAGAGGTTTTGGATTTCTTTTGGAGGAAGGAATATCAAGCGAGAGGTGCTCCTCATATACATATGTTGTTGTGGATTAAAGATGCACCCAAATTTGGATCAGATTCAGATGAAACAGTGATGAGTTTCATTGAAGAGTATTCAACATGTGCTGTTCCAAAATCTACTGAAGAAAACAATTTAAGGCAACAAGTTTTACGTTTTCAATCTCATCGTTGTGGAAAGTACTGTCGTCGAAAATTTAAAAACAAGGAAAAGTACTACACGAAATGTCGTTTTGCATTTCCTCGACCAGTGATTTCTAAAGGAAGAGTAAATAATTTGATGTCATCTCTACGACATACTGTGACGAGAAAATCTCCCAAAAACACATATAATTTGAAAAGAAATGAAGAATCTAAGTACATCAACGATTACAACCCAGTGATTTTGTCCATGTGGAATGCTAACATGGATATTCAGTTCGTTGCTGACAACTCTATTGCTGTGGCTCGATATGTGACATCTTACATCACCAAAAAAGAAAAGACAGAACTGAAGGAAATGTGGGAGGACATTTCACATGAAAAGAGTCTAAGCAAGAAATTATACAGTTTCAGTCTGAAGATGTTGTCGCATCGAGAAATTGGAGCATATGAATGTTCTGATCGGTTATCATCAGCAAGTCTCTATGCCAAATCAAGAACAATCATTTGGGTGAGTCTTGGTCTTGCTGCAACACGAAACCGAGTTTTGAAATCTGTACAAGAAATTGAATATTTGGCGGAAAAAGAACCAAACAGTACAGATATTTTGAAGACAAATATGTTGGATACATACTATCCAAATAGAAGTACTCACCTTGAGAACACATGTTTGTATGAAGTTCTTCAAAACTACAGTTATAAGAGGAACATCACAGAAGATATCAATAATGGAAAATATGCACTCATTGGCTATGAAGGATGTCTAGTGAAGCAGAAAAAAGGCCATTTGATTAATCATCGAAAATTGAGTTGTGAAGTTCCAGACAAAAGAGAATTTTACTATTTAGCTCTTTTGCAACTCTTTAAGCCATGGCGTACAGAAGAGGAACTACTTGGAGATTTTCTCTGTTATGAAGACTCTTTTAATGCAACTAAGGATACCATAGAATGTCCTATTTTTCTAAATTATCTGCAAATGTTGAATGAAGAAATGGAGCAAGAAACCACAATTGCTGAAGAGATAGCTAGAAACAGTTCTCAAGATAGTCAGAGTTCTACTTCATTGAGCCAGGATCCACTAGGAGGACCAATTATCCAAAATGAAGCTGCCACTGCCATGGATGAGGTGGAAAGAGCTATGGAACAAGCTCAAGAGGATGGAGTTAACTTAGAAGATTTGGTAACGCAACTAAACATTGAGCAGAAAAAGATATATGATGAAGTCACAGAGCAGATTGAACATGGATTCAGACATGAGAAAAAAGAGTGCTCATGTATATTATTTGACCCTGTCCGACTGTATGTAAGTGGAGAAGCGGGGACAGGAAAAAGTTTTCTAATTAAAGCCGTTGCAAGTTATCTGCAGAAAAGGACTGATTCACCACTGTCTTGTGTTGTAACTGCTCCAACTGGTCTGGCAGCACATAACATTAAAGGGATTACTCTACATCGTTTATTGATGCTGCCAGTTGAACATGATAATAAATTGCATTACAACAAGCTATCTGGAGATGCGTGTTCTGAAGTTTCAAGAGTCTTGAAGAAAATGAAACTTCTTATCATAGATGAAGTAAGCATGGTCTCAAATCTAATGCTTGCTTTTGTGCATTTGAGAATGCAAGAAATTCTTAAAACAGACTATGATGTGTTATTTGGAGGAAAACACATTATTGTTTTTGGAGATCTATTGCAGTTGACTCCAGTAAAAGGACAACCAGTGTTTAAAATGCTCACGCATGAAGATACCAGGAAGTCCCTTGGAAGCATTGGAAATGTTAATATATGGCTAAATTTTAAATATGCTGAACTGCTTCAAAATATGCGACAGGCCAAGGATGAAGATTATAAAAATATTCTACAAGATGTAAGAATTGGAAAAATGACTGAGAAAGGGAAAAAAGCTTTGCATAGTCGATTAATTTCAAATTTGTATGCAAATGAAAACATTCTTCCAGAGAATATTTTTAAAAAAATGACTGAGAAGAAATCTGGGATATGTTTGATGCCAACTCTGCAAGAATGTTCCATCTTCAATCAAAAAATGTTAGACTTAGAAAATGAAGAGATTGTGAAACTGGAAGCAATAGATAAAATAGAGCATATGGGTGCAACAATTGTTTTGTCAGAAAATTTGAAAACTAAATTGCATTCATTGGAGAAAAGTATTTCAAAAACAGCTGGTTTTGAAAAGACTCTGAATGTGTGTTTAAATTGTCGTATCATTTTGAGAAGGAATTTAAATGTTGAAAGCGGTCTGGTAAATGGAGCAATGGGTTATGTTGTTGATTTTGTGAATTACAGAAATAGAGATGGAATTGAATTTTTAAAAATAAAATTTGATGGCATTGAACAAGTACAACAAATAAGTCGTTGTTCTGCTAGATTTTTACTTGTAAAAGACTTATATGTTCGCCGAAAACAGTTTCCTGTTTGTTTGGCGTATGCAGTGACAATTCATAAATCTCAAGGTTTAAGTGTAGATAGTGCATTGGTGAACATTGGAAGATCTGTGTTTAAAGAGGGTATGGCATATGTGGCATTATCTCGAGTCAGAACTTTATCAGGATTGTACTTGATTGCGTGTGATGAGACAAAGATTTCTGCCGATCTAGATTGTGTTAAAGAATACAATAGGTTAAGAAGAGAGTATGCTCCACATTTGCCTCAATATCCTCTGTTTGAAAAACGTGTGGTAGGCCGAAAAAGAAGAAATGAGGATAATTGTAGTGAGGTAGTTGCAAAAAGACAAAAAGTAGAGAAAACTGTAATTGAAAACAGGAAGAAAAAGAATTGTGGAGAAAATGTTGTTGGATTTCAGTTTGAAAACAGTTCTGGTGTCAACTGCTATGCTAATGTAGTGGTTAATGTTGTTTTTTTTCTTAAAAGTTTACAAGAACAGATTGTTGAAAATCGGGATCAAAGATTGTGTGGTTTATTGAATTCTGTGTTTCAGAAATGTAGCAGTGTTACAGCACAAATAGAAAGTGTAACAGAAATTCGAAATATTTTAGATTTGTGTTCTGGTCAAGATAAATTTTCACAGAACATTCAGCAGGATTGTCAGGAATTTTTAATGTATATGTTTGGTGTTTTGGAAGATGAAGGTGTAGATGTAGATAATCTTTTCAGTCTTTCTTATCAATGGCAGCATGACTGCCACAATTGTAGTTTATCAAGTACTACTACAATAGACACTGAAAGATTTATATATTTGACTTTACCAGACTGTAAATCAGTGTCTTTTAAAAATCTAGTTAAAGCAGCAGATCATAATATGGTGTGTACCCAATGTAACTGTACAATGCTGTCCACATTATTTATACAAAGGTATGGGCAGTATATTATTTTAGTTTTCCAACGATGTAGACCTGATGGAACTAAATTGACAACTTCTATCAAAAATTTTGTGGCTTCTCAGTTATCAATTTCTGGAAGGACCTTTACAACTGAAGCTATTATTTATCATGATGGATCTTCGACCACCTCAGGACATTATACATGCTACTTAAAATCTGAAAATGGATGGAGTTACTGCAATGATTCTCATTTAACTTATAAACAACGTTTGCCTTATGACTCTACAAATTCTTATCTAGTGTTTTTAAAACCAAAGTTTTAGTAAAGGGAATTGGCCTTTGAAGACGGGAATAGTTAATAAAAGTTAGTTAGTTAGTTAGTTAATCTAATATTTGAAATTATTTATCTCATGTAGATACTTTAAGTGGATCTCAAAGTAAAAAATACTGATATATCTGACACAAATTGGCCGTGAGGAAAATGTAAGATATGATGTTGTTAGAAGTTGATGAAATCGAAGTTATAGAGCACAGCAGACTTTTTTTCACCAAAAGGACCTTCACTATCTGCAATCTCATGTAGATACTTTAAGTGGATCTCAAAGTAAAAAATACTGATATATCTGACACAAATTGGCCGTGAGGAAAGTGTAACATATGATGTTGTTAGATCTTTTTTCATAGGAAGTCGATGAAATGGAAGTTATAGAGCACAGCAGACTTTTTTCCACCAAAAGGACCTTCACTATCTGCAATTTGGTCTCACGGAAAAGTAAGTGAATCAAAGATTAGTGTACTTATATGAGATGTATGTTTGAATGGGTTTTTTTAAACACAATCTTTTAGATTGTGTTTTTTTTTTCCCGCTGTTATATGATGAAGACTTTGATCTCACTAATTTAAGTGAAATTCAATATATTCTGAGAACAGCAAAAATAAATAATGTAACATATTGTAGAAGTTATTGTGTAGTTTGCATTGTGTAATTTATATTGTGTTCACATTGTCTTATACTCATTTTCTTTTTCACCCTTATTTACCTCTCTTTACTAATTTACACTCTTTTTTCATCGCTGTTTCTTTAGTGCACTTCATTCACAACTTCTTAATCTAATAGGAACTGTCTGCATTTCCTCTGTTCCTTCCACCACTTTTTATCTTTTTCATATTCTCACAGTACCACTGCTTTAGTTTCCTAACCCTCTCTTTCTTTTTCTCCTTTTTTTTTCTTTCGCATCCATTGTACTGTAGTTCACTTAGTTCTTCCTTTTGTCTTTCTGTGTACTTACTCTCTCACTCCTGTTTTATCCATCGTTCTATACTAACTTCATTCCTTTCATCCCTTCACTCTGTTACTTTACTTCACTCACTCTCAATCATCTTCTATTCCTCTTTTTTATTTATAGTTTCTCAATCAGACTTCTCTCCTTTTCACTCATTTTTCTTTTATTTTCTTATCTTTACTGATTTTGATTTGATATCTTACATTCTTTTAGTATCTTATTTACCTTTAGGAATTTGTTCTCTTTCTATTTCTTTTTCCTTTTTTTTTCTCTTTCTACATTACTTTCTTTCTGTTTTTGTATCCTTCACTATTGCATCATTTCTTAGTAAACTTTTGTAGATTTTTAAACCTCATGAACTGTTGTTTCTATTTTATTATATATTTTTAAGAAATTATAACGTGTTTTTTCTTTTATCTTTCATAGATACAAGTTTGCATTGATTATATGGTAAGTGTGTTTACAAAATCTTTTTTGTTATCACCTTTTGTTTTATTTTCACTATTTTTCTGTCACCCTACCGCACCCCTATTTCCTTACTTTGCTTCCCTCACTTATTCTTTTGTTCCATGTTTACTTCCGACCACATTCAATTTCTTTCAGTACTTCTGCCTATGCACACTCCTTCACTTACCTTTTTTACTGGTTCACTTAGTCCCTTTGTGACAGTCCTTCTTTTACTCTCTCTCTTGTTTGTCTCTATTACTCCCCATGTGTTACCCTTATTCACTTACATGTACCCTCTTTCACCCCTTTTTACTTATATTCACTGATATTTACTTTCCCTCAATCACTGCTATTCTTTTCCTCTGATTCCGTCACTACCTGACATTCCCATACTTAACTGTCCTTCTTTTTACTTTCAACATCCATTTACAATCTCCCTTAACCTCTGCTTTAGTCTTCTTCCTATTTCTTCTTTCTTTTGCTCCCTTATTCATTTTTCTTTTCTCAGTTACTTCCTTTTACACTTTTTATCTGTCTTACTATCTATTACACAGTCCCTCCTTCATTTTTTTTTCTTTTTTTTTGTTAGTGCGCTGACGGTGCGCGCACCGGTGCGCGCACCGAAAGCGAAATATAAAAAAAAATATTTTAAATTAAAAATATTATCTCAATATACATTATAGTGTTCATTTTTACAAAAACATACTTTAGCAATTCACTAAAAAACACATAGGTATGAGTCTGTATAAAAAGTTAGGAATTAGCATTAAAAAAACCTATGAAATTCACTGAAAAAACCAAAGGTTTCACACCAGTTATAGTTAGGAATTAGCATTTAAAAAACCTATGAAATTCACTGAAAAAACCATAGGTTTCACACCAGTTATAGTTAGGAATTAGCATTTAAAAAACCTATTAAATTCACTGAAAAAACCATAGGTTTCACACCAGTTATAGTTAGCTGGAAATTTTACTGATATAAAACCATTGAAATTCCCACGTTATAGTTAGTCGGACTCACTATAACTTGCGCGTGCAATGCACTGCTGATGACATCACATATTACATCACTCATGACATGGTCAGTGACATCACTCATGACACCATCCTTGTGACATAGTGACAGACCTCCTTTCACTATAATGTAACCCTTGAGACACATATTCAAAAATAGAAACTGAAATTTTTTAAAAAATGGAGATACCTATATCAGTTACAACAAGCAATTCAGTAATTCCACTATCTATATACACATCCACTCATTCACCAACAGTTCTATATAGTCACTCATACATATACTCACTCATCATATGAAGTGATACACCTATACATCCTGTTACACACCGACATTCATCCAAAAGTTACTCACACACATATTCACACGTGCAAATAAACTATTGGACATCCATTTATTTGAATATAGAGTTATACACACACTTCCACCTTACTTCTATTTAAAATTACACATATTTATTCTCTTAAACAATCACTTATAGAAACACATACTTATTTAAACAGGAACTCTTACAATCTCTTACTCTCACATATACTCACTTATATACATCAATATTCATATATACTAGATTAAAACATATGTAGTTACTGATAAAGACACTAGTGAGACAGTCATTCACTCACTAACAAACACATATAGACACTCATCCACCCATACAGTCCTGTACATATGTTGTCTTCAAAACACATACAAACAAAGAGTCAGTCACTCATGCATCTATGTGCTAAGTAATACCCCCACCAAACCATATAGACACTCATACTGATACTAATAAAAATATCTAATAACCCATATACATACACATGAGTGGATGTGTATTAGATGGTGGTATTACTGAATTGGTTGTTGTAACTGGTATGGGTATATCCACTTTTTTGAAAATATTAGTTTCTATTTTTGAATATGTGTTTCATGGGTTACATTACACTGAAAGGAGGTCTGTCACTGTGTCACAAGGATGGTGTCATCAGTGATGTCATGAGTGATGTCACTGACCATGTCATGAGTGATGTAATATGTGATGTCATCAGCAGTGCATTGCACGCGCAAGTTATAGTGAGTCCGACTAACTATAACGTGGGAATTTCAATGGTTTTATATCAGTAAAATTTCCAGCTAACTATAACTGGTGTGAAACCTATGGTTTTTTCAGTGAATTTAATAGGTTTTTTAAATGCTAATTCCTAACTATAACTGGTGTGAAACCTATGGTTTTTTCAGTGAATATATATATATATATATATATATATATATTTTAAATCT